>NC_052357.1:15238873-15294193 GCF_009727055.1 Benincasa hispida | reverse complement strand
GGCTGTCGGTGGTGCCATGGATGGGTGGAGGAGCTTACTCTCTTGAGATCTAGCTGTGGTCGAAGGCTCCGATTGTCACTTGGAATGGATGAAGGAGATGAAGAAATCTCAAGCTTTCTTCTAACACTTTGGTCTGGATCACAAGGCTCTGCCTGAAGGCCGAAACTTGGTGTTGGATTTTATGTCCTAAAACTCGTAGTTTGTAATATCTTATTCTTTTTCAATAAAGCAGTTATTGAAAATCTTTAGTAAATTTAAATTCTATATTCATGAATCCAATAAACTAAGGTTCCGAGGCCATTAAGTTTAAGTAGTGACACAAATGTGGATGAAGTTCAAATATATATGGCCAAAATGGTCTATAATATATGAATAGGGGCATCCTATGTAAAGAGTTTACATAAGACTGAACCATGAAATAGTCACTTTTACGTTCTAAATGTCATTTAATGTATAAAACTGACTATTTCGTTAATTGATGACCTAGGTAACTTAATCTTAATCCTGAGCTAACTATGAACTTTTGTTCATCTGGAATTATCCTTAGATCTGTATAGGTGAGGGCAACTCAATATCGCTGGCCCAATAAGCCTCCCATTTCAGGGGTAAGATCAGGTGGATAGATAGGAACATAGGGTGCAAGACGGAATTCACTCCTACCCGTTATAGGGATAGTAGATAGGTTGTTCCCATTAGTACTGAATCCAGGTCTTGAACAAAGGGCCCCACCCTCTCATTGGCTCGATAGGGGTTCGGTTTATAGGTTGGACCTTAAACCAATTGTTCATTAGAGGATCAGTGGAACTTAAAGAATAAGATGTAGTCTCGGGGGTTAAACGATTTTTATAACCCAGCTGAGATTACGAACAACCTGTGAAGGATTAACTTACTAATCATGGTTATATCAAATGGACACAAATATATCTATAGTGAGGGGAATGCAACTACGGGACTATAGTGGAATGACCCGTTAGTTAACAAATGTTGATTAGCTTGGTCTAAAGAGTTTAGCCAGCTAATCTCGGATTGTTGGAGCCCATGATCTATAGGTCCATTAGGTTCCCCTGCTAGTTTATATAGAATAAACTTAGAACAGTATGATAGAATAATTCGAATTGTTCGAATTAGGTGAAGAGAGAGAAACCGACAAGCATATGTGATATAGTGGTCGGTTTTTTAGTTTAGAGATACAACTTTAATATTTAAATGTGATTTAAATATAAAAAAAATGAATACATTTATATTCGGAAGCTCGGAAATAATAGAAATGGTCAAAGAATGTAAAAAGTCAAAAAGTTGATTTTTAACTTTGAAAAGTCAACTTTGACCGACCTTATATTCAAATGTGATTTGAATTTCGAGAAAATGAATGTGGATTCATGCTCGGGAGGTCAAAATTAGTCAACACAGAAAAGATCATAAAAAGTCAAAATGTTGTCTTTTTAGTCAAAGTTTGACTTTGACCAAATGACTATTTTGCCCTTTGACTAAAGTTAGTGGGAAAATCCAAACTTTTGTTGGATAATTCCACTAACAAAATAGTGGGCTAGGTTAGTGGATTTTCGATGTTGGGATTTTAGAAATTATTTCATGCAATTTTGCATGACCCTTTTCTATAAATATGGGCTTGTGTTTTTGGATTAAAAACTTTTGGAAATTTGCAAAATTAGTTTTTAAAATTGGGCTGAAAAAAAAAAAAACCCAACCTAATTTTACTATACTATTTCCATCTCTTTTTCTCTCTCTCGAGTTCTTCATCCATAGGGTCCCACAACCTGGTTCTAAGTCTAGAGGATTGTAGGTCAGCTCTAGTGGTTGTCCGGTTCGTGTTCGAGTGGAGATAGATGAGTTTCTGGAGCTTCAAAGGTATTATTTCAAAATAACCCTAATTAATTCTTTTGGGTTGCATGTTTAATTTGGACAATTAGAGTAAAATTGATTCTTATTTTCGTTGCACATGCCGATTTTTCTCTCACTTGGATGCTTTGAAATTCTGCTCATCAGCTTCTATTTATAGAGCTTGATTGCCGACAGTATTAATGGACTTGCTTTGATTCTGACATTCGCTGCGCGTTGGTCCTTTTTTGAATATCTACTACTAACAGTGTGATAGGTGAAATGTCAACATCATCTTTTGATTCTCCCGAGATATGCGTTAATGTTCCATTCCACCAACCTTGCGTTCATCCTGCTATTATGGTTATCATTATGTTGCCGCAATTTTGCGATGACCGCATTCGCTTGATGATTTTAACTTCTACGCGATGACCACAATAACTTAACGATTGCAACTCCTATGCGATGGATGCATACGGTTGATTACCGCAACACCCATGCGTTAAACGTATGTGTTCGCCTTTGCAATGGAGAAATTCTCCGCATGCGGTCGTCTTTGCGATAGTCCGGCTTCCGTATATGCATCCGCTTCCTGCGTTATCTACAAAGATAGACAATTGAACGCATAATAATGCATAATAGTGGGTTAGTCGAGATTCTTAATGCTGAACGACCTGACATTTTCTCATGAATTCCTAATATATTCGCCAAATATTCTACTTAATAACCCTCATAATTCTAAATAAAAGACCTAAGATGATGTGCATTTCTGCCCATCATCAGTGGCCAAGAGGTTGTTCTAAGTAGACTTTTTCTTCCAAATATCCATTAAAAACTGCTGATTTGACATCCATCTAAAGGATCATCCATTTACCTTGAACAGTAAGGGAAACTAACGACTTTATGGTCTCCAAGCAAGCAATAAGAGGAAATACTTTATTGTAATCAATATATTTTTTAGAATAATCTTTTGTAACTAATTTTGTCTTATGTCTCTTCACTTCTCCTTTTTTTTTTTTTGGTCTTGAACACCCATTTGACACCTGCTGTTTTCTTTCCATTTGGAAGAGTAGAAGTTCCCAAGTATCATTATTCTTTATGGCTTTTATCTCTTCATCCATAGCAGTCTTCAACTTTACATCTAGCAAAGCTTCTTTAAAATTCAAAGGTTCACTATCCCCAAACAGATAAGAAAGACTAAGGTATTTACGTTGGTGTTAACGATGAACATGCTGAAGCCATTAGGATCTTAAGTACTCTAATTACATTAAGTTTAGAGATTAAACAAGCATGCTCATAAGGGAAAAAATAGGGTTTTGGAAAACAACCTTTTTAAAACTCCAAATTGAAGCAAATTCTTCTTGTATTCAGAACATAAAACATTCATGGACCACTGCTAGAGTCTTCTCCACTGTGCTTTGGCCTTGGAACGAGTTGTGAGACCTGGATTGAGAAGAGATTTTAAGGAAATTTTAGAATGGAGAGTAATTTTGGTGGAGAAATTAAGAAAACAATTTTCAATCAATTTCAAAAATTGCATGAACTTTGTTTAAGCAAACAAAACCTGTGTTTATACTTCAATTCCATGCAAATCAAGTGCATAGTACAATGACACCAAATATTGCACTATCGAACTTGGATTAGAAGAATTAGTGGGTTTTTAAGGAAAACGGCTAACTCAATTTTCAAATAAAAATTGATTTTAGATAAAATCAATACTAATGATTAATTTTATATAAAACTAACTTAAATAATTAATTAAAAAATTTAATTAATCTAATTAATTTAATATTGAATATTAAATTAATAAAATATCAATCTCGAACATGAATCCCTATTCATGTACAATATTTAAACCATTTTAAATATTCCCAATTCTCTAATTTGTTTAATTCCATAACTAAACATTTAGTTATATCATATATAATTAATACTTTCCTAAACCACATTTGAACATTTCAAATTCTCTCAACATACCATTCCAAGGTGTAGTCCTCTACCATGGGGATCTAATGGACCTATAGATCATGAGCTCAAACGATCTGACTCATTAACCCAATTAATCAACATTTGTTAACTACCCAAATAGTCCATTAAAGCCCAGTAGCTTCACTCTCCTCACTGTAGATATATTTCTGTCCAATTGATTTAACGATGATTAGTAAGTCGACCATTCACAGATTGTTCGTTACTACAACTGAGTAAATTACTGTTTTACCCCTGTAAGTACATCTTACTCATTAAGTCCCAGTAATCCTTTAATGAACAATTGGTTTGTGGTCCAACTACCAAACCTAGTCCCTTCCAAGCTTTAGAAAGGATGAAGCCCCTTGTTCAAGACTTGGAGTCAATGCTTAAGAGACAGCCTGTCTATTAACCCTAGAAATGGGTAGGAGCAAATTCCATCTTGTATGACTATGTCCCCAGCTATCTACCCGATCTTACCCCTAAAATGGGAGGCTTATTGAGTCAGTGATGTTGAGTCACTCTCACCCATGCACGTGAAAGGATAATTTCGGTAAACAAAAGTTCATAGTTCACTTAGGTTTAAGATCAAGTTACCTAGGTCAGGTCTGGTCTTATGCAAACTCATCCATAGGATGATTTAGATAAAGTACCCAACTTAATCCCTATACTATAGACCATTTTGGCTATTACTCGTACTTGATCCACTTTTATGTCTCTACATAATGTTCAAGTATTTATGTTATAGCCATGAGTTCTTAGTTTATTGGATTTAAAGTTTAGAATGTGCAATTCACATATTCAATAACATTTTTTTGCTGAATAAATGTCAATAACATTTTTACTAAATAAACCTCAAGAACAATTTTATTGAATAAATAGAATCTGTTTAATGTTTACAAACCACGAGTTTTAGGACATACAACCCAACAAACTCCCACCTGGACTAAATTACGGTGGGGTTATATATATACAATGTTGAGCGTGAGAGAAAAAAACATAAATACAATAAACTAGGAAATCACATACCCATGGCTTCTCCCACTTGCCTTAGATTTGTCCTAAGACACCTCAACAGGTTGAGGAGATGAGACGGATTCCTTAAGCTTCAGCAGTTGGAAGCATAATGTATGCAATATTATGTACGAGACCTGACATTTGCTATGTAGTAGAGATTTTTAGTCGTTATCAGTCCAATCTAGGATTAGATCACTGAACGACTGTCAAAACGATCCTCAAGTATCTTTGGAGAACGAGAGACTACATGCTCGTGTATGGAGATAAGGATTTGATCCTTACAAGATACACAGACTCTGACTTTTAGACTGATAGAGTTTCTTGTAAATCGACATCAGGGCTAGTGTTCATTCTGAATGGAGGGGCTATAGTGTGGGGATGCATCGCGGTGATGTGATAATGATAAAGAGCAGAAATGAACATTATTACAACGCAAAGATATAAAACAATGTGGGAATGCGACGGTAAAAACATGGAAAATCGTGTCCAAAAGCATTAATTTGAGAACACTGTGATTGCATGCACCCATCACATTAAAATAGCTAATTTACTTATTTTGTGTAGGAAAATGCGTTGGCACAAAGCAAATTGTGATCCAAGGAATTCGGCGCCCAAGAGCATTAGAAGATTGCGACCGAAAAGCTATGCGATCATATGCGCTCGCGTAGATCTACTCAAGAAGGTGGCCGCATAAAGACGGCGCATCAAGGTGAAAGATTAATAAATCATGATGGGATAAAAAGCTGATGACGGTCGAATCTGAAATTAGTTGACAAGCCGTTAACAACACACTGTAGCAAGTACATTCTACATTTCGGTGACCATTAATCGGCACATCTGACAGAGATTTAATGACCTCCCATCATTGCAATCATTTGAGAGAAAAATTCTTCACCTTGAAGTTCTATAAATACCGAAGGCCGCCACTATTAAAGGGGTTTGAGTTCCAGTTCCCATTCGCCATATACATAGAAGATAGATCATAGATAGCCGTTAGTCTATAATTCATATACTTAGAAGGCGGAGGCGAGTGAAGAGAGAAGACGCCGGAAGACCATTTCGGGTTAGCTCGAGAGACTGCCAGGAAGCGCTGCAAATGGAGAGAGGGCTGACTCTTGTGAAAGCAAGAACATTCTTTTAGGCAGAGTAGAGTAAAACACAGTGTAAAAGCCTCGGGAAGCAAGACATTGCTATCGAGATTCTTATCCCTATCTTCCTTTGTTGTAAGTATTCTGACTTATTTATAAAATGGAATCTGCATCTCTACATCTGTTCAATCTCTTCACATTGCGCATGAGTAACTAAATTTCTGAACGGGTTGAGAAGCAATTAGCTAGCATGACCTAAGATCTTCATTTTATGTGATCATATTGTCTTATGTATGTGTCCATCACCTTTTAGAGATACTTGAGAGAGTAGTCTAAAGAAAGAACTTAGACTTGAGAGAGTCAGGTTAGAATCTAGGCTTGAGAAAGTCAGATTAGAACCGCATAAGCAAGAGATAGAGACTTAGAGATAAGTTTTGTTTACTATCATGCATCGCATGCACCCTAGAAATAGGATTTGATTGTATGCGGTCGCCTTGTGTATGTGTGTATCATTCATCATCGCATAGATAAGAATAGAGGCTTAGACATAAGTCCTATAGACATTATCGTATACATCGCATGCGTCCTAAAATTAGGAACTATGGCATTTGCATTTAGAGATGATATGATGTTGTGTGTGTAGCATGATCGCATAACTTGAACATAATCTTAGGAAATGTTAGCTAAAGCCCTTCTCAAGTCGTTCCCCACATATGCATTCTAACTTTCGCTGTCATTAACTCTTTACTCAATTCCGCCGCATAGGATTTATACTTTAAAACATACCAACCAACTTATTTTTTTTTGTCACCAAAAAGGAATCAAAATTTACCATCGCATATTGTGTCAGTAGTCCCTGTGTTCGACCCTGGACTCACCAGGCAATCTAGTAGGATTTATACTTGGATTTTACTAGGAAAATTTGCATGTGCAATACATAGATCACCACCGCAATTTCATACCATTATTTCATCACATTCAGTACGCATCAAGTTTTTGGCGCTGTTGCATGGGTTTACGACAGTACATATTGCGCTAATAGTAACTTTTTTGCTTCCTACAAATATTATCTCTTGCCTACCAACCAAATCTCTTGAACATTATCTATTCTTAAAACAATCCATACTGTCGTAATATCTATTCGGGAAATACATGCTCTAGAGTGACATCAATTCCAGGAAATCTAACGGAATCACTTCATAAACTACAATTATCAATAACTATCCCAGAGCCTATAATACTCTTATACTATTACAACCTCTCCACAGCATAATAATAACTACTTAGGGACATGCTCTCTACAATCTTTCTTACAAGCAATGCAGCATGCTAGATAAAAATAAAGGTATAACACCATAAACAACTATTTCATAAATATACTGGTACATAAAGTTACTTTATCATTCACAACATCAGGAGACTCTTCTGCCTCCTAATGGGTCACTTCATGTAACCTATCCTGCAACAGAGGTCGTCCTGCTCCATTTCTCATTTTTCTTCTCTCGAATCCCTTCCTTGGACATCTGAGCCACTAGGCTGATCTACCATCTGTAAAGTCATTCTGTGTTCTGTTTGAACTCCTTGACCTAGCAGGGGGCATTCCTTCTTGAAATGTCCTACCTATCCACACTGGAAATATACATTTTTCCCTCTGTAACATGTCCCTCGATGATGTTTACCACAATCCGTACATAAGGGTTTCTTACTTGTACTAGCTACTAGCTCGGTAGGATGCCAAAACCCTGATCTATCACCCATACTAACCACAAGTCTTGGCTTCTTCCTTCCCACACTATGCTGACTTTTAGCTCTTTGTCCTTTATCAATACCTACTAGGTCTTTCTCAATACCGTACTTCCTTTCTGAATCCGCCAGAACGGACTCGACACATTCCGCCAACCTATTGGCGATTCTGTTAAATATTTTGTCCTCTAACTGAGGGGTTGTTCCTGTCTGCAGAATCCTCGACTCCCCTTCTGAAGTCGTTTCCTGATTTATCGGGTCTTTACCTTTCCATTCACTAGAATCTGGATTCCCTCGAATATCAAAACTTTTAAAGGTAGGGTCAGTGTCCCCTTCTGCTGTCTGACTGCTCTACATGCCACTTCTTCTTAGCATCCTTTCCTAATTATGTTATACACATGTTAGGATCTTAAGTTAAGGGACCTAGACTCATGCATGAACTTTTTCTATTTTCCCAAAATCTTATGTTCTGATACCAACTTGTCACACCCCCTCCCAGATTACCCTTCTTAATCCAGAAGTGAATGTGACGACAGTAGTTACCAACCTTTTTATGGCACTTACTGTCTAACTAACATCCTTAACCTACTTAGGTCCCTGGAATACATATATAACATTCAACAAACTAAGGAAACTTTAAAAATAACCTCAGAACACCAAGTATCAACAACACCATAATTACATCATATTATCACAAACAGAGTTCAGTGGTCCCAATATACTTTACTAGTCCGTAATATGAGCAACACATATGTACAGACATTTACAAAATAAACACCTAAAATTTCTCTCTAAACTTTGGACTTTTAACTGGAGTCCTTGAGTGGCAGAGCAGGATGACAGCTGGCCTTTGGGGAGATGACCACTACCTGGGAAAAGAAAAACATTTGAAAGAATGAGCTACTCGCCCAGTGAGTGACTTAATATAAACATAAATCTCATGCTTACACTGAAAGCTAGAAAACATAATACTGGAACTAAAACATGCCAAGCAATGTGTACATAAAACCTTTAAAACCATTGTATTTGAAAACATAGCTAAACTGATTCCCAGTTGAGAGAGAACCTTTTTGTTCAATCTCAACGTCAGATATCATGTTCAAGTTCAATCTCTCAAACATTAGCCTGGCTTGGGGTGAAAATCCTTTTGTTCAACACTTTCTAGCCAATGCTAAGAAAGAACCCTTTTTGGAACTCTAACTGAATCTTAGTTAAGAATGAACATCCATCGCTCTATTGGGTGGACCACCGGGCCAAAAAACAGAATCATGTTTTTTTAATTTTGATTTTTTTATTGCATTATATTAATACATTTTCTATATAAAATGTAGGAAAATGCCTTGTGATGAACATCCATCGCTATAATTCCCAACATCAAGCCATGGCTAAAAGAGACCCTTACTTCGACCTCTTCATGCTGAACTATGACTAGGAGAGACCCCTATGCCGATCTCTTTATTAAACTACATACGTGCACGTGGAGTTTTCTAAGTACTATCAACACCTTAGGTACATTTACTTGGATACCTTCCTTACCTTCAGTATCTGGCTCACTTAAGCTATCAAGTTCTCGAAAAACATTAAAACGAATAGTTTTCAAATATAGCATAGAAATCTCTTTAGAATACCTTCCCTACCTTCAGTATCCTTTTTCATTGTGTTTAGGAATACCAATGCATATACTTTGACAACCTTAGGTATTTAATCATAGTACATCAAGCTTCATTCAACCTTAGTTATAATCCTAACACATGCTTCATACTTTGTAAAATAAGTTAGCTTAAATCATGTTGAACTAGCTTGTAAAAACCATTAGCATGCGTTAGACATGGAAAGCATACTTGGAAAACTCATACATTAGTAAACATCATGCGTTGGTCATGCTTTCAATCATAGCAATAACTGCTTGCAATCACATGAAAACTTAGCATGAGAATAACTTTTAAACCATAAACTTTATTGTTTAGAAACATTAGTCACTCATAGCTCGTCGGGCCCTTAAACGGTTTATATGCCTCTCCTAGCTCTTCTTGGCCTGAAAGGACATAATCCCCGATTAGATTCCTTAGAATTCTCAGCAAAATGAGCGAGATCACCCTCATGAGCGAGATTTACCACTTCAGCGAGATTTGTCACTTCTAGCGAGATCTTTATCCTTAGCAAGATCCTCCTCTTCCTGAACTCACTCTCACTCTTGCTCATTTTCTTATCTCTCGCTCACTCTCGCTTTTTTTTTTTATCTCTCGCTCACTCTCGCTCGCTCTCGCTCACTGAGCTGCCTGCTTAATCTTCCCAACTAGCTGCCCGCTTACGCATCGATTCCCTGTTCCAACTTCAAAAATTCATAACTCAAAATCCAGGACTTGTTTTAAAAAACATCCTTCTACTTTAGAATTGCATTAACTTTCTTACCTTTAAAATATCAGCTGAAAATTCCTTGTTCGTTTGTCCTGGAGCTTCCAATCTTCACTCCGGGTTATGATTAATCCGAGAATCTGCCCCTTCTGCAAATTCTTCACTTTTTGTTTTTCTCCGTGTGAGATCTTTCTCTGGCAAAACAACCTCAACAACTAGATTCTCCCAGCTTTTGAACGACATCGATCTCACTTAATTTGCTCAAATCGTTTTCCAAAACCAAGCTTCTGAAGTCCCTCTCCCTTTATACTTCCTTCCACCTCCCCTGTTCAAGGGTTAAACTGCCACCTCATCCAGCACTTAGTGCTTCCGGCCAATTCCCATTATTGAGTTTCTTCAATTAATTTACTTTTCCTTCCCTTCCTTCATAACCCATGTTAGGCCTTCGCCTCATAATATAAATTTAGCATGCATCACATACTCCATCATATAATGCCTAACGCCTATCGTCTAGGGCCCAACGTCTATCGTTTAGCACCCAATGTCCATCGTCTAGTGCCCAACGTCTATCGTCTAGCACCCAATGTCCATCGTTTAGTGCCTAATGTCTATCGTCTAGCACCCAACGTCCATAGTCCAGTGCCCAATGTCTATCATCTAGCACCCAACGTCCATAGTCCAGTGCCCAATGTCTATCGTCTAGCACCCAACGTCCATCGTCTAGTGCCCAATGTCTATCATCTAGCTCAATCGTTTAGCAAACGATCTCGCTCTCAGCGATCTCGCGCATAGCCAATTTCTTAGCTACTGCGAGCATCGTTTACCTCCGTCGTTTAGCGCTGATGCCTTAACGTCCAACGCATTCTCTAATCGCTTGCATCATCGCCCAGCGCCCGCCTATCTCATCGTATAGCTCCGCACACTTACTACACGATCGCCCAGTGCTCGCCTACACGATCACCTACCTCATCGTGTAGTGTCGTTCATTTACTAGACGATCGCTTACCCAATCATATAGCACCGCTCATCTGCTACTTGATCGTCCAATGCCTTTGCTCGCACACACTTGAGGCTACTGCAAGCCTTATCAATGCATCAAGCCTTTTTTACCTATGCGTTCATCCTTAGTACCAACACATAGTTTACCCTTGCCTTCAACACTTAACCTCTACAAGCCTTGGTTGCTACACACGCAACTCCATGCGTCCACACTTCTCCATCAACGCATGCCTACAGTTTGCTTCCATACTTAGCAAATTTTCACTTGTTATATTATCTAAAACTCACCATTGACAAAGTATTTCTAACACTTAGAATTTTCTTCCTCCATCTGCCTACTTTCTTTACCTCCTTTCATAATTTTACTTAACACGCTTGTTACTCACTTACGTAGGAAAAATGGAGTACAGGGTTTACAAATACTATGATCCCACCAAAGATGCATGACTCAGGAAGCTTCACGATACCCTGCTCAATTGGAAGGGTCTACATTGGTCAAAACTATGCGATCTTGGGGCGAGTATAAATTTAATGCCGCTATCAATTTTAAAACGATTGAATGTGGGAAAACTAATGCCCACGACGGAGATTCTCCTACTTGCAGACAGATCCCGAGTGCACCCCGAGGGAGAGTTGAAGGATGTTGTGGTCTCAATTGACAAATTCATTTTACCGGCAGACTTCATCATTTTGAATCATAAAGCGAACGAAGATGCGCCCATCATATTGGGACGACCATTTCTAGCGACCGGTCGCGCTCGAATTGATGTACACAAGGGAGAAATCGTGATGATCATTAATGGGAAAAAGCTTCGGATTGAGGCAACCAATATCCCAGAAGATCGAGAAAAGAAGAGAAAACCTCCTTGGACCTAAGAGCCCAAATTGGAAAAAAAAAAAAAAAAAGAATAAGTGATCCCTGCATTGTTATGCGATTCAAACTCATCAGGGATGCAATATTTTTGAAGTATCCTTTTAAATATTCATTTTATGAACTCACTCTACCCTTTTATATTCTGTATCCTTTTCATATCGTTTTTACACAATCATTGGAAAAAAAAAATAATAAATAACTCTGTCTTTTATATCTTTTGACCCTCTTGATTTTTTTTAGCAAGATCATGGTAAACAATTGCGGTGGAGCTATGCGATAACCGAAAAATGCGACTAATTCGTTCAGCCATTGCAATCGAAGAAATCGCCTCCCTGCAAAGAAGAATGCGATCACAGCTGATGCCAGCAACATAACAAATTTTGAGATTGTATCTTTCTTTGACTTTGTTTATTCCAAATTTTGCATTCTCGCATCTCATTTTTAACTTTGATAATTTTATCATCGCATCCTCTTTATTTGGTGCAATCATTAAATATTAATTACTTTCGCTAGTCATCGCATTGTTTTTCCGTACCAATTATGATTTCAATGATGAAACGCATTCCTCTATTTCTCATCACATGTACTAGAATCAACATAATTTTAGGACAGTCAATTCATGAAATATTTCTAGAAGTTAGTGGTTCACCAGCTTTCTTTCAAATCGACTTTTACGAAAGTACCTAAGAGCATCGCATGAATTTTGTTTTTAGTCTATCAGTAATGAAGACATTGTTGCATTTAAATTTGTGGGTGCCGATATTTATTTTCATCCTTGCTACCTTTAGACATTTATATAAAAAAAATCATAACGTTGAGATCAGATCCTACTCGTATTTGGATCTCTGCATGACACCCGTGGGGGCAAGCCATAAAGAATGTAGGAATTGTGATCAACGCATAAATAAGTGATCACAACTCCCTTGCAAAATAGGCATGAGTTTAGACTGAGAAAGAGCATCTTGCTCGTAGTTGGATGCTCGCATGACACTCATGGGGGCATGCCAAAATGAAGGCTAGGAACTTGGATCAGTGCAAGGTCATAAAAAGAATATCTAAACTATGTAAGGATAAAAATAATTTGGAAACACCCTAGTTGAAAAAGTCTTGAAATAAATCATACGATGTCCTGGAAACATGTAAAGTCTTTTTGAAGGTTAAACTTGCGGTCCCTAAATTGTAGAAATATTTTAATAAGAGACTAGGATAGAAATTAAGGAGATTTTGGTTCATAAAATTTGAATAAGGCACCTCGAGAAATCTAGGTAAGGAAGAGGCGGCTGACTCTCTAAAGAAAATCTTTAGTTTATGCTTAAGGACAAGCATTGTTTTAAATTTGGTGGTGTGATAACGGGCAGAAATGCATGTTATTACAACGCAAAGATATAAAACAATGTGGGAATGCGATGGTAAAAACATGCAAAATCGTGTCCAAAAGTATTAAATTGAGAACATTGCGATCGCATGCGCCCATCGCATTAAAACAACTAATTTACTTATTTTGTGCAGGAATGCGTTGGCGCAAAGCAAATTTGTGATCCAAGGAATTTGGCACCAAGCGCATTAGAAGATTGCGACTGCAAAGCTATGTGATCGTATGCGCTCACGTAGATCTGCTCAAGAAGTTGGCCGTACAAAGACGACACATCAAGGTGAAAGATTAATAAATCATGATGGGACAAAAAGCTAATGATGGTCGAATCTGAATTTAGTTGACAAGCCGTTAACGACATACTATAGCAAGTACATTCAACTTTTGGGTGACCATTACTTGGCACATCAGATAGAGATTTAATGACCTCCCATCATTGCAATCATTTGAGAGTAAAGCTTCTTCACCTTAAAGCTCTATAAATACCGAAGGCCGCCACTGTTAAAGGGGTTCGAGTTCCAGTTCCTATTCGCCATATAATGCGCTCGGACGCTAATTTCATTGGATCGCATTTCCGCCTTGTACCAACGCATTTTCTGCACAAAATACGTAATTTTGCTATTTTAATTCGATGGACACATGCAATCGCAATGTTGTGAACTTAATGCTTTTGGACGTAATATTGTATATTTTTACCATCGCAATCCTGCATTGTTTTATAACTTTGCATTGTAATAACGTGCATTTACCCATTATCACCATATACATAGAAGATAGATCATAGATAGTCATTAGTCTGTAATTCATATCTTAGAACGCGGAGGCGAGCGAAGAGAGAAGACGCTGGAAGACCATTCCTGGTTAGCTTGAGAGACTGCTGGGAAGCGCTACGAATGGATAGAAGGCCAACTATTACGAAAGCAAGAACATTCTTTTGGGCAGATGATAACCTATATAAATACAAGTTATTTATGCCACCTTATCTAGATATTGCGACCAAAAGTTAGTGAATATGCACTGATTGTTTGAAAATTAGCCTAGAATTACAATAATTATAAATGTTCGCAATTACACCCACTAACACAATAAAGATGGACAACAAGCCGAATTTTACTTTGTTTTGCAAGAGACCAAATCACCGCTTGCGCTCATGGCTCACAAGAGACTGATCAACGCATCTCTGTCACATTGCGCTCATCAATCAAAAATGAAAAGACGATTACCGCAATGACGGAGAAATGCAACAGTCGATCCAGAGCTGTATTTCAACCGCATGCGGTAATAAAAACAACACTGCATGCGAACCCATGATCGAAAGATGTAGCTGAGCAACGCAAAAGCGGAGGATTGAGACACGTGTACAACTAACGGTTGTGCAGAATTGACGATCTAATTGCATAACAAAAGAAATAATATTCCTCCATCTTCGGAATTACCATAACAATCAGTGGGGACCAGAAGGTCGGAGTCAAACACCTGCACCTATAAATACCCCATAGATTTCAGAGAAAACTTATGCTACTTGATATGGGGCTAAGTTTTACTGAATTGTTGGGAGAAAAGGCTGAGCTGAGTGCTTAAGTGACGAAATCTGAGAAGAAGACGAGATAAGGCCGAGAGGTGAATCTCAGATCTAACCTACCATACACCCGATCGGAAGCTCTGTACATAGATCCCTGCTACTGATGGAGCAAGCCTGAGAGGGAAGCTCTTCCTACCATCAAATCCATCCTATCCGGCAAGCAGATCTCCATCAAATCTGTGCCAAGACATTGACACTTATTTGTATCTATTCTATCTGTTTCTTCATTGTATTTCACTGTTTCTTTATCTCTTCATTCACACACCATGTATCAAACGCTTAATAGAGATATTAAATGTTTCGATAGCTTTCATTTACCATTTTCTGTCTATTTTCGTTCACCCATCATTCACTTTCTCCATGATGTCTTCTTAGTTCCCTGGTAAGCAATATGAATTAATCAAGTACTTAATCTATGTTAAAGACATAAAATGCATTTAGCTAAGGCATGCTAGACGACATCTTCACCTGTGAGAGCAGAAGTGAAGATGTCATTCTGATCTATCGAGAGAAAGTCAAAAGAATGCATTAACTAAAGCAAGTAGTAATTCCAGACATGGAAGCAAACTTGCGTTCATTACATTAGTCTCTGTTTCACCACAGACATGTGGGAGCACGGCCGATCACTGAAAGGTGTACGCCAAGAGAAGAGCGGAACAGTATTTGGAGTTTTAATACAATTAAGAACTTGTGTTGTTCATATTAATTGTCTTTCTCTTTCTATTCTATTCATAAGACTTGCCACCGCATTCCACATTCTTTGAATAGCTTTCACAGCCAGCCTTGATCCCAGCATCTTGTAACATGAAGCATGTATCTTGTATCATCTAACTTAGGTTTACTGTATTTTTATGTTATTATCGCATCTTTACTGCTTTACTTTATTTTATTGTAATTTATATACCTGTACAAATACATGCTTAAAGATTGAAAACCTGGTTGCATATATCATTGACATACCACAATAATCAAACCAGTCCCTGTGTTTGACCTCCGATCACACTGAGAAACTTACGGTGGAATTACACTTGGTTCCATTGTAGGAAACTTATGACAACCCATGGCATACTATGAGAACATCCACAATTAACGCATACCTAGAAGTAGTATCGCATCATTATAAGCATAGAACATCATACATCCTCATGTTAGCGTATAGCTAGTCGACAAGTTTATGATACATGGGCTTGTAGCTTAGGATACATCTTTAGCGTTTAACAACAGAGTAGAGTAAAACATAGTGTAAAAGCCTCGGGAAGCAAGACATTACTACCAGGCTTCTTATCCCTATCTTCCATTGTTGTTTTATGTTCTGACTTATTTATAAAATGGAATCTGCATTTCTACATCTGTTCAATCTCTTCACATTGCGTATGAGTATCTAAATTTCTGAATGGGTTGAGAAGCAATTAGCTAGCATGACCTAAGATCTTCATTTTATGTGATCATCTTGTCTTATGTATGCATCCATCACCCTTTAAAGATACTTAAAAGAGTAGTCTAAAGAAAGAACCTAGACTTGAGAGAGTCAGGTTAGAATCTAGGCTTGAGAAAGTCAGATTAGAACCGCATAAGCAAGAGATAGAGACTTTGAGATAAGTTCTGTTTGCTATCATGCATCGCATGCACCCTAGAAATAGGATATGATAGTATGTGGTCGCCTTGTGTATGTGTGTATCATTCATCCTTGCATAGAAAAGAATAGAGGATTAGACATAAGTCCTATAGACATTATCATATAAATCACATACGTCATAAAATTAGGAACTATGGCATTTGCATTGAGAGATGACATGATGTTGTGTATGTGTAGCATGATCGCATAACTTAAATGAAGTCTTAGGAAATGTTAGCTAAAGCCCTTCTCAACCCGTTCCCTGCATACTCATTCTAACTTTTGCTATCATTAACTCTTTACTCAATTCTGCCGCATAGGATTTATACTTTAAAACATACCAACCGACTTATTTGTTTTTGTCACTGCAAAGGAATCAAAATTTACCGTCGCATATTGTCTCAGTAGTCCCTGTGTTCGACCCTAGACTCACCAGGCAACCTAGTAGGATTTATACTTGGATTTTACTAGGAAGACTTGCATGTGCGACATATAGTTCACCACTGCAATTTCATACCATTATTACCATTATTTCATCACATTCCATTTACAAAGGCTCTCATGGCAAATTGTTCGAGAGTCATCTGGAGAGTCTGGGTCTAAGAGACATGAGCCATATTGTCTAGGGCAAGTGGGAGATGATACTGGGGTATGGAGTATGCCCTAGTTTATTGTATATTGTACATGTATTTTTTTCATGTATTGTACATTAGTCTCTCAAGGCATGAGGACAAGTGAGAGATTATTGAGATTGGTGTCCTAATTCTTCAGGAGTCTCGTAGTTTGTAAACATTGTACACATTATTATGAATAAAATAAAAGTTATTTTATTTTTGCATTTACTCATATCCAATAAACAGAGATCCATGGTTATTGTATGTAAACATAAGTATTTATATGAGATATACAAGTGGATCATGCCTTAAGTAATAACCTAAAAGGTCTGTAGTATATGGATTAAAGAGGGATACCTTATCATGGTAACACTACAGATATGACCCGCTTTGTAGAGGTTTACAAGTGTTGTGAACTACTACAGATGGTCTGATCTTGACCATTTATGTGGAGATATACGAGTGAGGGTGTCCTATACAAAGAGTCTGTATAAGACCGGACCACGAGATAACTAGTCTCTTTATATAACGCCGTGGATACTTGAGACTTACATCTCACCTAAACGACCATAGGTGACATGACCTTAATCCAGAGTGTTTTGGGAATTCCTGGCTTTAAGGTCAGTCCTTTGATTGGTATGGGTGAAAGTGGCCAGATTGCCAACTCAACAAGCCTACCTTTTTGGGGATTTGTCTGATTAGGGAGCTAGGAACTCAGTTACACAAGACGAAATTCACTCCTTCTCTGAAGCAAGGATAAGTAGATAGATTGCTCCCTTAAGGGCTAATTTCGAGTATTGAACATAGTGGCCAAATCCTCACTTTGGAAGAGAAGACTCGGTCATAGTAGGTCTATGACTTATGTTCATTAGTGGAATAAGTGGAACTTAAGGAGTTAGATGTAACTACAGGGGCAAAACAGTTAATAGGCCCAGCTGTACTTACGAGCGATTTGTGAAGGGTTATTGCACTATTGATTGGTTGATATGGACACAAAAATATATCAGTAGTGAGGAGAGTGCAGCTGTCGATCTTTAGTGGATTGCCCAACAGTTAACGGATGGTGGATCCCATGACTAAAGAGTTTAGTCAGTTATTCACGTACCATTGGAGCTTAAAGCTACTGGTCCATAAGGTCTCCTTGGTAGCTCAATGGATTCAAGTTGAGAATAAGTTCTTGGAGTTAGTTTGGACTGTTCAAATTAACATGAGAAAATTCAATTATATATGATATAATTGGTATGATATGTGAGAAACATCAAGTGGAGAATTAATGTAAATATGATTTACATTAAGTACCATAAAGTAGAAAAAGAACTATGGTTTGTATGTTTTATGAGTTGAAATATTAAAACTATAGTTTATAAATATAATATGGCAAGTTGGTTATCATATTTGTTTATAATAATATTAATTATTTGATAATTATCACTTTTTCTCTAATAACCAATTGAGTGGGAGGTTATTGGTGGTTTTTATGGTAACTGTGAGATAAAAAGAAAAATATTTTCCTAATTTTGAAGAGTTTCTTTTTTCGGAAATAACTCATAGAGAAGCTACCAAGTGAAATTGTTTCACTAAGTGCTAGCTCATAGAGAGACTAAACGATCGTGGAGCATTGACTATGCGATAGTGATTCAGCTGGTCATAGCTAAAAGATCACGTGGCTTTGTCTATACGATAGGCTGTCATCTTCTACACGATCAAGCATATCGTCTATACGATAGACAACATCCTATCTCCCACATGCTTGATCGTCTACACAATTGTTGTCCTCTAATCTCTTTCTCAAGCCAAGTCCATACGAAGCTCATAACTCCTAGATTCTCACACCGAGAATACTAAGGTAACCATTGTGGTGGTGTCCTCACTCAAATCGATTGTGTTCGAGGATCTTTTGGCTGTTCGTGTTGTTTGGGTGGTGTGCTGTTGATTGTGCTTTTGTTCCGATCGTTGCATTTGAGGGTTGTGTTGCTATTCTTGGACGATTGGAGATTGATCGAGGGAGTTTGAAGAATTGTTCTTCGAAGGTACGCATACTCTATCCCTTGACAATCTTGAAAGCATGCTGTAATTTCGTTTTGTGCATGACTTGTTAGTTTCCGTTATTGACTATAATTGTTAGTGTTCAATTTCGAATGGAATTTGAAACGATCCTTCCGCTGCTCACGAAAATCCTCATGTCTTATTTCCTCATGTCATGCCACCAATAATTTTACGTCTAAGTATAAAGATCTTGTTGTTTGTTTTGCCGATTAAAATTTACCAGATAACTTGTAGAAATACAAGCTATTGTAGCCTTTTACTTAGAATTATGAGGGCCGATGACCAGAATATGCATTGATAATACTAAGAATTCATGTGGAAACGTGAACTTACATCGACCAGCACTAACAATCTTTGTTAACCCTATATCATGCGTTATTTTGCACCAAAATGTCTATTTTTGCAACTATTACAAGAATCGATTGCATGCATTAATCCCAGACCATCGCAAAGTTGATCGAATGCAGTAATCTTCATGAAGACTAGTTCATCGCATGGAATGCTGCAACTACAGGGTGATAACTATGATAGAATGTTGATTGCAAGGTCAGTGGAATACGTTGATACTTCAGAAGAAACGATCATGAATGCATACATTGGGAGTATAAAAAATATTAGATGATGCTGAAATTTCACCTACTGCGTTAAAAGTGGTAGTGATTCATAGCGGGACTACCAATGTTTTCGCCGTTTGAGCTCTATAAATAGAGTCTTGGAGCCCAACTTCAAACCATCTGAGTCTTTGCCTTGGGTAGATTCTTATGATCACAGATGAGAGCGTGAGCAAGTCATTTTTTTAGAGTTCTTCACTTCCACAGCCCTTTCCGAGTGACGACAGGAGCTTTGCCAGAGATACAGCTCGAAAGAGACTTCCACAACCCTTTCCATTGCTCAATCTCTTTAGTTATGAGTAGGAATAATGCATAGAAATTTTACTTCTTTGTTTTTATTTACATTCACCACCTCAAATGCATTACTTCACAAACATCATTTAGTTACAAGTCCCTATGTTCGACCTCAGATCATCCGGAGAAACTTGCGTTCTCATTATACTTGGTGAGAGAGCAAGAAAACATGTGACAGGAACACATGGTCATCGCATACACAATTAATGCATATTGAGTTTGATGTATGACCATCAACGCATAGAAATCAGTGCATATCAAAAGAGTGCATTTTCCTTTTCACCATGTTTTTGGTGCCATTGCCTGGGATTGAACCCAGTTGATTAGAACCCTAAGCAATCATCCTAATGTCCTAATTAGCCCAATTAAATTAGATGAACCCATACTAACCTAAATGGTTTAATTGCATTAAACTTTGGGGATTAAGTTAGATGAATAAACTAATTTCCACCATCTAATTAATTCATTCAGTTTGGATTTAATTAAAGGTTGATTAAAGCATTATTCATCGATGGTCAACTCACAACGAGCAATTTAAACTAACCTTTTACCTCTAAGTGATTTACTATCGTTAACCAAGGATAAGTTAAAGGCATGAAAAGCAACATTCATCTACTGATTATCAACCAATAGCAAAAATTAGCCAAACATTTAGATGTAATGAGATTTAAAATCCATAAACAAGAGTGAAATATTCAATCAAAACTAGTCTCACAACTAAAGTAAAAAGGGAAAGTAACCAGACCAAGTTAGAAAACTTACCTTCGACACTAAACATCTTAAAAAAATGCTAGATGATAAAAATAGAAAAGAATTAATGTCTACCGTGGATAGGAGGAGAAAAGAGGTGAAAATGGAAAAAACAGCGTGATAACCTAGCATCTTGGTCTAAATCACTTTATATAGCAGTTGTCATAGTGTCGCAACATTGCGCAACAGTGTTACGATGCTGCGCAACACAACACGCGCTTCCGTCAAAAGTTCGTAATGTTTCAATGCTGCCCTATTGATAACTTGTAGAAATATAAGTTATTTATACTATTTTATTTAGGTATTGTGGCTAAAAGAGAGAAAAGTTGCGTCAAATGTATGAAAATTGGCTAAGAAATGCAAGAATTATAAATTATCGTAAATACACCCACTAACATCATTGCGATGGTAGAAAAGGACATTTCATTCTGTTTTACAGGAAATCAAGTCACTGCTTGCGTTCGTGGCTCAAAGAGAAACTAAACAATGCATCCCCGTCACATTGCGCCCGTCAATCAATAATGAAGAGACAATTAACGCAATGACGGCGCATGTAACAGTTGATCCAGAGCTTAACTTCAACCACATGCAGTAATAAAAAAAAACATGCATGCGAGCAAATGATCGAAGATGCAAATGAGCAACGCAATTGTGGAGGATTCAAATGCGTGTACAGCTGACCGTTGTGCATTTCTGACCGGATTGATTGCGTAACAGAAGGAATATTCACTCCACCATTTTCGGAGCTGCCTTAACAATAAAATGGGGTCCATACTGCAAAGACTCAAAGCTGAACCTATAAATGGCCTTTGCAATTCCATTGCAAAATATACTTGATACGGGCATATTTTGATACTTATAAAATTGAGAGAGAGACTGGTCTGAATGCTAATCGGAGAAGATCCGGGAAGAATTAAGAGACAAGGACGAGAGGTGAGTCTTAGAGCAAATCCTTACGATCCCCGCCATTGGAGCTCTGTACCAAGGTCACTTCTACCGGACGAGCAAGCCTAAGAGGGAAGCTCTTCTTTCCATACAATCCATATGCCGGCAAACAAATCCACCGTCCAGATCTGTGTTAAGACGTTGGCACTCTTCTCTATTTGTTTCTATCTCTTTATCATCAATTGTATTCATTTTCTTAATCTCTATCATTCACATCATGTATCAGACGCTAAATCTTAGTATTGAATGTCATGATCATTTTCATCTCCATCTTTCTGTCTATTTCTGTTCTTCCATGAATCGCTTTCTCCATGATGTTTTCTTAATCCCTTAGTAATTAGTAAGAATTAAACAAGTAAATTAATTTGTGCTAAGGAAATAAATATGTTTAGCTAAAGCATGCTAGACAGCATCTTCACCTGTGAGAGTAAAAGTGAAGATGTCATTCCGCCTGTCGAGAGAAGGTTGGAAGAATGCGTTAACTAAAGCAAGAAGTACTTCTAGAGATGGGAGCAACCTTGCATTCATTACATTCGTCCCTGTTTCGCCACAGAGATGTGGGAATGCGGCTGATCACCGAGAGGTGTATGTCAAGGGAAAGCGGAACCTTATTCATATCTTTAACGCAATTAATGAACCTGCGATGTTTTTACTAGTTATCCTTTCTATTTCTGATTCATACATAAAGACTTACCACCACATAACACGACCCTTTGTATAATCTTCACAGTTAGTCTCAAACTTAGTATCATGTATTAGTATTCTGTATCTTGTATCATAATAGCTTATGTTTACTTTTATCGCACATTTATTTTATTACTGCAACTTTACTTTATCGCACAATTTTACTTTACTGCACTTTAATTTCATGTACAAACACACAACTTTTATTAATTGTAAAACCGCTCGCAGATATCACGAACATAACGCATTAACTAAAACAATCCCTGTGTTCGACCTCGGATCACTCCGAGAAACTTGTGTTGGAATTATACTTGGTTTCAGCGCAAGGAAACTTGTGACAACGCATAGCATATTACAAGCATTTCATTAACAACGCATACATCTAGAAGTAGTATCGCATAAAGTATGAATCAGCATAAGACATCATCCACATTCCATTTCCATCCCAAGTCATCAAGTTTACAGCAACATGAGCTTGTATGATCCTTCATTCATCACTATCCATATATGCTTGTTTAGAACATTATATTCATCCATGTGTAGTGTGACATAAGATAAATTTTTATGTTTACACCTGTTTCCACGCAAATGGTGAACTTTTGTCTTCTAGCGTTGCACAACATATCTTTCGAGCGTTACAACGCTACCAGTAGGGGCAAAATGGTAATTTCTCGGCCTTTTAACTCTAAATTGAGTCGTTTTATCGTCTTTTCGCACCAAATGCCTTATCCAACCTCTTGTTCACTCGAGACCTGTAAAAACATCAATTAAACTCATTAAATAAATTAACGATCCTAAATTAAGCAGAGGGAGATAGCATGATCCTGAATTAAGGAAAAGGAGGTAGCACATTTTTTATGGTATCATAGGGGTAGACAGAGCTACCTTTACTGAGATTAGTTAGGAAACTAATAAAACAAGAGTGTGTACAGTTCCTTGCAGTGATGTGTGAAAGCTAATACCTCTAGGTAGAATAAATGCATGTTTAGGGCCTTAGAGTTCATGCATAGTTCGTGCATGAGGCAGTGTAGGGGAAATTGAGAGCTATTTTAAACCATTTCGGGGTGTGTTTGCCACTTTTTGAACGCATATATATTAATGTATTTTTTACTGATAGAATTGAAATGTGATGCATGCAATGCGATACTACTATGGTTTATGCGATATTTACTAGGATTCGGTAGTATACCCTGTTGTGTCACAAGTTTCCTTCCGATGAAACCAAGTGTAATTCCATCGCAAGTTTCTCGGTGTGATCCGAGGTCGAACACGGGAAAATACAGTATCGGTTTAATGCGGTGTTTTCATGATGTTATGCGATTGGTTTTTCAATCTTTGATTTGTAGTGTGTAATATACAAAAGTAATTACATGAAAATAAAGGTAAAATAAGTGCGGTAAAAATACAATAAACCTAAACTATATATATTTGATACAGGTTACATGTACAAGATGCTAAGATTAAGGCTAGCTATGAAGGCTGTGCAAGGACATGGTATGCAGCGACAAGTCTTATGAGGATAAAAGAAAAGAAGGATAAGTGTGCAAATCATCGCAAGGTCTCAACAAAAGTAAAGATACAAATACTGTTTCGTTTTTCTCATGGCGTACACATTTCAGTGATCGGCCGCATTTCCCGCATTTCTACGTGAAAACTAGAGTCCAACGTAATGAATGCAAGGTTGCTTCCATGTTTGGAAGTACTACTCGCTTTAGTTAACGCACTCTCCTGACCCTCTCTCGACAGATCAGAATGGCATCTTCACTTCTGCTCTCACAGGTGAAGATGTCGTCCAGCATGCTTTAGCTAAACGTATTACATAACTTTAATTCACATTAAGCCTTTAGACATTCATAGTACTTATCGAATGATTAGAAACACATAATGAAGAAAGTGAGTAACGGGTGCACGATGATAGATAGAAGATGTATACTGGATTATATCGAAACTACTAATATTTCTATTTCGAGTTTGATACATGATGAATGAATAAAAAGATAGAAAGAACATGAAATATGTAGAAGGGTAGAAAAAGGACAATTAGGCGCCAATGTCTTGGTCACCGATTGATGAATATCTGCTTGCCAGTTGTGGATGGATAGATGGTGGGATGAGCTTCCCTCTCAGGCTGGCTCCTCCGGTAACAGAGTCTTTGAACAGAGCTTCGCTCAGGGATATTGACAATATGAATGGAGATTACACCTTTCAGCCTTATCTCTTCTTCTTCCCAGATTTAACTTTGCAGCACTCAGCTAAGCACTCTTCTCTTTTTAATCTTGCAGCACTTCGCCCAGATCGAATAGCATAAATTTTCATTGAATCCTCTGTGGTATTTATAGGCAGAATAGCTTTGACTCCAACCAAGTGGTCCCCACTGCTGGTTATGGAAATTCCGAAGATGGAGGGATTTTATTCCTTCTGTTATGCAATCAGACTGTCAAATGTGCACAACCGTTAGTTGCACATGTGTTGTGATCTCCTGCACTTGCACTGCTCATTTGCATCACTCGATTGTTGGTCTGCATACGGTGTTTGATTTTAACCGCATGCGGTTGTCATGAGGATCGGGATCGACTATTGCATTGCACCGTTTCTTCAATGAATGTCAGTGTATTGACGTTCTATGGGAGTAATGGTGATAGGGATGCGTTGATGAAGTTCTCTCGAGCCTTGGGTGCAAGTGGTGACTTTGGTTTTCCTGCAAAACAGAGTAAATACTCGCCATATTCTCCATCTTTTGGCGTTAGTGGATTTTCATGCAAGCATTTGAAATTATTAACAAACCATGTTAATTTACATACACTTAGCACATAATACCTTACTTTTGGCCGCAATATCTAGATAAGGTGGCATAAAGAACTTGTATTTCTACAAGTTTTCAGGGTGCTAGGACTTAATTAGAAAGGCTTTGAACAGACTCTTGCATAAATAAGTTTTGAATCAGTTTGAAAAATATGCTTCATCGATTGATTACAAATTGATTTCTTTGTTAATTACAAGTTGATACTAGATGATTATTTAGACTTGAGTAATGAACCATGCAATTTGAGTGAGCATATATTTGTGTGACTCAGTGCTTTATTCTACCTTGCTCTATGGTGATCAAGATTTAAAGTTGGCGGTGTTTAATACCATTGAAAATGTGCTATCTGGCTCATGTTAATTCGGAATTCTTCTTGAATTTTATGTGTTTATTTGTTGAATTTATAGGTTTCAGGCATCAAAGAGGTAGAATAAAGATTATGGGGGTAAACGGAGCTGAAACGGATCAATTTGAAGCCCAAATGAAGAAATTAGGCCAAAAATGGCAAAAATTACGAAATTCCATTGAGGCAACAAATTTCGACAGCACTGCGATACTGTCTCGTAGTGCCATGGCGCTTTCTCATGCTATAAAAACTGCAACTCAGTTTTTAGGTCATATCTTTTTATCCAGGTGGCCGCTTTCGGTGAATGGCCACTTGTTTGCTTCGTTGTTTCGTGCTCTATGCATTTCAACAATTAGATTTTAATGTTATTTCTATCTTTCTATAATCAAGTCAAATGTTGTCAGATATGTTGATTATGGGCCAAGGTAATCCTTTATAGCTTGGGTTTTTAGGAGTTTTCCCTATTTCATGTACTTGTGAGATGTTGAACCGAAATCCATATTGTAATGTTGTTCAATTCTATAAATTTTTTATTTTGATCACATTATTATACTGTGACCTCCTAACTTTAGCAAGATCTCGAAATTCGAGGCTTTCAAAATTTAATCTAAAAGGATAAGAGTTTGACTAGGTAACTTAATGAAACCCTTGTAGAGAAGTGAGACAAATAGGACATATGGTTATACCATGGGTTGATAGAAAAGAATCATGTTTGAAAGAAACAATGAAAGAATGAGTTAATGAGAGGAGATGGGCACATAGGATATCTTTTTGGGGCATGTAGGGGAATCTTATGGAAACCATTTTAGGTCCACGAGGAACAAGATGAAAGTATGGGACAACCCCTTCGAAAAGAATTAGACCAAAGAAGTCTGTTAAAGAAAGACTCGAAATCAAGAAGTAGAACAGTGGAGCTGGTAGTTGAACCTTGTCAACCTCTTTCTGTTAAGTGTTGTAACCACCAGAGCTTCATCGTTGACCGAATCGCCTACACATATATAAACAAAATTGAATATGAGATTAATCTAAGAGTGAATAAGAAATCAAGAGAGTAAGGCATTTGTTCTGTAATAGTTTGAAGAGTAATAAAAGAGAACCTCCCAATTTGCACAGTGGACGTAGGCCTTTGACCAAACCACTTAATCTCTTGTGTATTTTCTTTTTACCTCTACGATCGTTTAGATTTTGCTAAAGTATCATGTAGATCTTATTGCATCGTGTACACGATCATTTAGCTCCACACTCAATCGTCTATACGAACATTTAGCTCCTTAGTTGTCGTCTATACTATCGTCTAGCTTCAGTCATCGTCTACACGATCGTGCAACTTTTTGGTAAACGACGGAAGTATTTTCAAGCTTCAACATTCAATCTCCCCTGACTCTTGAATTGTTATCAATCGTTATATCTGAGTGTTTTGTGATTATTAACGTGAAGATCTTGTCATCTGGGACAAAAAGTGGTATAAGAGCTCCACGAACAGTTCAAGACAGCTCCAAGATTTGAATTCTTGATTTAGAATTATCAATCTTGAAGACCAAGAATTGCAACTAATAGATATAAGATTGAGAAAATCGATGGCAAGACAGACTTTGAATTGTGGAAAGCAAACATTAAAGCAATCCTGGGGAAGGCTCTATTGGCCATTACAATCCCTGCGAAGTACCCTGAAACACCCTATGAGGTAGACAAAGCGACTATTAAATCGAATGCATATGAAACAATTGTTCTCAATGTCACAGACAGTGTTTCGAGACAGATTTTCGACCAGCCTACTGCCTATGTCCTATGGAATAAGTTGACTGAGATATATCTCAACAAAGATCTGTGATGCGTTGTAAATGTGATGCGATTATAGTGTATAATTGCGATGACGATTTATGTGTTGCACATGCAAGTTTTCCTAGTAAAACCCAAGTATAAATCTCACTAGGTTTCCTAGTAAGTCCAGGGTCGAATGTAGGGACTACTGAGTTACTATGTGACAGTAAATTTTGATTCCTTTGCGGTGGCAAAAGCAAATAAGTTGGTTGGTATTTTGTTTAAGTATAAATCTTATGTGGCGGGTTCGAGTAAAGTGTTGATGAAATCGAGAATTACAATGAGTATGCGATGAACGGGTTGAGAAGGGATTTATCTAACACTTCCGAAGATTACGTTCAAGTTATGCGATCATGCTACATACACACAACAACATGTCATTTCTCAATGCAAATGCCATAGTTCCTATTTCTAGGACGCATGCGATGTATACGATAGTGTCGATAGGACTTATGTCTAAGCCTCTATTCTTGTCTATGCAATGATGAATGATACACACATACACAAGGTGACCGCATACTATCATATCCTATTTCAAGGGTGCATGCGATGCATAATAGCAAACAGAACTTATGTCTAAGTCTCTATCTCTTGCTTATGCGGTTCTAATCCGACTTTCTCAAGTCTAGATTCTAATCTTACTCTCTCAAGTCTAGATTCTAATCTTACTCTCTCAAGTCTAGATTCTTTCTTTAGACTCAAGTATCTCTAAAGGGTGAATGATGCATACATAAGACAAGATGATCGCATAAAGTGAAGATCTTAGGTCATGCTAGCTAAGTTCTTCTCAACCCATTCGGGAATTTAGCTACTCATGCGAAATGTGGAGAGATTGAACGAATGTTGAGATAAGAATCCCATTTTCTATAAATAAAGTGCAGAATACAAAACAATAATGGAAAGTAGGGATAAGAAGCCCAGTAGCAATGTCTTGTTTGCTGTGGCTTTTACACTGTCTTTTAACTCTACTCTGCCCAGAAGAATATCCATGCTTTCGTAAGTTTCGGCCCTCTCTCCTTCTCTAGCACTTCCCGACAGTCTTTCGAGCTATCCAGGAATGTCCTCTCGACGTCTTCTTCTCTTTGCTTGCCTTCGCCTTCTAAGTACAAGAATGACTATTACAGACTAATGGCTATCTAATTTGTATATGATCTATCTTTTGTATGGCGAACTCTTTTATCTATGGTGGCCTTTGATATTTATAGAGCTCAAGATGAAGAAGATTTTCTCTTTAATGATTGCAATGATGGGAGGTCACTAAATCTTCTATCTGATGCGCCGATTAATAGTCATCGAAAAGTTGAATGTACTTGATACAGTGTGTCATTAACGGCTTCTCAACTAAACTTGGATTTGACCGTCATTAGCTTTTCGTCCCATCATGATTTATTAAGATTTCACCTTGATGCGCCATCTTTATGCGGCGACCTGTAACTTCTCGCGAGCGCATACGATCGCATGACTTTGCGATTGCAATCTTGTAATGCGCGTGGACGCCGAATTCATTGGATCCCAATTTTATTTCCGCCAATGCAATTTTCCTACACAAAATAAGTAAATTAGCTGTTTTTATGCGATGGGTGTATCGCAATATTCTCAATTTAATGTTTTTGGACATGATTTTGTATATTTTTACCGTCGCATTCCCTCATTGTTTTACTTATTTGCGTTGTATGATACGACATAAAATGTGATCCATAAACTTGTAAAGACACAAAAATTCCATAAACTTGTTGACATACAACGTATTCTAATCTTATGTCATACAACACATGGATGAATGATGACTTTATTTACTTTATGCAATACTACTTCTAGATATGCGTTATTAATGAATGTTTTTGTAGTATGCTATGCGTTGTCACAAGTTTCCTTGCGTTGGAACCAAGTATAATTCCATCGCAAATTTCTCGATGTGATTCGAGGTCGAACACATGGATTTTTTTAGGTTATATGCGTTACATTCGTGATATATGTGACCGGGGTTTTTTCAATTTAATAAAGGTTGTGTGTACAGGTATTTAAAATGCGATAAAGTAAAGTTAAGCGATAAAATGTGATAATAAAGTAAATTGCGATAAAGTAAACCTAAGCTATGATGATACAAGATACAGGTTACATGATACAAGATACCGAGGTTGAGACTGACTGTGAAGATTATACAAAGATCGTGTAATGCGGTGGTATGGCTTATGTGCGAAGCAGAAAGAGAAAGGGAAATTAGTAAAAACATTGCAAGTTCCTTAATTGTGTTAAAGAGATAACTACGGTTCTGCTTTCCCTTGGCGTACACCTCTTGGTGATCGGCCGCGTTCCCACATCTCTGTGGTGAAATAGGGATGAACGTAATGAACACAAGGTTGCTTCCATCTCTGGAAGTACTACTCGCTTTAGTTAAATAACTACGGTTCTTCTAACCTTCTCTCGACAGATCAGAATGATATCTTCACTTCTGCTCTCACAGGTGAAGATGTCGTCTAGCATGCTTTAGCTAAAGATCTTTATATCTTTAGAACAGATTAAGTTACTTGTTTAATTCATATTAATCACCAGGGGATTAAGAAAACATCGTGGAGAAAACGATTAATGGACGAACGAAAATAGACAGAAAAGTGGAACTGGAAATGATCAAGACATTTAACTATATAATCACGCGTCTGGTACATGATTATGAATGAAGAGATTAAGAAGATGAAATACAATTGATGAGTGAGAGTTAGAAACAAATACAAATGAGCGCCAACGACTTGGCATAGATCTGGATGGAGAATTGTTTTCCGGCGTATGGATCATGTGGAAGGATGAGCTTCCCTCTCAGGCTTGCTCAACCGGTAGCAGGGATCTAAGTATAGAGTTTCATGGCGGGGATTTGGCAGAATTGCACTGAGACTCACCTCTCGGCCTTGTCTTTTTTCTTCCAAGATTTCCTCTTATCAGCACTCAGCTCAGCCTCTCTCTCAATAGCCTCATATCAATTAGCCCTCCGTATCATGTATATCTTTCAGTGAATTCTATGAGGGTATTTATAGGTGAAAAGCTTTGACTCTTGACTTGTGGACCCCACTTATGGTTATGAAAATTCCGAAAATGGTGGAATAAATATTCCTTCTGTTATGCAATCAGTCCATCAAATATGCACAACGGTTAGTTGTACAGGTGTCACAATCCTCCGCGTTTGGGTTGCTCATTTGCATCTTTCGATTGTGTGCTCGCATGCAGTGTTGTTTTTGTTGCCACATGCGATTGAAGTTCAACTCTAGATCGACTATCGCTTGCACCGTCATTTGCATTGATCGTCTCTTCATTGTTGATTGACGGGCGCAATGCGACGGAGATGCGTTGTTCAGTTTCTCTCTGAGCCTTGATCGCAAGCAGTGACTTAGTTTCCTGCAAAATAGAGTAGAAATATCCTTTTCTATCATCTTGATGGTGTTAGTAGGTGTATTTGTGATAATTTATAATTATTTTATTTCTTAGCTAATTTCCATACATTCGACGCATATTTACTCTCTTTTGGCCGCAATATCTGAATAAGGCAGCATAAATAACTTGTATTTCTACAAGTTATCACTGTAATAACATGCATTTCTACCCATTATCAATCTACCCAACAAAGCTTTCTTGATGGAAATATTCTTCACTTATAAGATGGATGTAGCAAAGTCCCTCATGGATAATCTTAATGAGTTCAAGAGGCTATCTTCTGAGTTTAGATTAAATAGAGATAATATTGGAGAAGAGAATGAGACATTCATACCACTGAATTCTCTACCAGAATATTTCAAAGATGTGAAGACCCCATCGAAATATGGTAGAGGAAGAATTACCACAAAACCATCAGATCAACTGTAAGAATCAGAGAACTTGAATTGCAAATGACTAACAAGGATCGACCAGGAGGTGAAGGCTTGTTCTCAAAGGGGAAGAACAAGAACAATGGGAAGGGCAAACAAAACAATGTAACAAGTCAAAGATAAAGTGCCATTTTTGTCACAAAATGGGGCACATGAAAAGGGACTGTTATGCCTTGAAGAGAAAGTTGAAAAAATAGAACAAGGGGGGTAAACAGACGAGGTTGCTGTAGGAGAGAATTCCCTCGTCTATTCAGATGCTTTAGCTGCTACTGGAGAAGGTGGAAACAAGAATACTATGGAGACTCAGGATTAGGTGTTAGATTCTGGTTGCTTAGTCCACATGACACCATGTAAGGGAGGGTTTTGTGTTGTGCGCTCTAGAGATGTATGATGTTCTATGCTTATAATGATGCGATACTACTTCTAGGTATGCGTTAATTGTGGATGTTCACGTAGTATGCCATGCGGTGTCACAAGTTTCCTTACAATGGAACCAAGTGTAATTCCACTGCAAGTTTCTCTATATGATCCGCGGTTGAACACGGGGAATGGTTTAGGTTATTGTGGTATGTTCATGATACATTCGACCAGGTTTTCAATCTTTAAAAGTATGTGTACATGTATCTAAATTACATGAAAATAAAGGAAAGCAGTAAAGATGCGATAATACATAAAAATATAGTAAACCTAAGCTAGATGATACAAGATACAGGCTTCATGTACAAGTTATATGGATCAAGGCGGCCTGTGAAGGTTATCCAAAGATGTGGGATGCGTCAGCAAATCTTATGAATAGAATAGAAAGAAAGACAAATAATACAAATAACACAAGTTTTCAATTGCATTGAAGGTACAAACACTATTCTGCTCTTCTCTTAGCGTACACCTCTCAGTGATCGACAACGCTCCCACATGTCTGTGGTGAAACAGAGACTAACGTAATGAATGCAAGGTTGCTTCCATGTCTGGAAGTACTACTCGCTTTAGTTAATGCATTCTCCTGGCCTTCTCTCGATAGATCAGAATGGCATCCTCACTGTTGCTCTCACAGGTGAGGATGCCGTCTAGCATGCCTTAGCTAAACGTATTTTATAACTTTAATACATATTAAGCACTTGATTAATTCATATTGCTTATTAGGGAATTAAGAAGACATCATGAAGAAAGTGATTGATGGGTGAACGGAAATAGACAGATAATGGTAAACGAAATCTATCAAAACATTTAATATCTCTATTAAGCATTGATACATGGTGTGTGAATGAAGAGTTAAAGAAACAGTGAGATACAATGGAGAAAGAGATTAGAATAGATACAAACAAGTGCCAAATGTCTTGGCACATATTTGATGGAGATCTGCTTGCCATATAGGATGAATTCGATCGTAGGAAGAGCTTCCCTCTCAGGCTTGCTCCACCGATAGTAGGGATCTTTGCACAGAGCTTCTGATTGGGTGTTTGGCAAGTTCGATCTGAGATTCACTCTTGGCCTTATTTCGTCTTCTTCCCAGATATCTTCTCTTAAGCACTCAGATCAGCCTTTTCTCTCTATAATCTAGCAGCACTTACCCCCAGATCAAGTAGCATAAGATTTCTCTGAAATCAATGGGGTATTTATAGGTGCAGCTCTTTGACTCTAGTGTTGTGGTCCCCACTAATTGTATAGTAATTTAGAAGATGGAGGGATATTATTCCTTCTGTAATAAAATTAGACCGTCAATTTTGCACAACCATTAGGTGTATATGTGTCTCAGTCCTCTGCTTTTGCATCGCTCCGCTGCATCTTTCGATTATAGGTTCGCATGCGGTGTTGTTTTTATTGCCGCATGCGATTGAAACACAGCTCTGTATTGACTGTCGCATTACGCCGTCGTTGTAGTAATCGTCTCTTCATTATTGATTAACGGGCGCAATGTGACAGAGATGCGTTGATCAGTTTCTCGTGAGCCTTTAGCGCAAGCAGTGACTTGGTCTCCTGCAAAATAGAGTGAAATTCAGCTTATCTTCCATCTTTATGGTGTTAATGGGTGTAATTACAAACATTATAATTATTGTAATATTAGGCTAATTTTTATACAATCGGTGCATATTTACTCACTTTTGGCCGCAATATCTAGAAAAGGGGGCATAAATAACTTATATTTCTACAAGTTATTATTTTGCACTTATAAGAAGTGGGATGATGGGCTGATCTACCTGGGAAATAATAACACTTGCAGAGCTGTGGAATAGGGTCTGTGTCATTGAAGATGCAGTATGGTTCAGTCAAATTGATAAGGAACGTGAGGCATGTTCCAACTTTAAAGAGGAATCTCCTTTCTTTGGGGATGTTTGATGCCATAGGCTGTGAATATAAGGGTGTGGGAGGAACCTTTGAAATTATTAAGGATTCTAAAGTGGTTTTGGTTGCAACAAAGGTAAATGGTTTATATGTCATCAAGGATGTGCAAATAACACACTTGGCTTTGTTAGTAATTGATAATAAACCTACTGAAAATGAGTTGTGGCACAAAAGACTCTCCCATATCAATGTGAGGGGGCTGTAAGTGCTATCTAAACAGGGAATTCTACCAAGGGGTATAACCTAAAATTTTGTGAACATCGTATATTGGGCAAAGCAACAAGACAGCAATTCCCAAAAGGACAATACACTTCAAAGGAAATCCTTGAATATGTGCATTCAAACTTGTGTGGGCCAGCTCACTCTCCATCTCTTAGTGGAGTAAGATACTTTCTTTCATTTGTAGATGACTACTCAAAGAAGAGTTGGGTTTACTTTTTAAAATCCAAAGATGAATTATTTAGTAGATTTAAAGAATGGAAGACCTTGATTGAGAAGCATACCTATAAACAAATTAAACATATGAGAACTGATAACGGTTTAGAGTTTTGTGGAGAGGAGTTTAATTTTTTTTACAGGGAGCATCGCATAGTAAGGCATAGAACCGTGAGGTATATGCCTCAACAAAATGGAGTGGCCGAAAAATTAAATAGAATAGGGCTTTAGGCTGTAAAGTGCATGTTCTTAGGCTTTAAACTTGGAGTAAAGGGCTTTAGGCTATGGCATCCCGTTCAAAAGAGGTGTGTGAACAGTAGATGTGTGGTCTTTAGAGAAAATGAGTTGTTCATTATGTCAGAACAACCATCTTCTACAGTAACAAAGACTAGTAGCACTATATTTGAGGTGGAGCCTCAAAATGATCATGGAGCTTCTACTTCCTCTCCAAAACAAGATTTAGAATGTGATGAGACTGTTGAAACCAGTGAGCATGTGTCAAGTGATCAAATTGAGACACATGAGGATCTACACAACTACTCATTGGCAAGAGATAGACGTAGAAGAACAATAGTACCACCAGCAAGATACCAAGAGTCGAGTGTTTCCGTTTCTTTGAGTAATAATGAACCTTCCAGCTTCGAAAAAGCAACAAACAGTCCAGATGCTAGGCAATGGATTGAGGCTATAAATGATGAAATGAAGTTCCTCAATCAAAATGACACTTGGAGATTAGTACTTTTTCCCAAAGGGTACAAACCTATCTAATCCAAATGGATTTATAAATTTAAAGAAGAGATTCCAGGTGTGCAAAAGTCTAGGTTCAAGGCTAGGCTTCTTGCTAAGGGTTCACTCAAAAGGAAGGTATTAACTACAATGAGGTGTTTTCTCCAATTGTGAAGCATGCTTCTATCTAGCTGCTCCTTTCCCTAGTTGTGTAAAAAGATTTGGCGTTAGACCAATTGGATGTAATGACAACCTTCCTACATAGGTTGTTGAATGAGACAATTTACATGAGACAACCTCAAGGCTATGTTAAAAGTGGAGAAGAAGACCTAGTGTGTTTGTTGAACAAGTCCATATATGGCCTCAAACAGTCACAGAGATGTTCGTATGAGAGATTTGATGAGGTGATCTCCAAGATGGGGTTCAAAAGGAGCTCATTTGATTGGTGTGTCTACACAAATACTAGTAGTTCCAAGGAACTGGTCTATCTACTCCTCTATGTAGATGACATGCTTCTAGCCGGGTGATCCAAAGAAGAATTGAAGCAAGTGAAAATGCTTCTTAAGGGAGAATTTGATATGAAAGACCTAGGAGAGTCAAGAAGGATCTTAGGCATTGAGATCGAAAAAGACAGAAAACAGGGTAGATTGCTTGTTAGGCAATCTGAATATTGTTCAAAGATATTACAGAGGTTGAAGATGGAGAATGTTAAGCCAATAGGTACTCCTCTTCCTCCTCACTTCAAGCTTTCAGTTGCCAATAGTCCAAAGAGCATAGATGAAAAGCATTTGAACCATATGAAAGTTCTCCCTTATTCCCAAGCAATAGGATTTCTCATGTATCTTATGACTTCTACAAGACCAAACCTGTCCTATGCAATAAGTATGATCAGTAGGTATATGGCAGACCCTGGTAGAAGACATTAGGAGGCAGTCAAGTGGATACTAAGGTATCTATGTTCATCCAAGGAGGCAAAAGTCTTATATACACAGAATGAGCCATCCAACGATGAAGTGTATGGTTATATAGATGCAGAGTATGTAGGTGACTTAGATAGAAGACGTTCCCTATCAGGCTATGTTTTCTTATGGGGGAACAATTTGATCAGTTGGAAAGCTATTTTGCAGCCTATTGTGGCCATTTCCATAACAGAGCCTGAGTTCATCATATTGTTTGAGGCTATGAAGGAAGGTTTGTGGCTGAAAGGTTTACTAAACGATTTCGATATAACACAAATAAAATTCATAATCTACTATGATAACCAGAGCACAATATACCTATCTAAGAATCAACAGTTTCACAGTAGAATCAAGCATATCGATATCAAATATCATTTCATCAGACAAGATATTGAGAAAGGGGAAGTCGAGGTATTGAAGATTCATACCTCTAATAATGCAGCTGATATGCTAACCAAAACTGTTCCATTAAACAAATTGGCAGATGCTTGGACCTTCTTGAGTTCGAGTTACCTGAAAAAGGTTAGCTTAACTTAACTCAGTGAAGCAAAGAGGGAAGCAACTCTAGATGCTTACAAAGTTGGAGATTGTTACAGAAATACACGAAATCAAGAAATAGAACAGTACAGGTGGCACTTGAACCGTTGTCAACCTCTTTCTGTTAAGTGTTGTAACCACGAGAGCTTCATCGTTGACCAAATCGTCTGCACATATATAAATGAAATAGAATGTGAGATTAATGTAAGGGTAAATTTGAAATTAACAGAGCAAGGCATTCGTTCTATAATACTTTGAAGAGTAACAAAAGAGAACCTCCTAATTTCCATGGTGGACATAGGCCTTTGGCCAAACCACTTAAACTCCTGTGTCTTTTTTTCTTACCTCTACGATCGTTAGATTTTGCTAAAGTATTATTTACTCGATCGTGTAGCTTCTATCGCATCATGTACACGATCGTTTAGCTCCACGCTCAATCATTTATACGATCATTTAGCTTCTCAATTGTCATCTATATGATCGTATAGCTTCAGTCAACTACTGTCTATACAATCGTCTAACGCTTCCTCATATCTTTTACTTAATTGAAGTATCGTTTAGTTCTAAGTGCATCGTCTACATGATCATGCAGCCTTTTTGGTAAACAACAGAAGGGTTTTCAAGATTCAACATTCTATCTCCCCTAACTCTTGAATTTTTATCGACCGTTTTATCTGAGTGTTTTGTGATTATTAACGTGAATATCTTGTCATCTGGGACAACAAAGTTACAGATCAAGTTAAGCGCATACCTATGGATGTAAACGTAGGATTGGCATATACCTCAAAGGAACAAGGAAGGTTAAGTGCATACCTTTATTATAAATCAAGTAGAGAATAATGAAACAAGTTGGAAGCCTAGCTGGGGCATCGTGTAGCCCAACCATGTATTAGTCATCATCATATGGGCGCATGAGGGCATGATTGGTGCATACATCGAGGGATGGGCGCATGACCTAGTAATGGAGAGGATTCCAAGATGCCCTTATTGGACTCTGAGGGAGAGAAAGAAGTCACTTTGACTGCGTCTTGAGAGTTATGCTATAATTGAAGGAGAATACATGCTAAACACAAGAAGCTACACTATCTAGGAAAAATATAGGTGCAACCCTAAGGTGGTCAAGGACAATTTGGGCACATACTAAGACTTCATGGGTGCACACCTGATAACTTGTACGAATACAAGTTATTTATACTGTTTTATTTAGATATTGCGGAAAAAAGAGAGGAAAGTTGCATCAATAATATACAGATTGGCTAAGAAATACAAAAATTATGAAACGTCGTAAATACACCCACTAACACCATTGCAATGGCGAATAGAATGTTCAGTCTTTGTTTTGCAGGAAATAAGTCACCGCGTGCGTTAATGGCTCGAAGACAAAATAAACAACACATCTACATCACATGCGCCCATCAATCAAGAACGAAGAGATGATCAACGCAATGACGGCACATGTGACAATTGATCAAGAGCTCTAGCGATCAACGCAGTTTCAACCGCATGCGGTAATAAAAAACAACACCACATGCGGTGATAGATCGAAGATGTGAAGAGCAACGCATTCACGGGCAATTCTGACAAGTGTACAGCTTTTAGTTGTGCATTTCTGACGAATTGATTACGTAACAGAAAGGAATTTTTCATTCCGTCATTTCAGGAACTACCATAATTAGACAGTGGGAACCACAAATTCAAAGAGCCAAGGTCTTGCCTATAAATAGCTTCCTCAAATTCGTTGATACATATACAGATACATAGAGACGTGCATATATTGATACTGAGAGAGAGGTTGGTCTAAAGCGACTTACAGGTAAATCTGGGAGAACTCCGAGCAGAGAATTCTTCCAATTCTCGAACCTGAAGCTCTGTGCAAGGGTTAATTCTATCGGGAACGTAAGCCTAAGAGGGAAGCTTTGCCCTCCACCACTTCTACATGCTGGCAAGCACAAATCTTCGATCAGAATCTGTGTCAAGACGTTGACACTCTTTCCGTATTTGTTTTTATTCTCTATTTCATCTTCTGTATTCATCTTCTTTAATCCTTCATTCACAGATATGTATAAAATGCTTAATTGGAGAATTAAATGTTATCATCATCACCATTATCATCTCTCTATCTCTTTCCATAATTTTATCATCCATTTTCTCCACGATGTGTTCTTAATCCCCGGGGTAAAAAGTGAGAATTAAGCAAGTGAGTTAATTTATGTTAAGGAATTAATTAAGTTTAGCTAAAGCATGCTCGACGACATCTTCACCTGTGAGAGCAGAAGTAAAGATGTTATTCCACCTATCGAGAGAAGGTTGGAAGAATGCGTTAACTAAAGCGAGAAGTATTTCCAGAGATGGAAACAACCTTGCATTAATTACGTTCATCTCTGTTTCATCATAGCCATATGAGAATGCGGCCGATCACTGAGAGGTGTATGCCAAGGGAAAGCGGAACCTTAATTGCGTCCTTAACATGATTGACAAACTTGCGATGTTTTTACTCTTTACTCTTTCTCTTTATGCTTCATTCATAAGACTTGCCATCGCATACATCGATTCTTTGTACAACTTCACAGCCAATACTTGACCCCAGTATCATGTATCATAATAGCTTAGGACTTTACTTTATCAACGCAATTTTATTTCATCGCAATTTATATTTCTGTACAAACCAACATTCATTATTCATTATTAAAACCGGTCGCATGTATGACATAAGTATTGTATGTAACGACAACAATCCCCGTGTTCGACCTCGGATCATTCTGAGAAACTTGCGTTGGAATTATATTTGGTTTCAGTGCAAGGAAACTTCTGACACGCACTACTTCATCGCATACTACGAGCATATCACTATCAACACATACACTTAGAACGTAGTATCGTATAAAATTATCTTTATCGCAAAACACTTGAGGGCATTTAGAGCAACATTCATCCATTCATCAGCGTAATAGATAGACAACATTCCATTTTTATCTTTACAAGTTTATGGCAACATAAGCTTGTATCATTCATATTCATCATTGTCTATATGCATAAAGATAAAAGCAATAAAATTTTAGTCATCAATACCTTAAATTACAAAAAAGTATTCTTTAATTAGAAGAGGCTATATTACAATCAAGCTATGCTTTAATCGGAAGAGGCTATGCTACAATCAAGTTATGCTTTAATCAGAAGAGGCTATGCTATAATCAAGCCATGCTTGAATCCAAGGAGAACACCTATATGGAACTTGGTTGCCACATAGGGGGAAATTTTGGATATTTTGGAGGGAAGAAACTCTATTACAGCAAGGGAAACAAAAACCAAGAAGGGGGAAACGAGAGTTGGATGCATGCAAGAAGGGTCCTAAGAATTGAGAGTTGGATGCATGGAATAAGGTCAATCATGAGAAAGTATTCATTCATGGGAAGTTCTTGAACATTAAGAGTCAAGTTGTTAGCAAGTTAAGGGAGCACAAGATGAATCATATGTTGGGTTGTATGTCCTGAAACTTGCATTTTATAATGATAAACATATTCTATTATCAATAAAAATGTTATTTGACATTACTTCAATAAAGTTTTTATTGAATCTATGAATTGTAGTCATAAAGTCTAAATCCAATAAACAAAGATCCATGGCTATTATATGAATACTTGAACTTTATGTGGAGACATAAAAGTAGATAAGGTTCGAGTAAATAGCCAAAACGGTCTATAGTATATGAATAAAGTTGGGTGCCTTATTCCGGTAACACTATCGGATGCGGCTCACTCTGTAGTTGTTACAAGTTGTTGTAAAGGTGCTACAAACAAAGTTATACTGATTCGTTCATGTATTGACATGTGGAGTGGGGGCATCCTATGCAATGAGGTTGCATAAGATCGGACCAAGAAATAAGCCAGTCTTACTTTATAATGTTGTTTACTATTTAAGATTGACTATTTCGCTTAGATGATCTAGGTAACTCGATGTTAATCCTAAGTTAACTATGAACTCTTGTTTATTCAGGATTATCCTTAGATTTGCATAGATGAGGGTTGTCTCAACAGAGCCAGCACAATAAGCCTCCCTTTTCAAGGGTAAGTTCGGGTACAGAGCTGAGGACATAAAGTGCAATAAGAAATTCACGCCTACTCGATTTAGGGATAGAAGAAAGGTTGTTCTCTTAAGCACTAAATATGGTTACTGATAGTTGGTAGAAATATAAGCTATTGTAGCCTTTTATTTAGAATTATGAGTGTTATCAAGCAGAATATACATTGGTAATACTAAGAATTCATGAGAAAAGTGAGCTTGCATCGATTAGCACTGAAAATCTCTGCTAACCCTCTATTATGCGTTATTTTGCATCAAAATGTCTATTTTTGTAGCTATCATAGGAATCGATTGCATGCGTTGAATCCCAGACCATCGCAAAGTTGATGGAATGCGTTCATTGCATGGATGTTCCGGCTACAGAGTAATAACCGTGATAGAAGGTTGATTGCAAGGTGGGTGGAATGCGTTGGTACTTCAGGAAAAACAAGCATGAATGATACATTGGGAGTATCAAAAGGATAAGATGATGTTGACATTTCACCTACTGCGTCAGAAGTGGCAGTGATTCAGAGGGGGACTACCAATGCTGTCGACGATTGAGCTCTATAAATAGAACCTTAGAGCCCAAATTCAAGGCATTTGAGCTTCTGCCTTAAGGCGGATCCTTGTGATCACAGATGAGAGCATGAGCAGACACTCTTTAAGGATTCTTCACCTCCACAGCCCATTCCGAGTGATGACCGGAGTTTCACCGGAGATAGAGCTCAAGAGAGACTACTCCACCATCCATCCATGGCACCCCTTGCAGCCTTGACGGACATCTGATGGAAGAAAGAGATTGCCTACATCTAGCTCTCCATCTTTCTTCTTATCTCTGTATTGTATTACATTTTGGCTTAAGACATTAATACATTTTGTAATCAACGCATTTCTATAGTTCCATCAATACCATCTTTATCATCATCATCAGCTTTATCATCTTTTACTTTCATTGCAGTGAATTAAGTATAGATTGCAAGAGTTATCTTATACTCAATCATGCGGAATAGAGATATGACGCATGTAGCAACCCACCGAGAGGTGTACGTTGTGCGACTATAACAAGTCAAGCCTCTTTTCTTAGTGCGAGGCTATCACAATGCTTGTCTATGAGCTGAGTAGTTAAAACCACTGCCCAAAAGAGTAAGTAGTGGAACTCACTAAGCAAAGTAAGTAGTGTTCCTAGAGATAGGAATAATCTTATGCTCAACGCAACCTTACGTTTTAGAGATATAAGCATGAAGCTAGCCACCGAAAAGTGTGTGATGCATTAGTGTGGTGTGCTAGGATTACCCTTGTGATAAAACTTAATGCCGCAGTGAATTTATCCCCTCTACAATTCTATTTCTTCATGCATATTATTATGCGTTAACAGTTGCCGCATCTCTACCAATTCTCATAGTTAAACTTCCATTGCTCAATTTGTTTAGTTAGGAGTAGGAGTAGCGTATAATCATTTAACTTTTTTCTTTCTTCTTTTATTCATCGCCTCAAACACATTACTTCACAAACATTATTAAGTTACAAGTCCCTGTGTTCGACCTCGGATCACCCCGAGAAACTTGCGTTCTCGTTATACTTGGTGAGAAAGCGAGAAAACTTGTTAAAGGAATGCATGGTCATTGCATACATGCTTAAACACATATTTTATATTTTCTAGTCCAACGCATGACCATCAACGCATGGAGATCAATGCATAGCATAGACATGCATTATATATTTTCCTCGCATCAGTTTCATCAAGTGGACACAAATATATAGTTAATGAATACTTATTAATTTGGTCTAAATAGTTTTAGCCAATTAATCTTAAATCGTTGGAGCTCATGATCTATAGGTCTATAAGGTCCCTCTACTTGCTTGTTGTTGGACGTGTCAATTGCTCATTGTTTTGCAGCGGATGTAATACCACTGCAAAAACTGATGACTTGTATAATATGCGTTGCTTTGTCTTAATCACGCTTCTAGATAATATATGCGATGCTACAAAACACTGTAGAATGCGTTCATGTAGTATGTGCGTGTCACAAGTTTTTTTGCGTTGGAACCAAGTATAATTCCACCGTAAGTTTCTCTAGTGATCCGAGGTCGAACACGGGGATTGCGATGCTAGATGCGATATTGATGTGATACATGCGACCGAAATCAAAATAATAGTGTGTTGTATTTGAAAAGTCAAATGCGGTGCCAATCAAATAAATAAACAAATAAATGAATAAATGTGTAGTTGTACAAGTGTATGAGGGAATGCGATGGCAAGTCCTGTGAAAGGTATTAGAATGAGAATGGGCTGGGGAAAAGGACATCACAAGTTTGTCAATCCTGTTGAGGATGCAACTAAGGTTCCGCCTTCCCTTGGCTTACACCTCTCAGTGATCGGCCGCGTTCCCATATCTCTATGGTGAATAGGGACTGTCTCTTATACACATCTAGATGTGTATAAGAGACAGGCATTGCGCCCATCAATCAAGAACGAAGAAACGATCATTGCAATGATGGTGCATGCGACAATTGATCAAGAGCTCTAGTGATCAACGCAATTTAAACCGCATGCGGTAATAAAAAAACAGCACCGCATGCGGTNGAAAAGGACATCACAAGTTTGTCAATCCTGTTGAGGATGCAACTAAGGTTCCGCCTTCCCTTGGCTTACACCTCTCAGTGATCGGCTGCGTTCCCATATCTCTATGGTGAACAGGGATGAACGTTGCAAATGCAAGGTTGTTTCCATCTCTGGAAATACTTCTTGCTTTAGTTAATGCATTCTATCAACCTTCTTTCGAGAGGTGGATTAACATCTTCACTTCTGCTCTCATAGGTAAAGATATCGTTAAGCATGCGTTAGCTAACTTAGCTGACTTCTTCAGCATGGATTAACTTACTCGCTTAATCCTTCCCCCTTACCTTAGAGGATTAGTTACACATGGTGAGAGAAATGGACGATGAATGTATGGTGTGAACAGAGAGATGAAGATGAACATGATAATGATATTACGGATAAAGATAAAGCGTTTGTTACAGGCAGATGAATGAAAGATCAGAAATGAATAATAGTTGATAAACAGAAAGTAAGAACTAATGAAGACAGCGTGTCAATGTCTTGATACTGATATCAATCAGCGTGTAAGAGGAGTGAGGTGGAGGACTTCCTTCTCAGGATAGTTCCCTAGGTAGAAATGACCAGGATTGTAAATGAATTTCTTGCTTCTGAGACTTCCTTTCGAACTTGTCTCGTCTATCTCCCAGACTCTCTATGAATGTCTCTTCAGACCAGCCTCCTTTCTTTGGTGTTAATGTAGCTATTTATAGACCTTAGCACCTCATTCGTCAGTGGTTCTGCTCTGAAAGGTTACTTTTTCTGCCGCGGCTTGATGAAAATGTCCGCTCTGCTCCACATTCAATATGTCAGATTGTACAACATAAAAGCTGTACAATTTAAGAATTCCGTGCGAATGCGTTGCTCTTTTTGTCCACGATCGATCGTCGCATGCGGTGTGAATGCGTTGCTCTTTTTGTCCTTGAGCGATCGTCGCATGGGGTGATAACTGTTTCCTGCAAAACAAAGACTTGGACATCCCTTTTTTCCATCGCAATGGGGTCAGCGGGTGTGCTTCCGACATTTGACAACTTTTGCGTTTCTAAGTTAATTTCTATATGTTCGACGCAACTTTTTCCTTCCTTTTGCCACATATTCTAAATAAGATGGTATAAATAACTTGTATTTCTACAAGTTATCATTCGTAAAACACGAACACCTTGAATTAGTGAATTGAATGAATTTGGAATGATATCAATTTGAATTGTTCAAATTGAATTTCAGTTTGAAAATGTTCAAGTTGAAATTATGGTTTGAATTTGAATAGTTCAAAATTCAAATTAGGGTTTGTATAATTATATTCAATATAATTAATCAATGTTTAATTTATCGAAGTTAAACGAAATTGGAGAGTTTATAATATTTAAATATTCATTTAAATATTAATTACATGAATATGATTCATGTTTTAAATTAGGTGTGTGATTCATTTAAAATTTGATATTAAATTATTATTTAATTAATTAAAATGAAATTAATTTCTCTTTTTTTCAAATTTCAGAATTTGAAATTTTGATTTTGATTTTAATTAATTTTTAATTAATTGAAATTAAAAACAAATGAAAGTGAAAATGGAAATTTGAAAAGAAAGTGGAAACACCCCATTTTTGTGAAGTAGGAAGTGTTTCCTCTTCAATTACACACCTTGCCCACTGAATTTCAGGTGATTGAAGTGTCAATGTTGTTGAACTTTGATGCTTGCATGTGAATTAAATATAAAACCTCTTCAATTTGTACAGATCATCAAAGGTTTTTTAGCTGGAAAAGTTCTTGCTGCTGTGTTCTTCTTCTTAACGAACCCCACTTTTTCCCTTCACAAATTCACTCCAATTTGGAGTTCCACCACTCAAATTCAAAGTTGAGAATAGTAGAGAAGATCTCTTGGTGGTTCACTATTGAATTGGAGGTGGAATCACGTGAAGTATGATAACTTGTAGAAATACAAGTTATTTATACTATTTTATTTAGATATTGCGGCTAAAAGAGAGAAAAGTTGTGTCGAATGTATGAAAATTAGCTAAGAATTGCAAGAATTATAAATTGTCATCAATATACCCACTAACACCATTGCGATGGTAGAAAAGGATGTTTCTATTATGTTTTGTAAGAAATCAAGTCACCACATGTGTTCATGGCTCAAGAGAAACTGAACAACACATCTCTGTCGCATTGCGCCTGTCAATCAATAATGAAGAGACGATCAACGCAATGATGGCGCATGCGACAGTCGATCAAGAGTTTAACTTCAACTCCATGCAGTAATAAAAAACAACATCGCATGCGGGCACACGATCGAAGATGAAAATGAGCAACGCAATTGCAAAGGATTCAAACACGTGTACAGTTGACCCTTGTGCATTTTTGACGGAATTGATTGCGTAACAAAAGGAATATTCATTCCACTATTTTCTGAGCTGCATTAACAATAAAGTGGGATCCGCACTGCAAGATTCAAAGCTGAGCCTATAAATAGCCTCTTCAATTCCATTACAAGATATAATTGATACGTGCATATTTTGATATTTGTATAGTGAGAGAGAGACTGCTCTGAGTGCCTAATCGGAGAAGATCTGGAAAGAATTAAGAGACAAGGCCGAGAGGTAAGTCTCAGGGAAAATCCTTTCTATCCCCGCCATTGGAGCTCTGTACCAAGGTCACTTCTACCAAACAAGCAAGCCTGAGAGGGAAGCTCTTCTTTCCATTCATTCCATATGCCGACAAGCAAATCCACCATCTAGATCTGTATCAAGACGTTGGCACTCTTCTGTATTTGTTTCTATCTCTTATTCATCAATTGTATTCATCTTCTTAGTCTATCATTCACACCATGTATCAGACTCTTAGTATTGAATGTCATGATCATTTTCATCTCCATTTTTTTTTCTATTTCCATTCTTCCATGAATCGTTTTCTCCATGATGTTTCTTAATCCCTTGATAATTAGCATGAATCTAACAAGTAAATTAATCTGTGCTAAGGAAATAAATACATTTAGCTAAAGCATGCTAGACGACATCTTCACTTGTGAGAGCAGAAGTGAAGATGCCATTTCTCCTGTCGAGTGAAGGTTGGAAGAATGCGTTAATTAAAGCGAGTAGTACTTCTAGGGATAGAAGCAACCTTGTGTTCATTACGTTCATCCTTGTTTCACCACAGAGATGTGGGAATGCGGCCGATCATTGAGAGGTGTACACCAAGGGAAAGCGGAACCGTAGATATATCTTTAACGCAATTAAGAACTTGCAATGTTTATACTAGTTATCCTTTCTATTTTTGATTCATACATAAGACTTGCCACCACATAACATGATCCTTTGTATAATCTTCACAGTCAGTCTCAAACTCAGTATTATGTATCAGTATCCTATATCTTGTATCATAGTAGCTTAGGTTTACTTTTATCGCACTTTACTTTATTATCGCAACTTTATTTTACCACACAATTTTACTTTATCGCACTTTAATTTCCTATACAAACCAATCTTTCAATTAATTGTAAAACCCCCGGTCACATATATCACGAATGTAATGCATTAACTAAGCAATCCCTATATTCGACCTTCGATCACTTCGAGAAACTTACATTGAAATTATACTTGGTTTTAGCGCAAGGAAACTTGTGACAACGCATAGCATACTACAAGCATTTCATTAATAATTCATACATCTAGAAGTAGTATTGCATAAAGTATGCATGAGCAATCACATAGCAGAACATTCATTTTCCCTTTACAAGTTTATGGCAACATGAGCTTGTAGCGCATTATCATGCATACACAGCACTCCAATTATCAAGTCATCAAAGAGCAGCTTGGAATTGGGAGAATTCATCAAAGGTATGTAGTTTAGAAACCCTCTTCTTAAGTTTCTGTTTAATCATATTTTTAGAACTCAAATTAAATGTAACTAGAGTGCTTATTGATTTTGTTTTCTTCCATTACATGCTAGTAGATCCTAACATCATATACCCCTTGAGTGAACATGAGATTGGCGAAAGGTTTTACAAGATTAGAGGCAAATAGGATGTTGAAGGAAGAAGTATGGCTAAGTAATTGACAACATAGGACATAAAAACTAGAGAAACCCTAGGAAAAAACTAAAGATGGGCGCAGAGGGGAGTGGATCGACGCATATCGTGCCTTGTTGAACCTTCTATACATAATCAAGGGAAGTCATGGTGTAATAAAAAGGAAGTTAGATCCAAAAATGGAAAATATGAGGGATTTGGGCGCATGGATGGAGGGACCATGCACCCCAAACGAAGCCATGCGCCCATGGTAAAGAAATTGAATTATTTGTAAAAAAGGGAGAAGTGTGGCTAAATAAGGTGAAGTTTGGTTAGTTTAAGTACGAGGTGGAAGATGGAGATGCAAAGTTGGGCATGCAAAATAAGAGTTGGCCACATTAAAGGGTGGCATGCATTGGCCTTGTCGGTGATGGACACAACATGCTTTACATGAAAGTTGGTGGTGGCAGGGAAGTAGAAGGTGGCCTACAATGGTGTTTACACTCAAAAAGTTTGGAAGGTAGAGGTGTCACACGATGGTGGAGAGGAAGCATGACGAGGATAAAGGGAAAGAGCATATAAATACCTTCAGGGATTTCTCTTTCACCTTACAACTCAAAATTCTTTTAGAAAGAGAGTGATAAAAATGTGATTGGAGGAAGTTGGCACAATCTTGGCATCATAAACAACATCCATGTGCCCAACATTGTGGTAGGTGGAGTTGTCTTGCATCAACAACAAGCTATTTGTCAAACCATGCACCCAACATTGTAGGGAAGGTCAACCCTTGCACCCAACTGTGCAGAAAAGTCAACCTTGCGGCATCAACGGTCTTTTTCTAGTTCAAAGGATTTTTTTTTTAGGAATTTTAGGGTTAATAAACCAAATTTGAATTGTTTCAAGACTATGGTTAACCATAAGCATGGGAATCTAAACAATTACTTGGTTAATACAGGGAAAATAATGGCATTTAGAACTTTGGAGGAAATAGACCCTAGAACGGTGAGTGATTTAATTTGATTTTTTGAATGTATTTATACATATACAATAATATATATGTATAGTTTTGAAAACTTGACATGATACGAAAATATGTTTTCTTGGATTTTAACTACTGGTTTACCATTCTTTAACTGGATGACTGTTTTGTCTATGGTTCATTTGGATGCTTGTTTTTCATTGGTTTGATTGGATACTGGAAATTATGCCTAGAATATTGTTAGCATACTTCGTGGACGTTTGGCTGGGATTGTCAATGTATCTGGCTGAGATTTTCATCGTTCCCGAGTATGTCTAGAGGGAATTGTCAACATGTCCAAATTCGGCAGGTTATTTGGGATATTGAAAATTGTTTCCTTAAACCAAGTTATGGATGATTTGTTGCATATTTGGAAGAACATGTGATCATGCCAACTTCGTCTCAGTTACCACTAATCGTACGAAAAATGGAATTTCCACAATGACTTGCTATGATATTATCTTCCCAAAAATGTTTTCGAAAGCAAATACTATTTTAATTCAAACTTACCACTCACTGAGCCTTTTAGCTCACGTTTTCCAATTTTTTTCTTAATTCACCCCTCCCCCCCCAAGGTACCAGGAAGAAGATGATGGCTTGTGCTTAGAACCAGTCGACATAATGATTGAGAAAATCATCTCATCTCGACAGTTGTAATAGAAATGTTTAGAAACATTGTATGGTTTGTATTTATTACTTGTTAAACGATGACGACTTGCATAAAATGTTTCTTAATGAGATAACTCAACTATGAATTGTAGTTGGAAAACAAGTTTTTAGAAGGTTGATATACAAAAGGGTAGTGTCTACTGCTTTCACACCTCATTCTGAGTTTAAGATATAAGCTTGGGATGGGGTGTAACACGTACGCTTAAGGATTTATGATGATTGCTTTAATTAATATATGATGCGTGACATTTGATTATATATTAATCCAAAGAAGCAATAGATTAAGTTAGCTTGCGAATCATATTAGATTAGTATTGTTCTAACCAACTTAGAATTGAACCAAATGAATATTTAACTAGGCGCTTCAAAGTTAAATATTCCATCTAGCGTTCCTTAGTTCTTAATGCAATTAGAACAACTTTATTTGTATGCTTTTCATCTAATCAATTTGGACTAATTAGTTATTTAGGATAATTGAATTAGTTTTTCTAATTAAATTTGTCAGGTGTAAACAATTATTTAAATTCGGTAATGAGAATTCGATGGAGATATATTTTGAATAGGGAAACTCTGTTACAACCCAAGCTAGGCTCTCTCATATAGAATTTCAACTCTTACTTTATGCTTTTTATTTTATGCAATTCAATTTTATTTGCAGTAAAACAATACCAAACCCCTCGTTCCCCCATCAGTTACTCTAGGGCTGCAAACCATTTATTTGAGAAATTTGTAGGCTCTCTATGTTCGACCCGTGCTGCAACTACTACACTTTAGTGGATACGATTAAATTATTTGGTTCGGAATTAGACCACAAATTCCATATGATAAATTATAGGGACACTCGAATAGTCCAACTTAAAGAACAGTCACTTAGGCTTCCCCTAAGTCTGAAACTCCCCCTCAATGAAATCTAGGCTCCTCTTAAGTGTGAGATTCCATCATCTTTAACGTTCTTAGGCTACCCCTATGTTTATTCGAAAAATCCTTCATGAATAACGATGTCTTAGGCTCCCCATAAAATAAAAAATCTCTTCTCAAATGTTGAAGTTTTAGGCTCCTCTAAGATCGAGACAATATTCTTTTAGCAAAAATTTCAATGATGAATTACAAGAACAACTTTAAGATCAATGATAACTCATAATGAAAGTTGTAACATTCAGCCACCACCAAAATCAAAAAAGGTTTCCACAAAACAATGTAAAAGCAACAATCCTAAAAAGAACACAACTTGGTCTTAAATGTACACAATGTAGAATAGGAAAATAAACTCATTCAAACTCTACAGAGAATAAACAAATAAATAATTCATAACAATAAATCTACAGAATTCTCCAGATAAGGAAAAAAATAAATCAGCATGAATGACATCTTCTATGATATCTTATGTAACAACTTTATAACAACATCACATCATTCACAAAATCAAAACTATCAACCTTAAACCAATATACAGCCAATAACAAAACTCTAACAAACTTCCTCTTTGGCTAATATTTTTTAAGGCAAAATAACCAAATCCAACAAACTCCCACTTGGACTAAAATTCCTAGTAGGATCAAAAGATGTTGAATTTAACTATGAGAAATGAATATTATATATGAGTACAATAAACATATGAATACAATAAACTAGGGCATTCCATTCTTTTTAACGTGCTTCCCCTGCTTTCTTTAAATCAAAATTCAGCTTCTTGACTGCCCACAATGCTTTCTACTCCAGCTTCAAGGGCAAATGACACGCCTTGCTGAATACCAACGCATAGGGAGACAGAAGAAACCCAACAAACACTAGAGAGATACCAGTGAAACTGCTCAAAGGACAAAGTCCAAACATTCTTACACAAATATAGCAAACACGAGACCTCTAACATTTTTTAAAGGAAAAAACTTTTCTAGGTTAAAAATAGAAAGTGCCCTTAATTTTGAAACCAAAACATTTCTAGGTTATAAACAATAATTTTCCAAACTTGTTCTTTCTTCTTGCTTAAACTAGATCGTCTTAACTTGACTAGAAATGAGAAAAAATTGTTATATGAGCTAATTCACCTTGGTGTGATATTTGGCCTTAGCCGATAAGACCCACCAAGCTAGCACATCCCTAAAGGGAAAAGTACCCCCAAAGGCTGTCTCCAATTGAGGTAAAATCAGCTGAATACTTAAAAGAGGAAAAGAGACCTTGAGCGGACTCTTGTGTTGGGAACAACGACCTATAAACTCCCATATAGATATTTAATTAAACACAATAAACATATAAACTCCCATAACTTAAATGCATGAACATATTTTATGAACGTATCTAACTCTTAGTTGAGGTATATTTATTTTGTCAAATCTAATTCATATTATAAAAGCATATACTAAATTTAAAAGAACTAATGACGATATTGTTATTACTAATAACGACAGCAGTAAAAAATATAGCTATGGATTTGGAAGGTTCATACTCACAAGTATGAAAGAAGGAATGTAGGTTGGTTATGCAATCTTTCATTTCTCCCTTTTCTTCACTCTTTCCTAATGCATCATCTTCATCAAGCTGATGCACTAAAACAGTAAACATTATTAACTATATGAATACAGATCATGAACCAGATATAATATAATTAAAGACAGATTCTTTTCTTTCTTTCTTTATCATTTCCATTCTTAGCTTATATATTATGTGCTTAGATTTCAATTTCAGAACTTTGGCTTTCAAACTGCAGTCAACTTTTCATCTAGTTATAAAATCTCAAAACATGTGTTACACTAAAAAAATGTAAATATATATTTGTTAGTTAGACGTTTTTTCCTTTGAGATGTTATTTAACCAAAATATATGATTGGTGAAATTATTATTTACAATTGTCATTTTTTTTTAAATCCGCGCACAAACTGAATGAAATATAATTGTAATTTTTTTTTCTTAAATGAAGATATATATATATATATATATATATATATATGTATGTATGTATGTCTATTTGAAGATGAAAGATTGAAAGGATTATTGTATATATATCCGTACATATGTTTCTAAATCTAGTTTGATAACTATTTAGGTCAAGTTTCATAACAATTTAGTTTTTAATTTTAGGGTTTTTGAAAATTAAGCTTATTTTCTCTTAATTTTTATAAGGATTTATATTTTTCATTAATATAATGGTTTAATTCTTAGCCTAATTTCAAAAACAAAAACACATTTTTAAAAGCTACTTTTTTTAAAATTTTCAAATTTTGGCTTGGTTTTTTAAACCATTGGTAAAAGTAGATAAAAAAGGAATAAATTTAGAGATAAAAATAGTGTTTATAAACTTAAATTTCAAAAACAAAAAAACATAAAACCAAATGGTTACCAAATGAGGCTTTAGTTTTTCAAATTTAAGCCTACAATCATCTCAATCATTTTCTAAATTTCTTGTTTGGTTATATACTTTTACTGACATTTTAAAAAACTAAACTAAGTTTTGAAAAAAAAAAATAGTTCTTCAAAACTTGTTTTTGGAATTTAAAATTTGACTACGAATTCAACTATTTTACTTAAGAAATATGAAAATCATTGTAAAAATTTTAGAGAGGGAATAAATTTAAAAACCCAAATGGTACCAAACGAGACGTTGAAATTTAGTTTGATAAACATTTTCATCATATGTTTCTAATTTTGAAGAAAGGTCTGTAAAAATTAATGATTGAAATCTGAAATTCCAAATTGAGTTGATAATTATTAGAGTTTGTGTGATTGACAATATTTCTTTAAGCATTCCAGATGTTATGAAATATGTTTCTACATTGGTTGTTTCAGGAAGAAGAATGTCTACGGTAATGCTGATTCTACAAAATACTTTCCTTATTGGTGGTTTCGTTTGTTGTCTTTTTCTGTCAATATCTTTTCCATTTTCAATTAGTGATTGCTATTGAAGTTAAGGTTTCCCATTGTGCTTTCGTTGATCGTATTTAAAGGACTCTTTGTCTTTCGTGATGCCTAGTCGTTTTATTTTTGTATGAAGCTTATTCTTGAAAAACAATTCAGTGTATTCTGTCAGTAGTGTTGTATATTGATAAAGTTTAGTTTCTTGAAGATGTACTATGTATTCCTCACATCATGTGCAAGAAGATCCTTTTAGAAGAGATCCACAAGCTTAGGGGGAGCATAAGCCATTCGAACAAACAGGACTTTGTTTTTAGAAGGAAAGATACAATATAAGAGAGAAGGGGTCTCACGACTTGAGGGGAGCTCAAGCCTTATAGAGAGAGAATCTTGGTCTTAGAGGGAGCCTAAGATTTGCTTCACTGATAATACAACTTAGGGGGAGCTTGAGACGACGTAAAAAGGAGTCCCATACTCAAGATGAGCCTAGGTTATTAGTTGAGTGATAAAGTTGTATGAGAATCTTTGTAATAGTGCATCTATTACATTAGATAGCTCTTTATCATTTTCTCAATTGGTATCAAAGTAGGTCACCATTATCTCTAGTGTTATGATCCTTTATTATTCTAATGGAAGAAATAAAAGAAAGAGGCTCTACTGCTCATCCACCTATACTAGATGGAACCAACTATGCATATTGGTAGTGAGAATGAATGCTTTCCTGAATTCTTTAGACAATAAATCTTGGAAGACTATTTTCATTGGATGGTCACATCCCCAGGTTTCTAATGAGAAAGGTGAACTAAAACTCAGGCCTGAAGTTGAGTGAACAAAGGAGGACGATGATGTTTCCCTTGAAAACTGTAAGCTTTGAATTTCCATATTTAATGGTGTTGACAAAAACCTTTTTCGCTTGATTAACACCTACGCGTCTTCCAAGGAAGGTTGGAATATTCTTGTTGTTGCTCATGAAGGAACATCCAAAGTTAAGATGTCTTGATTACAACTATTAGCTATGAAATTCGAATGAATCATTTGCTTGACATTACAACTGTTAGCTACGACTATTGCAGGGTTTAATGTTAGATTACTTGACATTACAAATGAATCATTTGCTCTGGGAGAGAAGATTCCTGAAGAAAAGCTTATACAAAATTCTCATATCTCTACCAAAGAGATTTGACGTAAAGGTAACTACTATAGAAGAAGCCTAGGATATCTCCACTATGAAAGTTGGTGATCTTTTTGGGTCATTACTCACCTTTGAAATGTCTCTTAGTGACAGACTTGGGAAGAGAAACATGAGAATTACTTTACAGTCTTCAATCGACAAACATTCATTTGAATCAAGAGAGGAACTTGAAGAAAGTCTTGCTAATGCAATCTCCTTATTATCAAAATAGTTTTCCCGTGTGTTTAAGAAATTTGAGAAGAAGTTTGGCTTCTATTCTATAAGAATTTTGAAGAATGGCAACAATTCCGGGTAAACTATTCAAATATCTCAACGTTATAAGAATGACTCAGACAAACAAGGAGGGAATGATACAATTAAAGAAAAGTTGTTTAGATGTAGAGAATGTGAAGGACTTGGTCACTATCAGTTAGAATGCCAAAAATTTCTTAAGCGAAAAAATAAGAATTATGTCATTACCTCTTCAAATGAAGAGTCTGATGGCAATAGTGATCCAAAAGAAAATTTCAAGGCTTTTATCAGTTACATCCTATCTTACAGTTTTGAATACAAACAACTCATAGATGAATTCACTACAACAGGTTGTGATGATGAAACTCATGACTCATCAATTACATTTACCTATCATGATCTTTACAAGCAGAAATGTGAGGATGCTAAAACTCTTGATGTTTAGAATAGAAGGATAAAATCACTTATTGGTGATAAAACTCACCTCATGTCTGTTATCTTTGAGTTGAAGTGTAAACTCAATAAAGTTGGAGTTGAGAAAGAGTCGTTTTGTAAATCTGTAACGATTATAAATTCAGGAATGGATCACTTTGAAACAGTCCTCTCTGAAAGTAAGCCATCTAGGGATGTTCATGGCATTGGGTTCACTGGTTCAAGCTCTTCAAAAGGAAGACAATATTCAAACAAAGGGAAACAATCTTTTTTTTTTTTTTTTTTTGTCAAAGAGCAAGAGCCTTGAAAAAAAAATTAGCCTGAAAGTCCTACCACAAAGAAATTTCAAAACAATAATTATTTGAATAGAATGCAATAGATTTGTCACTTTCATGGAAAAAGAGGTCATAAAGACCCTACTGCTACAAGTTACATAGGTTTCATAAACGTGAGAATCGCTCAAGGCTTCTTGAGTTTAATTACAATAAAAGATAAAATTCCCTACTGTGAAGAATGTTTTGAAAGTTAAATCCAACCCAAATCGTTGTAATGTTGTTCTTACATCTCTTCGATCTTTAACGCAAATCATTGTAATCATTGTAATGTTGTTTTTTACTATGTCCCCAGCTATCTACTTGGTCTTACCCCAAAAATAGAAGGCTTATTGAGTTTGTGATGTTGAGTCATTGATAGGTCTTGAAAAGAGCTATGTTTCTAATGATAAATTCCTCGAATTTATGTTATTTGTTTTCTTTTATTGTCTATTTTATATGTAAATTAGTCCCAGGAGCATTATGAAGTCACTGCAAGATATTTGGACTAAAAAGAAGCAAGAAATCAATAAAATTGAAGGAAACCAAAATTTTACCACAATGCCACTGCCTTAAGCGTCATGACCCTACAACTAGCATTGAGCAACACTGAAAGAAATAAGTGATCGGTGCAAAATAGGTGTCATTAATTCTATCTTACCCAAACAAATGGAATTTATAATGCTCAACTACTAAAACTAACATGTCGTTAAATTGGAAGTAGAAGGTCGATCCGAAGAGAACCT
>NC_052357.1:15178104-15238858 GCF_009727055.1 Benincasa hispida | reverse complement strand
CTAAAATAAAGATATAGGCAAATTGTAAAACAAACTTACTATGTTGTTAGAAGAGAGATGATAGAAAAAGATTCTTGGGAATTCTTGTTACTAGATTTTATCTTATTATTGTTTTTGAACAATTACTTGAAAACTCAACATCCCACAATTCAATAAGGAAAACCCTTTAAAAATCCATATAGCTAATTAACAAGAATCACATAAATTATCCCTAATCTAAGTAAAAAACACTACCATATAGTATTTATCATTTTTTTTCTTAGATTGCTTTAAAGACATGAGTTATCATGATTATGCCATTCAAAAAAAAATTAGAGTAAGTTTCAAGAATGATTTAATGAATGTTCTAATTAAGAAATTAAAGAGTTAAATTCAGAAAAATTCCTAATCAACACAAGAAAACTTAATTTTGTAACCTATCTCAACATTATGCAACAGTGCCAAGCAAGAATTAGATACAAGAATTCAATGGAATCAAAGCATCAATTATCCTCCATTAATTTCTATTCAAATTCAGCCCAAGAACATTCAAGAATGAAGACAATTTAAGAAAATATACAAAAATAACTCAAGAATTAAACCTAGAAGTAAGAATTCCCAAGAAATAGAATTACCTAGCCATAAAGATGAGAAATCTTGAAGGGATCCTTTATGATGAATTACATGAAGCAATTCACAATGGAATTGTAAAATTCACAAGAAATCTCTCAATACAAACACAAATTTAGGTAATTTTCTCTCTAATTTCGATCTAACCTCCCCCTCAACAAAAAAAAAATTGATTTTTCTCTTGTTCCTCCTGCTGAAAATGAAACAATGGATTTATATCTGCAAGTGTAGCATCGTGACGCTAAGGCTAGCATTGCAACCCTAAATTATAAAATGGCCGAGAAGCGTTGGGCTAAGGTCTTGACACTACACTGATGCTCGATTGCGCAAGGCGCGTGCACGAACGATTTCATCAATCTTTGGAGCATTGTAAATTTGGATGAAGCATTACAACACTACACTGGTTTGTAGCAAATGGGTGCATTCTATCTTCAAGCGTCAAGCTAGCATCAAGCTTAGTGTTGTGAGAAGCATTGTGATGCTTCGAGTATTACTCAAATGTGTTTAATTCTTTCTCTTGAGGGGCAAAGTGGTAATTTATCTTGGATCTTTTTCTTAATTGATTCTTTGGTGTTGTTTGGCTCGAATTAGCTTCAAATCCTTTAAAATAACTTCGTTTGTGTCAGGATTGGAATTTTCATACCAAAATAGATAATTTAAGCAAATAATTGAAAAATAATTGAGGAAATTAGTACTAATAAGATAGCTCTTTACAAGACTTATCAAGAAGCATATCTAATTCGGCCACACAGGGCAGCATCACGTCACCACACTACCCTCAGTGTTGCAATGCTTTGGAGATTGATGAAAATCCAGAGATATACGTTTGCACCTCACACAACTTAACGTCACGCCCAGTTGCTTTTTGGATTTCTACATAACAGCATTACAACGCTGCCTTCAACGTCACGACACTATCCCTGTGAGTATAATAGGAATTTCTTTCATTTTGTTAGAAAAGAAGGAATCATTCCATGTGGAGTGTGCAGTTATTCTATATCATTTAGGTTAGATTTTCATTTTATTTTTGGATTGGGAGCTTGGATTGTATACTTCATGAATTTAGATTTATGTGGTAAACCCTCAATCTTATTTCTAGTTTAGGAATCCTTTGTTAATTTCTTGATTTTTTTTTTATATTCTTTAACAAATTGTTTCTGAATCTATGCTTCTTTGAATCAATTTGAACTTCTTAAAGCATGTTTATGGATTCTCTTTAATTTCATGAGCATCTAATGCTAAGATTCTTAGTTTTGCTATATTCCTACTTGAGATTTAAGATATGTTCTTGCATATGAATGTCTAAATAAGATCTAACAAGAGACATCAGTTGATGGTGTATTTGATGGTGATTCTTAGAATACACTAATCACTAAATTCAAAGATAATTTTGATTGATTGGATAGCTTTTTTGACAATTTATCCACACAATTGAATCCTTGAATTTAATGCATATCTGTTTAATTCTATATGGACACTATTGAACCCAGTAGGATTAAGAGCATATAGGTCAGTTAGAGTTTGGTCTATCCAATCTTAATTAATGCTTAGGACGCTCTTTTGTTTAGATTTTTGCTAGTTATCCACCATTGTAGAGGCTAACTTAGTACGGTTGAATGAGTAGTTATGTGCATAATTAGATTGCAATATCAATTTGTAGGATTCAATGATAGAGATTGCATTGAATGTCCAACTTGTTTTTTAGAAATGAGATTGGCCAATCTTTGTTTACATTTATACTTTATCTTAAAATTTCAAGCATGTTTCTCTTTACCAAAACCCAAAACCCCTGTCTTTCTCGCTTTTACAGTTGAATTTGACATAATAAAAGATCAAATATTTCCTTCCCTATGAATCGACCCCATACTTACGCTTATGCTACTTGTTAGTACAAGTGGTATGATTTTGTGATTTATAAATATTTTTTTTTGCGTTTGGAGTCGAATTACCAACATCAATTTCGAGTTGAACAAAATGGCACTGTTGCCAGGGAAGGCAAGCAAAGCCATTTGACCTTTTTCATAGATAAATTTTATTTTTAAGCTTTAAAAACACTAAAAAGATTTTTCTTTCTTTGAGTCCACTTGTTTTATCATTATGGCGGATATGAATGCCTTTAATGCATTTCTTTCAAGACAAGCAGCTCGACCTAGGAAAGAACAAGAGGTAAGAGAAATAAATGAACTTAAAGATTAAGTTTTACTACTAACCACTCTTGTTCAAGATTTGGCTTTTAGGAATTCACATGTTTTGTGCGGTCCTATGCACGATCACTACCCTCCATGGGAGAAACCAAGCCAAACACCGTTGTCGATGCATGCTTCTTCCCCCATTTCATGTATTTATTTAGAAGAATTAATTAAGGAGCTTTCTAACAATTCTTGTGAGATTGTGTAGGAATCCACCTTTAGTCATCAGAAACCATCTAGTTTCAAGCAAGATAGCTTTAGTTTTGCATATGAAATTAGAACTAAATTTCAAAATTTGAGTAACCTTGTTGCTTGGATCACTAAATCAGTTTGGAAACTAGAAGAGTCTTAGGAGCATCAACCTTTTAATCACACCGATTTATGTACTGAAGTGTCTTGCATAGATCTTTATGCTGGACAACTACTTCCTCATAGTACTAGTCAAGATAAGATTTTGGATTCTATTATATGTGAACTTGCTAATGTTTCTTTTCAATATGCGTAGGAACCCTATTGAGTCCACCTAAAGTCTTAAGCCCTTTTGCTTGAATTAGAGTGTCTTTTAGAGTCTTTCATCGTCTATGGTACCAAGACCTACACATTTAAGGAACTCTGGACTTATGAAGAAGATGTTCACTTCTCGTCATTTCAAGAACAAGTTAGTGAGTAGCTTTTAAGTCAGATCTTCATTTTGAAGATTCTCAAGTAAAAGAGCTACAGTTTCTAAGCCTCAATCTATTCTTTCACCTGGAATCTCTCATATCTTTGATTATTGCTCATATTTTTCTCATAATTCAGAGTCAGTTGTTGAGTCTTTTCTTTGTTTCGACTCTTTTGGGTCATTTGAGTCATTTGATTCTTTCTTTTTCCATTGTTTTGTCAAAAATTAATTACACCAAATACGACTTGTTTGGTTCTCGTCAAAAGATGAGTATCCTTATAGATCTACTAGACAATATTGATTCATCTAAGAGAGGGCCGGAGAAATCGGGTCACATCGAGCAATATACGTTAAAAAAATGCCCTTCTTCGAGGTAGCCAAGTGTCAAGGATAAAAAAAACTTTTAATTGCTTTCCTTTATTTTCGTTTCAGATTAACTTCTTGTTTTTCTTTGCAGGGAATACCTAAGTGAAAGAAAATATCACTATGAAGTAGGGATATTATCATACCACCACCCACTGTGCAAAAATCAGGGAAATTTTATGTTCCCTTTTATTTTTTGTCCTTCGAGTGTATATGCATATTTTGAAACATTAAGGACAATATGTTTCATTTTTAAGTTGGTGGTGGGAACACTTGCTTACATTGCTTAATGCGATCAATCACTTACCCTCCCAGATAGTTAGTTGTTGCTGACTTTACTCATAGACAAGCATTGCGTCCACCTATAGACAGGTGTTGCTATAGCTTCACACTAAGCAAATAAGGTTTTCTCCCAACACTCATGCAACGCACACCTCACGGTGGTTTGCTATATGCTTCATATTCCTATGTCGCATGATTAAGTATGAAATACTCTAACAGTCTCACTAAGTGATGCAATGAAAGTTAAGGATACTAAGTAAATGAAGATGGAGATGGAGTCGAAGGAAAATATAGAAATGCATTTATCACAAAATGTATTAATTCCTTAAATCAAAATGTAATACAATACAATATAAGGAAATAATAGAAATGGAAAAGGCTAGTTGGAAGCAATATCTTGCTTCCAGCAGATGTGTGTCAAAGCAGCCGGTGGTGCCATGGAATAGCGGTGGAGTTGACTCTATCAAGATCTAACTCCGGCGAAGGCTCCGGTCGCCACTCGGAATGGATGAAGGAAATGAAGAACTCTCAAGCTTTCTTCTAACACTTTGGTCTGGATCACAAGGATACACCCGAAGATAGAAACTTGGATAAAATGAAATTCTGCTCAGCGGCTCTATTTATAGAGCTGGATCATCGACAACATTAATGGACCTGCTCTGATTCTAACATTCACGGCGCGATGGTCCTTTTCTGAATCTCTACTACTAACGGCGTAATAGGTGAAATGTCAACATCATCTTTTGATTCTCTCGAGGTATGCGTTCATGTTGCATTCCACCAACCTTGCGTTCATCCCTCTATTATGGTTATCGTCAGGTAGCTGCAATCTTCTTGCAATGACCGCAACCTCTATGCGATGGACGCATGCAGTTGATGGCCACAACATCCATGCGTCAAACATATGCGTTCGCCTTTGCGATGAAGAAATTCTCTGCATGCGGTCATTTTTGCGATAACCCGGCTTCCGCGTATGTTTCCGCTTCTTGCGTTAGCTACAAAGATAGACAATTAAACGCATGATAATGTATAATAGTAGATTAGCCGAGATTCTTAATGCTGAACGATGCAAACTCATTTTCTCATGAATTCCTAACATATTCGTCGCATATTTCACTTAACAATCCTCATAATGCTAAATGAAAGGCCTAAAATGACGTGCATTTCTACCCGTCATCACACCCCCAAACTTAGAATCATGCTTGTTCTCTAGTATGCATTATACTCGAGAAATTCTAACTCACCATCAGGCTTTCCTTTGCGATGACCTGCCTCTTAGAATATAATTCTAACTCACCATCAGGCATCCAACTTCGGTTGCATTCCATATTCAACTCAACTCTTATCTTGCTTAACTTGGCTTGCGCCCGACCGAGGAGTTGCACCTATGTGTTGATTCTGGCGACTTACTTTCATTTTGGCTTGCCTCCACGTATGTCATGCGGACATTCAACTTCAGGTAAGTGCCTTTCACAACTTAAATCTTATCACCATGGGTTTTCCCGTTGCGTTGACAGTGGAGTTGTTACTCAAATATATATATATTATATATATATATATATATTCTATAGAAATGATCGCCATTGTAATGAACGCAATTCTCCGGGATCGCTGCACCCCCAAACTTAGAGGTTGGCAGCGTTTCCACCGCAAAGCTGAAAAAAAATCTACAGGAATGTGATAACAAACGTTTGAGCGAAGATTTTGCACAAATAAAACTTAAGACTTTCAAAATTTGAAGAAGCAATTAAAAGTAATGAGCCTTGCGATGCTTAGTAAGTGAATGCGGTGAATTATACGTACCCTCATAGATGCCTCACAAAGGAACACCAATCAGACAAGGAGAATTTCAAAAGGATAATGCATAAAAGATAACAAGAAAAGAACCTTAAGCGAATAACAACATGTGACCATGCTTTGAGTTCATTGCGATCGAAGCCATGCGTTAAAAGATGGAGGAATTCTTCCGTTTTAACTGTGCACCGAGGAGAATTATTGTCGCACTTACAAGGAGCAAATGCACCATAACCAAGAAGCAGTTGCATATCCAAAATAACAATAAAAATAAAAATAAACTAAACTAATAAGCAAGGTAAAGATAGAGTAAAGACGTCCCTGGAGAAATTGGAGTGTTGTCACCGCAAGGAGTCTCCATGCAGGAGATTTCTTCTTCAACTGCTTAGGTCAAGAAGCTGGTCCTGGTTATTGGAACTTCCAGCAATCGTTGGGCGCATGTTGTCCACCAAGTTCTTAGAACTACCTTCAACTCATGCGATTGACTGCCCTTCTACCTTGAGGTCAATACTGGCTTTCGACGCATCGCCTACACTGCCCTTCTACCAAGGTAAAAAGTTTGCCTGCAAAAACACAAAACTCAACAAACAATTAGCTGCCAAGTCCCCGACAACGACGCCGAAAACTTGGTGACGTAAAATTAGCTGTCAAAGACTTGATGACTAAAATTATATGGGACGTAATTATGTGATACATGTCTTAGGTTATGCATTTATTATCATCAACGAAAATATATGTTACTCTTATATGTGATGACCATGCATTCCTATCACAAGTTTTCTTGCACTCACGGCAAGTATAACGCGAATGCAAGTTTATCGGGTGATCCGAGGTCGAACTGAGGGATTGTAGCTAAAGGTTATGTGATGATGTGTTTGTGGTGAATGAATAAAAGAATGATGGGGGTTGTAAGCTATAAACTACTACTCCTAACTAACAAATTAAGCGATGAGAATATGAATGAGAGGTAAAGACACGACAACTGTTAACGCGTAGTAAATGCATGGAAAAATAGATAAAATGTGAGGATGTCTTCATCGCAACCCTAAGCTTGACATCAAGGGCAACCCCAGCCAGCGCAAAGCTATGCGATCATGCTACACACACTTGTGCCTAATTCTAGGACGCATGCGATGCATATGCGACAATGTCGAGAGGCCTTATTCCTAAGTCTCTATTCTTGCTCATGTGCTCCCAGACATAAACAAGATGACCACATACCACCGTATCCTACTTCTAGACGCATGCAATATCCTATCCGTAGGGTGCATACACTATGTAATAGAAAATGGAGCTTATCTCTAAGTTCCCCATTCTTACTTATGTGTTCCAATCCGCTTTCTCGAATCTTAGATTTTGTTTTTAGACTACTCTTTCAAGTATGCCTAAATGATGAATGATGCCCTCATAAGACAAGATAAACACATAAACCTGGCTGACGTAAGATTATTCCTATCTCTAGAGAACACTTTCTTACATTGCTTAATGCGACCAACCACTTACCCTCCCGGGCAGTTAGTTGTTGCTATCTTTTCTCATAGACAAGCATTGCGTCCACCTATAGACATGCGTTGCTACAACTTCACACAAAGAAAATAAGATTTTCTCACAACACTCACACAACGCACACCTCCCGGTGGTTTGCTTTATACTTCATATTCCTATGTCGCGTGATTAAGTATGTGATACTCTAACAGTCTCAGTAAGTGGTGCAATAAAAGTTAAAGATACTAAGTAAATGAATATGGAGATGGAGTCGAAGGAAAATATAGAAATGCATTGATCACAAAATATATTAATTCCTTAAGGAAAGAAGAGAAATGGAAAAGGCCAGCTGGAAGCAATGTCTTGCTTCCAGTAGATGTGTGTCAAGGCTGCCCGTGGTGCCATGGAAGGGCGGTTGAGCTGACTCTCTCAAGATCTAATTCCAACGAAGGCTCCGATTGTCACTCGGAATGGATGAAGGAGATGAAGAACTCTCAAGCTTTCTTCTAACACTTTGATTTGGATCACAAGGATCCACCCGAACGTAGAAACTTGGATAAAATGAAATTCTACTCAGCGACTTTTATTTATAGAGTTGGATCGCCGACAACATTAATGGACCTGCTCTGATTCTGACATTCGCAGCGCGATGGTCCTTTTCTGAATCTCTGCTGCTAATGGCATGGTAGGTGAAATGTCGACATCATTGTTTTATTCTTCTGATGTACGTTCATGTTGCATTCCACCAACCTTGCGTTCATCCCTCTATTATGGTTATTGTCGTGTAGCCGTAATCTCTTGCGATGACCGCATTCGCTTGATGACCGCAACTTCTCAGTGATGACCGCATTCGCTTGATGACCGCAACTTCTATGCGATGGACGCATGGGGTTGATGGCCGCAACATCCATACATCGAACATATGCGTTCGCCTTTGCGATGGCAAAGTTCTTTGCATGCGGTCGTCTTTGCGATAGCCCGACTTCCGCATATGTATCCGCTTCCTGCGTTAGCTACAAAGATAGATAATTGAACATATAATAACACATAATAGAAGGTTAGCCAAGATTCTTAATACTGAACAACGCAAACTCATTTTCTCATGAATTCCTAACATATTCACCGCATATTTCACTTAACAATCCTCATAATTCTAAATAAAAGACCTAAGATGATGTGCATTTCTGTCCGTCATCAAATAGTGCTAAGATGTTGAAATTTATTTTAAACAGCATGATTGCTGTTAAAGGAGACCTTTCCAAACAAACTCAAAAAAGTCTAGAAATTACGAGTTTACTTGAGAATGATGATATTGTTTACCCTTTGTTGATTCTTGGTCCGTACTATCTACAATTTGTTTATGAATTTTATATAAACCTCTCCTACTAGCTTAATAATGCAAGCAACTCCAACAACATATAGGTTCATGTGAAAGGTCATCATTTTGTGTTTTTAGCCTGTATCATTAACAAGTTCCTGAATTGACGAGTTATTGAAGATGTCACTAAGCAATTATTGTCTATGTCTAATACGACCTTTGAACTTATAGAGGGAGTTAAACATGCTTGACCCAACAAAGGGCAATTGTGTTGCTCTGATCTCAGTGTGAAATATGTACTCCTTCATAAGATAGGGATTGAGAACTAGTGCCTGTCTTTTCATAAATCAGATCTCTCTATTATGTTGGCAAGTCTTCTATACCAAATTGACATAAGGGAAAAATTCACTGTGTCTTTATTCTTAATTAAATTAAACGCCACATTGCTTCGTAAGCCATCAATCGCAAAAGCCTAGACTTATTTGTGGGATTCTACTCGCTCAAAAGCCTAATCTACTTCTTGAATTAGATGTTCTAGACCCCTTTGAGAAGGGATCCTCAAGCTTAAGGGGAGCCTAAACAATTTGAACAAAAGAGACTTTGTTCTTAGAAGGAAAGATACAATACAAGTGAGAAGGAGTCTCATAACTTGAGGGGAGCTCAAGTCTTATAGAGATTGAGTCTCAATCTTAAGGGAAGCTTAAGATTTACTTCACTGATAATACAACTTAAGGAGAGCCTAAGACATCATTAGGAGTCTCATACCTAAGGAGCCTAGGTTATTAGTTAAGAGATAAAGTTGTACGAGAGTCAGTGTAATCGTTCATCTATTATCAGATAGATCCTTATTGTTTTCTCAATATTTGAAAAGTATTTCATATTAATTTAATATTACACTATCTATCAATGTATCATATATGTGTGGACATAAATCCAACTTCTATTTATGAAGACTCTTACGTTGGCAGTTGGCAGATCTTCATTTCTACCATCAGATCATGCATGGGAAGAAATTGAATTTTACCGATGCAAGTCATTCTGTTCGCAGAAAGAGTTAACGTGGGTAGAAATAAAAGTTTTACCCACGAAACAAATTTCGGGGGCAAAAAGTTATTTCTACCAATGTTAGTTGCATGGGCAGAAAAGACTTTCTGCCCACATGTTTACTTGTTTGGACATTTTTGTCGACGCAACGTCAAAACACATGGGCAGAAGCTCTCTAACTGACTTCCAGCCACGTTGTCTGCCAATGCAAAAGAACGTCGACAAAGGCTTTTCCCACGCTTTTCTTAAGATCTGCAATCTTTTTTTTTTTTTGGCATCGACAAAGACCAAAATTATTGTAGTGATAGAATAGGAACTAATTAGTAAGCATAAATTAAAATAATATAAACAATAGATTACAATAACAGCGGTAATTTTTAATGTAGAAAAACTCTTCCCAAATCAATTATAAAAAACCAGGTGACTATAATTAAAATCGTCACTATCAACAATAATACATATAAAAAAAATGCTATCCTTTGAGTTTATTATCTTTAGTAAAAAGATGGTACGTAGAAATTTTGGAGGAATGCTCAAGAGAGGTGAGATCAAGTTGGAATCAAGGGGCTAATAATATTTGTAATGTGTAATTATTGATACCACAAATTTGGCTTTCGTTAAAAATGTGTGTTTGGGATTTTTTTTTTTTTTTAAGTAAAAAAGAAGTCTTGGTCTATGCACTCAAATAAAATGTTGTACTACCACTTTTGAGTTGCTTTTCTTTTGTACGTCTTCTTTTTAAAGGTAAATTAACTTCAAAAAAAAGGAAAACATTAGTGGCAAATGGTCCAAAGTGATTCAAAAAAAAAAAAAAAAAAAGGAATAAAAGGATGAAAGAGACAAAACATCATGATTTCAATAAAGTTGTATATTCATTCACACCATCTAATTGGGTCCTTCATCATCTCAATTTGAAATCCAATCAGAAATAGCAATAATGGACAGAGGAAAACAAACTTTGAAAAAGAAAAGGATAACCTGCAAATTTCTCTGGGACAATAATGCCAAGAAATTATGTACCAACTTGCACAAAAGAAAGAGCATCTAAGTTTTCTCAAACCTTTGATTGGACCACATGTCTATTGTTTGAAAACGATATATCGTATTATATTCATTAATGTTTTACTCCAAAGGTGAGAGAAAAAAACAACATTATTGATTTGGGTAATCTCTTTTCCTTCCTTTTGATCGATCTACCCTATTCAACAAAAAAGTACTCATAATAAAATGAATTGATGGTTAAAAGGAAAATTTACCATTATACTGTATGTAACCAAATAGCAAAACAATAAGGAGAGGAGATGTGTTCACAAACCATAATCAATGTTTGTTTTTAATTGCATATGACTTGAAAACTAGCAATGAAGATTCTATTTGGTAACTATTTTATTTTTTATTTTTGAAAATTAAGTATATATCCTTCATATTTCTTACAATAATTTTCATCTTTTTTAAATACAATGGTTGAATTCTTAGCTTTTTTTTTTTTTAAAAAAAAAGTTTTTAAAAGCTACACTTTTTTTTTGTTTTCAAATTTTGGCTAGGTTTTTCAAATAATTGGTAAAAAATAGATAACAAAAAAATAAATTTGGAGGTGGAAGTTGTTGGGTTGTATGTCCTAAAACTCGCAATTTATAAACATTAAACATATTTTATTTTCAATAAAGATGTTATTGAAATTTTAAAAAATTATTATTGAATATATAAACTACACACTTAAAGCTTAAATCCAATGAATGAACGAACCTCTGGCTATATCATGAATACTTGAACTTTATGTGAAGGCATAAAAGAGGATCATGTTTGAGTATATAGTCAAAACGGTCTATAAGTATAAGGATAGGATTGGGTACCTTATCCTAGGGACACTATGGATGCGGCCTGCTTTGTATTTGATACAAACGATATGATCGTGAAATCGCTCATGCGAGACATGCGAGTGGGGGCATTCTATGCTAAAAATATTTGCATAAGACCTAACCACGAAATAGTCACTTTTCTTTATAACGTCATTTACTGTTAAAACTGACTATTTCAATAAGATGATCTAAGGTAACTCGATCTTAATCCTTAGTTAACTATGAACTTCTGTTTATTCGGGATTATCCTTTAATATGCAAGAGTGAGAGTGACTCAACATCGCCGCTCAATAAGTCTCCCATTTATAGGTAAGACCAAGTAGATAGCTAAGGACATTATCCTGCAAGATGGAATTCACTACTACCCGATTCAGGTTAGCAAATAGGTTGCTCTCTTAAATACTGACTCTTAGTCTTGAACAAGGTGTCCCACCCTCTCTATGATTGAGAGGGACTCGGTTTAATGGTAGGACTATATGTTAGAGTATATCAGCACACAACGGAAGTAACAAGGATCAATAAGTACTCTAATTCATTAAATTCGGTAGTAACTAAAGCATGCTCATACAATAACAAGAGGGTTTCAAGCCATACCTTTGTAGAACTTCTTGAAATCTTGATTCTCAGTTGTAAGCTTCTCCGAATCTTGTTGTGAACCACCTTAAAATCTTCTCCACTATTCTCTTGGAGCTTTAGATTGAGTTATGGGACTCAAAATAAGCTTGATTGAAGTGAACTTAGAGAATAACTCATTGCAACAACCCATTTAAAGAACAACTTCTTCAACTCGAATTTTTCAGTAAAAAGTCTATAGATGCATGCCTCAATTCCACTCCAATCCTCTCTATTTATTGCAGGTCTTTCATGCAAGGAAGATGGTTGCATGAGATGCAGCTCATGCTTGGAGTTATTGAAGCCAAATTCAAGTGGGTTTGGTGTGAGCTAGTTGGAGGTGTTAATGGAAAAAACCATAATTCCATTTTGTGTTGTTTTTCAAACATTTAAATTTTTACCAAATGATTTCAAAAATTGAAAATATTATTAATTTTGCAAAATTAATTTATGAATTAATTTTCTAATAAAATTAATAAATAATTATTTAAATAATTCAATTAATTCTAATTAATTTAATATCAAATATTAAATTAATTTTACAAAATCCACCTTCATATATTTAAACCATATTTAAATATTAATTATCTTATTCCGTATAATTCTTAAAATCAAACGTGTAATTATATCTCATATAATTACTAATTCCTTTAATTTTAATTTGAACGTTTCAAATTAACTTATAACGTCATTCTAACGCTAATCCATTTATGAGCTAGTAGGAGGACCTCACGGACCTAAAGATGATGGGCTCCAACAATCCGAGATTAATTGACTAAACTCATTACACCAAATTAACCCTCATTCGTTAACTAATGGGTCACTCCACTAAAGCCTGTAGTTAAACTCCCCTCACTATAGATATATTATGTCCACTCAATATAATCATGATTAGTAAGTCGATCCTTTATAGGTTATTCGTAATCAGAGTTGGGTCAAGATCACCATTTTACCCCTATGAATATATCATGTTCCTTAAGTACCCACTGACCCTCTAATGAACAATTTGATTCATAATACTTATGAATCAAGTCATTTCTCTGTCATGAGAAGGCGAGGCCTCGATTGTTCAAGATCTGGAATCAGTACTTAAGAGAACAACCTATCTGCTAACCCTAAATAGGGTTGGAGTGAATTCCATCTTGTAAGGCTATTCCTCAACTATTCATCCAGTCTTATCTCCAAAATGGAAGGCTTATTAAGCAGTGTTGTTGGACTACTCTCACCCATGCAGATTAAAGGATAATCCCAAACAAATAGGAGTTTATAGCTAGCTTAGGATTAAGATCGAGTTATCCTAGGTTACTTAAAATGAAATAGTCAGTTTTAGCAGTAAACTATCGTTATAAAGAAAAGTGATTATTTCGTGGTCCAGTCTATATGCAAACTCATTGCATAGGATACCTCCACTCATATATCTCTACATGAATAATCTATGGATCATATCATTTGTATTACCTACAAAATGGACTGCATCCAATAGTGTTACCAGGTGAGATACCCAATTTCATCCATATACTCATTAGACCATTTAGGCTATATACTACCAACTCGATCCTGTTTATATCACCACATAAAGTTAAAGTATTCATACTATAGCCATGGATATGTTTATTGGATTTTAATAATAGAATGCAAAATCAACAACTTTATTGAATAAATTACTCAATAATAACTTATTGATAAATAGAATGTTCAACACGAACTGCGAGTTCTAGGACATTCCCAACAATCTCCTACTTGGACTAAGACTCCAGTGAGAAAAAATATAAAAAATACAATGTTGAGAAACATAAAGGGAAAATACAATAAACTAGGGCATTTTTAATGTCATTGATATTCTCCCACTTGCTCTAGATTACATCGCTCGGAGTCTTAGTCCAACAAGGTGGTCCTCAAACACTTTAGCCGAGAGTACCTTTGTAAATGGATCAGCAAGGTTGTCTTCAGAGGCTATCTTTGTGGTGACCATATCTCCTCGGTGTACAATCTCTCTGATGAGATGGTACTTTCTTTCAATATGTTTTCCAGGTTGTGACTCCTCGGTTTTTTTTTTGTGGGCCACAGCACCACTATTGTCACAATACAATGTGATAGATAGATGCATATCTGGAACTACTTCAAAATCAACCGAGAATTTGCATAGGCATACTGCTTCTTAAGCAGCTTCATATGCGGCCACGTATTATGCTTCCATTGTGGAGTCAGCGATACAACTTTGTTTAATGCTTCTCTAAATGATAGCTCCTCCATTGAGAGTGAAAATTGATCCTGAAGTAGATTTCCTTGAATCTACGTCAGTCTGGATATCAGAATCAGTGTATCCTGTGAGGATCAAATCCTTAGGTGCATACACAAACATATAGTCCCTCGTTCTCCTTAGATACTTGAGGATGGTTTTGACAACACTCAAATGACTTTGTCTTGGATTGGATTGGAACCTATTGACGATTCCAACTGTAAAGCATATATTAGGCCGTGTATATAACATTGCGTACATCAAACTCCTAACTACAGATGTGTATGGAATTCTTGTCATTTCCTTAACATCTTGAGGTATCTTAGGACACTGTTCCTTTGACAAATGAATTCCATGTCTAAAAGGTAACATACCTCTTTTAGAATTTTTCATATTACATTTTGACAACATTTTGTCAATATAAGATGCTTGAGATAGTGCTAGAGTTCTATTCTTTCGATTCCAAAAGATTTGTATTCCTAGAACGTATTGAACATGAACCAAATCTTTCATTTAGAATCGTATTGCTAACCATCTTTTTACGTCAGTAAGGAAGCTTGTCTCATTCCCAATGAGCAAGATATCATCAACTGAAAGAACTAAGAATGCTATTGGCTATCTTCTTGTATACACGAGGTTCATCAACATTATGTTCAAAGCCATAAGATTTGATCGCAGTGTCAAACCTTATATTCCTGGATCTGGATGCTTGTTTTAATCCACAAATGGATCAGTTAAGCTTATAGACTTTCTATTCCTGTCCTTGTTCGATGAACCCTTCTAATTGAGACATAAAAATACTTTCATCAAGATAGCCATTTAGAAAATCTTTCTTGATATCCATTTTCCATATTTCATAGTCACAATATGTGGCAATGGATAGAAGTATTCTAATTTACTTTATCATGGCAATAGGAGAAAAAGTTTCTTCATAATCAACCCCTTCTCTTTGGGTAGAATCTTTTGCCACAAGTCTAGCTTTATAGGTTTTCATCTTGCCAATTTGGTCTCTTTTCCTATTGTAGACCCATTTGCAACTTATAGGTTTAACCCTATGTGGTTGATCTACAAGTTCCTAGACAAAGTTGAAATACATAGACTCCATTTCAACGTCCATGGCTTTTTTTTACTGTTCCCTGTTAACATTTTCCATTGCCTTTTTGAAGGTAAATGGATCTTTTAAACCATCATCCTGTGTGATGTTTTGAGTTTATGTTAAACCCATATAGCATTCGGATTGTTGAATAATCCTCCCATTAGGTCGAGGCATACTCAACTCTTGGGATGGACGTGACGGGACAACAATAGTTCTTGATGGACTAGCTTGATTAACATCTCTTGTTGATATTTTTGTAGCATCTTTGGTTATTTCTTGTAATATGATCTTCTTCAAATAATATAACATTTGTCGATACAAATACTTTTTCTTCTTGGGGATCATAGAACAATCCTTCTTTTGTTTCTTTAGGGTATCCTACAAAAAGACATAATTTCGAACGTGTTTCCAATTTCTCAGGATTTTGTACCAACACATGTGTTGGACAACCTAGATATGAAAATGATGTAAACTAGTTTTATGTCCTTTCCATAGTTCATACAGTGTTTTTGCAACACTTTTTGAAGGAATAATGTTTAGAATAAATATTGCAATATGTGTTGCATACCCTCAAAAGGATTGAAGTAACTGAACATAACTCATCATTGAACGGACCATGTCTAACAAGGTTCGATTTCTCCTTTCTACAACACCATCTGTTGTGGTGTTCCAGGTGCTGTGAGTGAGGATTGAATTCCATGATCTACTAGATAGTTCTGAAATTGTAAATCCATATACTCACCACCTCGATCAGATCAAATGTTTTAATTCTTTTACTTAAAAATTTTCTTGTCTCAATCTTAAATTTTTTGAACTTTTCAAGAGTTTCAGACTTATGACTGATTAAGTAAATGTGTCCATATCTAGAGTAATCATCAATAAAACTGACGAAATACTGATAGCCTACTCGTGCTTTTATATTCATCGGACCACATACGTCTGAATGTATAAATTTCAGAGGCACTTTGGAACAAAGACCTTTGTCAGAAAAAGATGTTTTTGTCATTTTCCCCTCAAGACATGATTCACATTGAGGTAAAGAATTATCTTCTAACTGATTTAGATGATCATTTTTATTAATCTTTCAATCCTATTGAGATTAATGTGACCAAGTCTGAGGTGCCAGAGATAGGCATTATGAGAAATTTTCTGTTTTTTATATTGAGTCTTAGCCGTTTTAAACATCTCTATATTTAGAATGACCTTTTCTTTAGTTGGTTTTAATACGTACAAGTTATTTTTGAGTCTTGCAGAATAAATATGAACAATTCTTGAAAAAACAAACACTTCATTAGATTCAAAAGATATACTGTACATATTTTCTAGTAGATAGGAAATGTGGATTAAGTTTCTGTTCATCTTAGGTACATAATATACATTCCTAAGTAAGATAAAAGACTCTCCAAAAAATAGCTTGACATCTCCCATTGCATGAGCTGAAATAGCTTCACCCATTCCCACCTTGAAAGTCATTTCCTATTCAGCAAGTTCTCTCCAAGAACTAGTTTCCTATAGAAAAGTGCAAACATGATTAGCGGCACCTGAATCCAATATCTAGGTAAGGTGAATATTCTCCACTAGACATGTTTCAACTATTGGTAAATCTGATTTACCTTGTTTCGCCTTTTCCTCTTTCTTTTCAGCTAAATACTTTGGGCAGTTACGCTTCCAGTGCCCAATTTCTCCACAATGGAAACATTTTCTTTTGGGAGTTTTGTTTTTATTTTTCTTAGTAGTGGTTTTCTTATTCTCTTTACCATTTTTCTTCATTTGTACAGATTTGTCTTTCGAAGAAGAAGAAACCGAGTTTTGTTATCAGTGGTCTTGTTCTTGACGTCGACCTCTTAAAAAACTTCTTGGGTTTAGAAATAACATTTACTTTTTTCTCCTTAAGTCTCATCATAGACTGATATGCTTGTAATTCGTTCAACAACATGGTCAAATTATAAGTAATTTTGTTCATAACAGCACTAGTTCTGAATGGCAGATAATTCTCTGGGAGAGATTCTAATATCATACTTACTTAACTTGTTTCATCTATGATCACCCCATGAGCCTTAGCAACATTAAAATGGACCATCATATCGAGAACATGTTCTCTAACATTGGCTCCATCTTTCATGCAAGTAATGTAGACATACTTAATGGCTTCATATTGAACAGTGAATGACGGTTGCTCGAACATCTCTTGGAGCGATGCCATTATCTAACGAGCAATGGGCATTACCTCATGTTTCTTATTAAGTACATCAAATATACTTGCTAAGATGTAGGCCCAAGCTTCCTCATTAGCTCTTACCAATCGATCATAGATGTCCCGAACATTTCAATTCGTTGTTGTACTGGGAACCAGAGGACATTCCTCCATCAACACAAACCTCAAATCATCCACAACTAGGATTTCCAGTTTGAATATCCTTCACTATTAAAATTTATCGGAAGCTAGCAATTGTATGATTGAATTCGACATTGCTGAAATAATTTAAACAAATTCCATAAAACATTTATGCATTTAATCCAATTTTAGCAAAATAATAAAGTACCAAATAAATCTTTATCTATTTGCAACGATAGTTTAGTGATTTAGAACAGTTGCTACCGAGGGGCAGCCAAGAATTCCTTCACTGAAGCAAGACAATTCTTGACCAAATACTATATCAAAATAACTCTTTACTCCTATAGTTCTTTTAGTTATCGTTTTCGGTCAAGATCTTTACTAACAATTAGTAATTATTGTAAGTGTGACCAACCATTTTTAGATCTTATAGAACAGTATGAATATGCCCCCGAAATAGAAGACAGTACCCAAGATGGAACCATAAGACCTTATTCATTTACTGAAGCTTGGGTTATTCCAAATCCTATATTACAACCTTCTGAGGGGATCGCTATGGTTAACGACTAGCTAGTTCCGCCTAAAAACGACAGCAGACGCAACATAGGAATCTCACGGTTCAAACTAATAGAGGAGACAGTAGGACAATGTTGATACATTTCCTTCACCCACTTACTATGAACTTCTTCCTTCATTCACCTTGTTATTGACCCATGCAAACACTTTTCGAATGGAGTAGTCGAGGTAAAAGCGACACGAAGCCTAACATGGATCTCACAGTATGAACTCTTGAGGACGTGAGAGCTAATAACTATATATCGAATATATTGTTAATCTCCCACTGAAGGGCTCTATATGTTTGGGTATTGATAACGAGTAGAAATACATGTTATTACAGCTCAAATAAGTAAAACAACGAGAGAATGAGACGGTAAAAATAAACAATATCGTGTCCAAAAGTGTTAAATTGAGAAAATTGTGATCGCATGCGGCCATCGCATAAAAGCAGTTAATTTACTTATTTTATGCAGGAAAAATGCATTGGCGCAAGTAAAATTGCGATCAAGGAATTAGGTGTCCACGTGCTTGAAAGATTGTGATAAAAAAATCATGTGATCATATGATCGTGAGAAGTTACTCAAGAAAGTGGCCGCATAAAGACTGCACATCAAGGTGACAGCATAATAAATCATGATGGGATGGAAAGCTGATGATGGTCAAATCCAAATTTAGTTGACAAGCTGTTAAAGCCACACTGTAGCAAGTACACTCAACTTTCGGTGACCATTAATTGACACATAAGTGCAGGAGATTTAATGACCGGCCATCATTGCAATCATTAGAGAGAAAGGTTGCTTCACCTTGAGTTCTATAAATACCGAAGGCCACCAGAGTAGAAGGGTTGAAGAAGTTAGATCGCCATATATCATATAGAGAATCAGATAGAGAGTCGTTAGTCTGTTCATATTGATACTTAGATTTAGAGGAAGGAGACGAGCTAAGAGACGAAGAAGCCAAGAGATCATTCCTGAACAGCTCGAGAGATTGCCAGAAAGCGCTACAAACAGAGAGAGGGCTAACACTTGCGAAAGCAACAATATTCATCTAGACAGAGTTATAGTGAAAAAGACAATGTAAAAGGCCACGAGAAGCAAGACATTGCTACTGGGCTTCTTATCTCTATATTCCATTACTATTCTGTATTCAACATTTTATTTATAGAAAATGGAAATCTCATTTCAACTTATGTTCAATCTCTCCACATTTTGCATGAGTAGCTAAATTTCCGAATGGGTTGAGAAGTACTTAGCTAGCATGACCTAAGATTTACATTTTATGCGATCATTTTGTCTTATGTATGCATCATTCACCCTTTAGAGATACTTGAGAGAGTATTCTAAAGATAGAATATAGACTTGAGAGAGTCAGATTAGAATCTAGGCTTGAGAGAGTCAGATTAGAACTGCATAAGCAAGAGATAGAAACTTAGACATAAGTTCTATTGCTATTAATGCATCACATGCACCCTGGAAATAGGATATGATAGTATGCGGTCACTTTGTGTATGTGTGCATCATTCATCATCGCATAGACGAGAGGCTTAGACATAAGTCCTACCAACATTTTCATATAAATTGCATGCGTCTTAGAAATAGGAATTATGGTAGTTGCATTGAGAGATGACATGCTGTTTTTTGTGTGTAGCATGATCGCATAACTTGTACACAATCTTAGGAAGTGTTAGCTAAACCCTTTCTCAACCCGTTCATCGCATACTCATTGTAACTCTCGATTTCATCAACTTCTTATTCGAACTCCGTCGCCTAGGAAATATACGTAATCAAAACACTACCCAACTTATTTGTTTTCACCACCGCAAGAGAATCAAATTAACTGTCACATATTTACTAAGTAGTCCCTGTGTTTGACCCTGGACTTACCAAGAACCCTATTGAGGCTTATACTTGGGTGTTATTAGGAAAACTTGCATGTGCAATGCATAACATATCACCGCAACTCATACCATAATCGCATCACAATTTACAACGCATCAGGTATCTATTTACTTAGGTACAAAATGGCTAAATTTACCTAAGTCTATATCATTTTTATCTAAGTATAACAATTATAGTTGGATATAACCCTACGATGTCTAAGTGTTTAAACCAGTTTTAAACCTTACACCGCTCACGCAGGCTCATAAAATCCATTAACAATGCTCAATCTTTCGGTCATAATCCCTAGGTAGGAGGTGTTACGAAAACCGTCAACTTAAGTACCCTCAGCCTTAGATAGGTTTATGAACCGATTTGAGTTTGTAACCAAATTTTATAAGGTAACAATCTATATTAACGGTTAAATCTAGTTGTTAACCTAAATGAGCATGTTGTGTTTCTTTGTTATGGATTTTAAAATCTAATTCAATTTTATAACGTCTTACATAAATTAGACATGTTAAACATCCATAACATTCATCAAAGGCATTTTAATACAACATTTATATCAAAAGAAAACCCTATACATGCATGCTATATATTATAATAATTTATAACATACTTTCAATGCATGTAACATGCTTCTTACGTTTGTGTTTTAAATCTACATGGCATACTGTATGCATATATAATATTTATTTAATTATTACACACATCACATGCATAAACAATTAAACACAAACTGATATGGTTTTAATTTTGGCATAAACAAGCAAACAAAAGCCTAATTATTATAAAACAGCTAGTTGCTTTAAAGTTGATTTTGGATCCCTCGAACCACTCCAAACCGAACCCAAACAACTTGAACCGAACCAGAATAGCCTGAAATGGACCAGCTAAAAACCTTTAGAGGCTGAATCAGACAAGACCTCAAGAAAACTGTCGAATCGGTTGCTCTCACTAGCTCTAGTGACGCTTGGTTCATCGTGTAGCGCTGATGTCGATCGTCTAGTGTCTGCCTGATTGTGTAGCACCATCGCCTTGCTTTTTCTATCTGTCGTGTAGCGCCATCATCTAGTGCCTCTTCACATTTTTCTGTGATGCATGTTGTTAATGCGATGAAATAATAGTGTAGAATGCGATGGTAGAATATGTGTTGTGCATGCAAGTTTTCTTAGCAAGATCCAAGTATAAACCCTACTAAGTTGCCTGGTAAGCCCAGGGTCGAACACAGGGACTAAGGAACAGTATATGATGGTAATTTTTGATTACTTTGCGGTAACAAATAATTCAATACGTTGGTTGGTGTGTTGTTTAAAGGTATAAAGTTTATGCGATGGAATTGAGAAAAGAGCTAATAATGCGAAAGATACACTGAGTATACAGAGGAACAAGTTGAGAAGGTCTTTAGCTTGCGCTTCTCGAGATTGCATTCAAGCTATGCGATCATGCTACACACATGCGACGACAATTCATTTTCCAATGTAAATGCGATAGCTCCTAGTTTTAGGACACATGCGATGTATGCGATGATGTCTATAGAGCTTATTCCTAAGTCTCTATTTCTTGCCTGCGATGATGAATGATGCACATAGGTACAAGGTGACCGTATACAATCATATCCTATCTCTAAGGTGCATGTGATGCATTAATAGAAAATAGAACTTATTCCTAAGCTTCTATCTCTTGATTATGCGGCTCTAATCTGACTCTCCCGATGTGAAACTTAGATTTCCATTTTTCCTACTTAAGCAGGTGTTAAAAGGAATTAACTAAGTAAAAGTTAAATCCTATGTTGAAGTGAAGAAAATTTCTAAGTGTTGGATAGATTTTCCTTTAGTAGTTTGAGTTAAGTCTTAATTGGTGAAATTTTGGCTAAGTATATAAACCAAAAGTAGGCATGCGTTGATGAAAGGTAGTATTAATGCATGAGGCAATGTGTGTGTGTGATGGCCAAAGGAATAGAGGTGGTGTGAGGTTATGTATGGACACTAGGGTGGCCATGCGTTGGAAAAACTATGGTGGACACATTATATAGATGTTGATGCATTGGAAGCAAGGAAAATTGAATAAGTATTGGACCAGGCATTGCTATGCATTGGGCACAAGATCTTGGAAAGAGTACTTGGGCAAAGGGGAAATTTGGAAATTTGGCTAAGTATAGAATGTTATGTGCGATGTGTTGGAAGGAGGGAAAATTTAGGAGAGTGGAGCAAACCATGCGTTGGAGCCAAATCCATGCATTAGTCATAGTGGACGCATTGGACAATAAGGTCTGAAGAGGACACATCAACTTGAGACGAGGAGATCTCCCAATCTACTCGCGTTTGGAGTGATTCCAAAGCCACTTGAAAGCTCTAAAAGTCTAGTTATATGGAAGAAAAACGCAAAGGGATCAGACTGGAAACTGAGAAGACGACAGAAGGGTCAGGCTGTCGGATCAGTTCGGGCCAGTCGTGAAGATTCTGTGATTCCGGCCAAACCACGAGGAGTTCTGAGCTCATATTTTAGGGTAATATTCCTGAGACATTTAGGAGAAGGAAGTATTTTGTGTTGATGCGTTGGAAGGGACCAATGCATTGGAAGAAGTTGTGTTGATGCATTGGAAGACTTTGTGGACGCATATGAAGGATGAACTCATGGAGGATGTCATCCGGACATGTGTCTTCTTAGGAGGAAGCCTTAAGCCTTAAGTAAAAGAGGCGGCAGCATAAGAAGACATACAAAGTCAAGGGCTATGCGTTGGTGAAAGGAGAAGAAGACACATTAGGTTGTGTTGATGCAAGATTGCGTTGGTAGTGTATGGGAGCAACACTTGGCCATGCAGCCAAGTAGGTGGTGTCGACTTTGGAGAAGGTTTGGGCACCTATAAATAGGGCCAAAAGACTTCATTTTTAGATCACAACTCAAAATACATTTAAGAAGAGTGGGAAAGTTGAGGAAACCTTGCGTTGGAGCAAAATCCATGCATTTGGACATAGAAGTTCAAAGAGGACGCATTGGACAGTAGAGTCTGGAAAGCAGCATCAAGTTGGAACGAGGAGTTCTCCTAGAATACTCGTGCATTTGATGTGATTCCAAATCCATCTAAAAGCTAAAAGAGTCTAGTTTTCATGGTGGGTCTGTCGGAGAAGAAGCTCTAAGGAATTGGGCTGGAGAATGAGGAAAAGATAGACGGGTCGAGCTATTGGGTAAGCTGGGCCAGTCTTGATATTTTGATGATTCCGGACAAACCACGAGGAGTTATGAGCTAAGATTTTATGGGGTGAAAAGGTAGCTACTAGAAAAGCTCCTAAGCAATCAAGGTGAGGGTTTACGTAGCTTTATGATTTGATATGTGAATAAATGCATATGTAAATGCAAAATACATGTTTATGATGATATGATGATTGCCATGATATTGTTTGTAGAATTGCTATGAAAACTGAGATTATACCTTGATTACATAGTTAGAATGCTTAACAAAAGGTGCTTGGCGTTAAAATATAGTCGGCCTTGGTCGGCGGGAAATAATAGTCGTGACGACCGACGGGAAATATAGTCAAGTACCTAAGCATGACTAGCAGGATAAAGAAATAGTCGGTGTGCACATTGATAGGAAGTGGGTTATAAGAGGTTTCCATAGGTGGTTGTGATGATTGTTAATGTATCCATGATATGAGCATGCCACATATAGCATGGAACTGGAGGATGATAATTGAATAAATATACACATGATCATGCATAAATTATACTGGATTTGTGATTATGTGGTTGATTTCCAAAAAATGATGTTTTGCAGAGTGATTTCTGTCTTAAAAGAACCACTCACTTGGCTTAGTAGCTCACACTCTTCAAAATATTTTCTTATAACCCCCCCCCAGGTAGCAGACAATTGAGGAGTTCTAGGGTGCTGCTAAGGTCAAGGTCTGCCACATGCCACAGTTAAACTTCCGAAGAGTTTTATAGTTATTGTTGTAACTTTATTGTCATGTTTTTGGTTTGTATAAATGTTACATTGTTGTATAATATAAGATGGGCCTAAAAAGGCATTCCACTGTATATGAGTTATATCTTGGTATTAGAGTTATTTTCGCAAGAGCTATTAGGCAGTAAGTGTCAGCCAAAGGGTTGATAACTGCTGCAGTCGTATACCTCTTCTAGGCTCGGAGGGTGGTCTAGGGCGAGGTGTGACACCGGAGCCTAGATTCTAATCAGACTTTTTCAAGCCTACATTCTATCCTTAGACTACCCTCCCGAGTATCTCTAATGGACGAATGATGCATACATAATACAAGATGTTCGCATAGAATGAAGATCTCAGGTTATGCTAGCTGAGTGCTTCTCAACCCATTCGATAGTTTTAGATGCAATTTCCATTTTATAAATAAGTTCAAAATATAAAGCGACAATGGAAAAAAAGGATAGAGAGCCTAGTAGCAATATCTTGCTTCCCAAGGCTTTTACATTGAGTTATCTCTATTCTGTCCAAAAGATTTTCTTGCTTCTACAAGAGTTGGCCCTCTCTTTGTTTTCGACGCTTCCTGGCACTCTTCCGAGTTAACCAGGACGATCTCTCGGTGTATTCTCTCTTCACTCGCTTCCGCCTTCTTAGTAAAAGAAAACTATGAACAAGGCTAACTATCGTCTATATGGTGAGCTCTTCGAACTGAGTGAACTCCTTCAACGAAGGTGACCTTCGCTATTTATAGAGCTTCAGGGTGAAGAACCTTTTCTCTCGAATGATTGCACTGATGGGATGTCACTAATTCTCTGTCTGATTCACTAAGTATTTGTCACCGAAAAGTTGAGTGTACTTGCTAAAGTATGTCGTTAACGGCTTGTCAACTTAATTCAGAATCGACCGTCATCAGCTTTCTGTCCCATCGTATTTATTAAGCTTTCACCTTGATGCTCCGGCTCTATGCGGCCACCTTCTTGAGCATATTTTCGCGAATGCAAATGATCGCATAGCCTTGCGGTCGTAATCTCTTAATGCGCTCAGACGTTCATTTATTTGGATTGCAATTCCGCCTTGTGCCAACGCATTTTCTACACAAAATACATAAGTTTTCTATTTTTAATGCGATGGATGCATGCAATCGCAATGTTATAAACTTAAAGCTTTTAGATGCAATTTTATATATTTTTACCATCACAATCTTTCATTGTTTTATAACTTTGCACTGTAATATTGTGCATTTCTGCCCGTTATCATCCTGCACCGCACAAAGCTACATGATCGCCTAGCGTTTATATCGATCGTGTAGTGCTATCGTCTAGCACCTCTTCACATTGTTCAGCGCCGGCACAAAGTTACATGAACGCCTAGCGTTTATACCGATCGTGTAGTGTTATCGTCTATTGCTTCTTCACATCATTCGGCATCCGTAGCTACATGATTGTCTAGCGCGCAACACTTCAACGACGAGATTTAAGCAGAGGCTGAACAATTGGAATCTGCAACTCGGCCTTCTTCACTTGTTTCTTCAATTACATCTTAATTTCAACTTTAATACTCCAAATAAATTACAGACTCTTAAGAACATATATAAGCTCATCAATCAAGAGTCAATTACAAATTTAATCAAAAAATGAAAGAGAAATAAAATGCCAAAGCTCATAAAACCATATCAGTGCACTATTTTCATATAACTCATGAAAAACACCCATCACACCAAATATTAAATTAAAACAGTTAAACACTTATTTGATTCATGAATCTTATTCATGTAAATTAATATTTAAATCAATATTTAAATAATTTAATCTCTCCAAATGTTGGGATTGTCCTAATTCTCCTGGAGTCTCGTTGTTTGTAATGATACACATTGTTTTATGAATAAAATAACTGTCAATTTATTAAGGCATTTACTCATATCCAAAACAAACTTCCATGGTTATCTTATGTAAACTTAAGCATGTATATGTGATATACAAGTGGATCATGCCTTAAGTGATAACCTAAATAGGTTTGTAATATAAGGATTAAGGTGGGATACCTGATCCTGGTAACACTATGGATACAGCCTGCTTTATAGAGGTTTGCAAGTGTTGTAAACTACTACAGATGTTGGATCCTGATAATTCATATGGAGACATGCGAGCGGAGGTGTCCTATACAAAGAATTTGTATAAGATTGGACCACGAGATGACTAGACTCTATATATAACGTCGTTAATACCGGAGACTTACATCTCACCTAAACGACCATAAGTGACACGACCTCAATGAATAATTACAAATATGGGTGGTTCTTTGATTAGTATGGGTGAGTCTGGCTAGATTGTCAACACAAAATGCCTACCTTTTTGTGAACTTGTCAGATTTAGGAGATGGAAACTCAATACACAAGATGGAATTCACTCCTTCCCCGAAGCAGGGGTAAGTAGAGACATTGCTCCCTTAAGGGCTGATTCCAGAGCTTGAATATTGTGGCCACAGCTTCTCTTTGGAAGAGAGGATTCAGTCATAGTAGGACTATGGCTTATGTTCATTAGAGTATTCAGTGCTACTTAAGGAGTTAGATGTAACTACAGGGGCATAATGGTTATTGGCTGAGCTGTACTTACGAGCGATCTGTGAAGGGTTGTCGCATAGTTGATTGGTTAAGATGGACACATAATATATTGGTAGTAAGGAGAGTTCAGCTGTCGGTCTTTAGTGGAGTGTCTGGCAGTTAATGGATGGTGCATCCCATGACTAAAGAGTTTAGTCAGCTATTCATGTACCGTTAGAGCTTCGAGCTATAGGTCCATAAGGACCACTTGGTAGCTCAATGGATTAAAGATGAGGATCAGTTCTTGGTGTTAATTTGAAATGTTCAAATTGACAAGAGGTAGTTCGACTATATATGATATGATTGGTATGGTGTATGAGATACATCAAGGTAAAAGAGGTGAAAAGAGATGAAAAAATCATAACAAAATAACATAAATTTCATTAACTTTCAGTTCAATCATATCATATCTAATCGAACACCCTCTTGTCAATTCGAACATTTCAATTGACCCAAAAGCTGATTCTCAACTTGAATCCATTGAGCTACCAAGAATCCATTGAGCTACCAAGGGGACCTTATGGATCTATGGCTCGAAGCTCCAACGGTACTTGAATAGCTGACTAAACTCTTTAGCCACGAGATCCACCATCTGTTAACTATCAAGCATTCCACTACAGACTGACAGCTGAACTCTTCTTACCACAAATATATTTCTGTGTCTATCGGATATAACCAATCAACATTTAAATAACCCTTCACAGATGCTCGTACGTACAACTGGACCAATTTATCGTTTTGCCCCTGTAGTTACATCTAACTTCTTAAGTAATACTGATCCCTCTAATGAATAATACAACATAGTCCTACTATGTTGGACACCTCTCGGGCCATGAGAAGGTGTGTGGAGCCACATATTCAAGCCACGTGATCAGCTCTTAAGGGAGCAATCTATCTACTTACCTCTGCTTCGGGGAAGGAGTGAATTCAATCTTGTGTAACTGAGTTCCCAACTCCCAAATCAGACGAATCCTCAAAGTAGTAGGTTTGAGTCGGCGACCTTGCCACTCACACTCATGCAAATCAAAGGATCACCTTAAAAGGTAGGAGTTCCCAACTCATTCAGGATTGAGGTCATGTTACCTATGGTCATCCTAGTGAAGTGAAGTTTCTGTCATAATCGATGTTATATAACGAGACGTTAACACACAAATTCTTTGTATAGGACGCCCCCGCTCGCATGTCCTCACATAAATGATAAGGATTAGACCATCTGTAGCAAGTCACAACACTTGTAACTATTCTACGAAGTGGGCCCCATCCGTAATGTTACCAGGATAAACTTTTCCTTCTATATCCATATACTACAGACCATTTTGGTTATTACTTAAGACATGATCCACTTGTATGTCCCCACATACATACTTAAGTTACATAATGACAACCAGGGATTTTAGTTTATTGGTTTGTGATAAAGCAAATAAAACATCCAATATTCAAAGACAATAAGTGAAGAAAATATCATATATTATATATCACAAACTTTTATTTAAAATCGTGTTTACAAACTATAGGAAACGAGAGTTTAGGGCATCATCCCCAACACCCCTCTCCCCTCAATTTGGATTTCAAAACACAACTTTGTCAATTAATAAAGGTTCTCTGTGGATGAACCTCATGTTGGAACATAAAGAAAGCATGCAAAAGTGAAAGTGAAGGATTGATGACATTCTATTACATAAAAAACAAGAATAAGCATGCATAAAGGGTTATAAATTACAACCTTTGTAGAATCCACCATAATCTTCCTCTCCCGAGCTTGATCGAAACCACTGACGGTAAATCCTCGCTATTCTTGGGTTTAAAAACACGGTGATAGGACCATTTTATTAGTGAATACAAGGGAATTTCACTCTAGTAAAGTGGAGAGTAAAGATATTTTGGTGGAAGAGTAAAAGTAAAAGTCAAAGAAGCATTAGTCTTTTTACATTTGAAAAACTAAAATATTTAAACACAAATTTCATATGAAATCCTATTTTGCATGTCTTTCACATTAAAATCCACTAGCATGTAATCTTTAGATGTCAAGCTTTGGAACTGCCACTTCAAAGTCCACTTAGTTAGTGGGAAAATCCAACAACTGGATCTTTCCACTAACTAATTTTAATATAAATAAACCAAACTTTTATGAAAAAACATTTTCATAATTTATAAATTATTTTAAAATAAATTTAATATCGCATATTAAATTAATTTTGACATCTAACTTTGATTAATCACATTAATCAAGTTTAAAGACACTTTCATGCTAATGTTCAAGAATACTCTTAAAAAATAATTAATAAATTAACTAATTATTTAATTGTAAATTATATCTCATATAAAATACAATTTTTCCTTAAGCCCAAATTTGAACATTTCAAATTCTCACTTAACCTAGTTCTTCAATTTTGTCCGTATTGAGCAAGCAAGGAGACCCGAAGGACCTACAGATCATGGGCTGCAACGATCCGAGACTAACCAGTCAAACTCTTTAACCTACTTAATCAATATTCGTTAACTAACAGGACTGTCCACTATAGCCTATAGTTGCACTTCCCTCACTGTAGATATATTATGTATCCATTTGATATAACCATGACACGTAAGTCAACCCTTAACAGGTTGTTTGCAATAATGATTGGGTAAAAAACTATTTTACCTCTAAGATTACATCTTGCTCCCACTGATCCTCTAATGATCAATTGGTTTGTGATCTAATCACTAAACCGAGTTCCTCCCGGGCCAATGAGAGGGTGGGACCCTTGTTCAAGGATCAGGGTCAACATTTAAGGGAACAACCTCTCTACTATCCCTAAAAACGGATAGGGATGAATTTTGTTTTGAACCCTATATCCCTAGCTATCTACCCGGTCTTACCCTTAAAATGAGAGGCTTATTGAGTCAGTGCTATTGAGCCAATCTTCACCCATACAAATCTAAGGATAATCTTGGATAAACAGGAGTTCATAGTTAGCTAAAAATTAAGGTCAAGTTACCTAGGTCATCGAATTGAAATAGTAGTCTTAAACAGTAACCAGCATTATAAAGTAAGAGTAACTTAGTTCTTGGTCCGATCTTATGCAAACCCATTGCATAGGATGCCCCCGCTCCTCGTGTCAATACATGAACGAATCAGGATCACTCCGTTGTAGCACTTTACAACAAATTGTAACAACTACAAAGCGGGCTGCATCCAATAATGTTACCAGAATAAGGTACCCAATCTTATTCATATAATATAGATCGTTTTGGCTATTTACTAAACTTAATCCACTCTTATCTCTCCACATAAAGTTCATGCATTCATATAATAGTCATGGATCTTTAGTTTATTGGATTTAGATTTTACGAGTGAAATTTACATATTCAATAATATTTTTATCGAATAAACGTCAATGACATCTTCATTGATAATAGAATATGTTTAACATTAAAAATTGCGAGTTTTAGGATATACAACCAAACACCTCCTGCTTCCACTATTATTAAGTTTTAGTATTAGTAGTTGTGCGTGTTTTACTAATTCTATTTGTTTTGGGTTAAGTTGAACTAGACATCATTTTTAACTCGAACAATAAGATTTGTCACTACAGTCAAATCTTGACAAATTTTTCTGTTTACAAGAAATTTGTCAACAAGACTGTAGTTTTTCTTCGTATATGATGTTGATTATTTTCTACTAATTAGGAATGAGGTAGGTTTTTTGGTTGAGGTTAGGAGATGACTAGCATCACATTTTCAAATATAGATTTGAGAGATGCACATTTTTTGGAATCTAGATTGTTTGGAATCACAAGAACAGAATATTAACATAATCTCTGGCATCTTATATAAACAAAATGTTGTCTAAATATAAGGTACAAAGTTCAAAAAGAGATCAATTACCTTTCAGACATGAAATTCATCTGTATAAGGAACATGGTCCTTAGATACCTCAAGTGGTTGAGGTTATGAAATGAATTCCATATGCATCAGTAGTTGGGAGTTTATTGTATGCCATGTTCTATACACGCCCAAACATAGGCTATGCAGTTGGAATAGTCGGCAGGTTACAATCTAATAGTGGATATGATTATTGGTTAAGAATATCCTCAAGTATCTTTTGAAGAACGAGGGACTATAGCCTTGTGTATAGTACTAAGGATATGATCCTTACTGGATACACTGATAATGAAGGAGTTATAGAATTTTAGGAATTCTACTATGGGATCAGTATTGACTCTAAATAGAGGAGCTATAGAATATGAAGTATAAAGAAAAGTTGGTTCTAACACTTACTGTGGAAATAGAGCTTGTAGTCTCATGTGAAGCAGCGTTAGAAAGAAAATGGCTTAAGAAGTTCTTAAACAATTTGGAAAGAGTTCCAAATATGCATCTTTCTATCACCCTTGATTGTGATAATAAAAGAACAGTTGCAAACTGAAAATAACTTAAAAGTGATATGTGCATAAAGATAGTACATCGAGGAGACGTGATTGTCATGCATGTAGTCTCACTAGACTTTCAAGCTGATCAGTTTACTAAGACTCTCATGACTAAAGAGTTTGAAGGTCACCTAGTTGGGACTAGGACAACAGGTTATATAAATCTAGGGCAAGGGGAAGAATTGTTGGGTATTTACACGCCCTAGTTTATTGTATTTATGCGATCATACTCAACCTTATACATATTGGTATATATAAATCTTCTAGAGTGTTAGTCAAAGTGGGAGTTTGTTAGGTTGTATGTCCTAAACCTCACAGTTTGTAATCTTTAAACATGTTTAAATGAAATAAAGATGTTGTAAAGGTTTATTCAATAAAATTGTTATTGAATATGTAAGTTGCACTTGTATATAGTATAAACCCAATAAACTAACGAACCCCTGGCTATAGCATGAATACTTGAACATTATGTGGAGATATAAAAGAGGATCAGGTTTGAGTATATAGCAAAAATGGTCTATAACTATAAGGAACGGGTTGGGTACCTTATCTTAAGGACACTATGGATGCGACTCGCTTTGTATATTTGATACAAATGATGTGATTTCGAAATCACATGTGGAGACATGCGAGCGGAGGCAACCTACGCAAAAGATAACTCGATTTGTTCAAACGTCGTTTACTGTTACCTAAGGTAACTCGATCTCAATCATGAGCTAACAATGAACTCCTATCTATTAGGAATTATTCTTTAATCTGCAATGGTGAAAGGGGCTCAATATCGTCACTCAATAAGCCTTCCATTTTAGGGGTAAGACTAGGTAGATAGCTGGGGACATAGTCCTGCAAGATGGAATACACTCCTACTCGACTATAGGGTTAGTAGATAGATTTTTCCTTTAAGTACTGACTCTTAGTCTTGACAAGAGGCCCCACCCTCTCTATAACTAGAGAGACTCGGTTTATTGGTAGGATGGTAAACCAATTATTCATTAATGGATCAGTGGAGACTTAAGGAGCAAGATGTATTAAAGAGGTAAAATGAAATTTTGACCCAGCTGTGAATACGAAAAACCCGTGAATGATCGACTTACTGATCATGGTTAAATAAGATGGGCAGAGATATATAAAGACAAGAATATATCTACAATGAGGAGAGTGAAGCTATTGGGCTTTAGTGGAGTGACTGGTAGTTAATCTCAAATCATTGGAGCTCATGATCTGTAGGTCCATTAGGTTCCCCTACTAGCTCACAAACGAACTAAACCTTAGAATAGTGTGATGAGGAAAATTGAAACGTTAAAATTCGAATTAAGGGAATTATTAATTATATATGCTATAATCATATGTTTAATTATCGAATTAAATGAAAATAGAGAACTAAAAAATATTTAAATATGATTTAAATATTTAATACATGAATATGGATTCATGTTGAAAAATTGGTGTTTAAATAATTTAATATTTGGTATTAAATTATTTAATTAACTATTAAAAATTAATTTGATACAAAATTAGTTATAGAATTAACTTTGTATAATATTAATTCTTGTATTATATAAAATTTATTTTTCATTTTATTATTGAAATTACGATTTTCAATTTAATTGAATTTTTTATTCAATTTAAAACTGAATTTAGATTCAATTTTATTTTTGAGAAATGAAAAATCCAATAAGTGGATTTTCCCACTTTAAACACTCATTTTTCTCATTCACATTAAGTGAGATTTGTGTCAAATTCTTAGGCAATCAAATTGCATGTTAAAGGAGCTTAAAATAAATTTATCTTATGCTGAGAAATGGACATGCAATGGGAATTGAGAGAAGAAATTGTTCTTTCTCCAATTTTGACACAAAAGCTGAATTTTCCTCCGAATTTCCTTGATGATTCAGCCTTATTTTGGGTTTCATCACCCAATCTAAGATCTTAGAAGATAGTAAAGAAAATCAAATGATAGTCTTCAAGTATTGGAGGGAGTATTTCGAGCAAGGAGTTGCTGATTTGAAGAGTTCTTCAGAAATATTTTATTTTTCTGAAACCCTAATGTGTTTGCATGCTTGTTCACTCAAATTAATGTAGTTAGAGTGCTTAATGATTCTGTTTGTTTTTGCTAATTGCATGCTAACTCCAACAATATAGTGTCAGATAGCAATTGATATCATTGACAATCAGAGGCGAAGTGATTTACACGTTAAGACAATGTAGTTTGAATTTTTCAAATTTCAATTGTAGGAAATGCTTGAAACAAGCGATTGAAAATTTGCAAAATTATTGTAGTGTATCAATGATGTGTCTATATCATTTTTTTAATATAAACAAGAAAAAAAACATATATAAGAGATTGCTAGTAATATTCCCCATAAGTATAAAATAACAATAAGTATCAAATAGTAATCAGATAGCAATCAGTATCATTAATAATCATCATCAAATAGTAATCAGACAACAATCAAATAATAATTAATCAACAATCGATATCCTTGGCAACTAATATAAGATTGTAATTAGACAATAATTATATAGCAACCAGTATTATTGGCAATTGGATAACAATCAATATCAAATATTAATTCAACAACAATCAAATAGTAAATCAATATCATTAAAAATCAGTGTAAGATAGTAATTAGATAACGATCAATATGAAATAACAATCAAACAAAAACCAGACAACAATCAGATAGTAACGGATGGTAATCAGATGACAATCAAACGACAATCAAATGCAATCAGACAGTTTTAATTGCGAGAGTATTTTGGTCATCCGACTATTTCAATTGGGTTGGGCTTATTATTTTGTCATTTCTTGTAATATTTATAAATGCAAATTGTGGGCCTAATTTTACTATTATTTTTTGACAGTCTTGCAACTACCCCTTAATTAACATTGTTATTTATTTGATTCTATATTAAATTAGATTTAATATAAATTAAATAAATAAGTTAAATAAAATAATTCTCATGGGAGTTATCTGATGAGTTAATGGAGAGAAGTTTTAACTCCTCCAAATTAATTCATTCTTTTTTTTTTTCTTCGTTTACTAGAGAATGAGGAAGAAGTAAGTTTTTTTTTTCTTCGTTTACTAGAGCATGTTGTAGAATTAATGTTTATCTTGTGCATGTTCTATGTGTTTTCTCTATTTTTCAAGCTTTGCAAAATGAATTTCATTGGCACGTGCATCCACACCACTTCTGTTGAGGAATCGATTCCTTTAGATTGAATTCCACTCTTAAAATATGGTATGTATTCTAATTGGGTTCAACTCAATACCACTTTACTCTCATCTCAAAGTATTGGAGTGTGTTGGACGAAGCAAAGACACCTAGTATCACATCCAATTATTGACAACCACAAAAATTTATGCAAATTATGTCTTCTACACACAAAAACTCATATAGAACGGGCAACAAATAACAATTAAACATGCAGAATAGAGTAATTAGTGTTAAAAGAAACAAGAAGAAAGACAGAAAATAGGAATGATTAGAATAATTACTAAAGGAGAGGAGAAAAGCAAGATGAATAGAGTGGAAGTACATGCATTAATCTCTTTTTTCTTCATTTTCTTGCACGTGTCGAAAAGTTCCCACAACAAAGTTGTTAGTTGCCACACGGTTGAATAAAGTACACATTTTGTTATTCATTTCCTTCAACACGAAGTCCACTTGAAGAAGCTGATCTACAGTTCCAAACATTGTGATAGAATTGATTGTCATGACCGATTCTAGATCTATAACTCTCACTTAAATTAAACATAAGAAACATATAAACTCCCATAACTTAAATCCACGAACATATTTCATGAACATATCTAATAATTCTCTAACACATTATATATGTGATCAGTTGAGGTATGTTTGTTTTGTCAAATTTCATTTATATATAAAAATATATAAACTAAACTTAAAAAGAAATAATAATGATGTTATTATTAATTAAAAAAGCATTAAATATTGTAGCTATGGGTTCAAAATGTTCATACCCGCAAGTAAGAAAGAAGGAATGTAGGTTGGTTATGCGATCTTTCATTTTCCCCCTTTTTTCACTCTTTGCTATTGCATCATCTTCATCAACTTGAGGTACTAAAACAGTAAACATTATTAACTATACGAAAACATATTATGAAACATATATAATATAATATAATTAAAGACGGATTAATTGTCCATTATATTTTCATTCTTTTCTTTCTTCCTTTCTTTCTTTTTCTGAAACGTATCATTTCTATCTTTAGCTTATATTTTGTACTTAGATTTCAATTTCATCGATGCAATTTAACCAAAATATAAGATCGATGAAATTATTATCTACCACCATAGAGAACAAATTTAAAATCCACGCACAAATTGAATGAAATATAATTGTGATTAAAATGAAAAGAGATATAGAATTATATTTTAATCATAATCAAAATGTGTATATGAAAGATGGAAAATGGGATTGTGAGAAAAGAAAGACCTGAAGAAGTGTGTGGTGTGATCCTCCTCATCCAGTAAACAAAGTTGTGAACGTGGGAAATGTTAGGCCAATCCTCTCCTCCCTCCTTGCATCTCTCGTCAAGTTGAGGGCAGTCCACTATGCAAACGAACTTCAAACAATTGAGTCGTCGCATTTCCTCCGGCAATGATTTTAATTTCGGACATTTCGTAATAGATAGGGTTTCAAGAGAAGTGATGGTGCCAATCCATTCCGATATACTCATGAGAGATGTTAAGCCCTTTAGAAGTAGACTTTTGAGAGCCTCGTGGTGGGAAAGCTGAGTTAGATGTTGCAACCTATGACAATTTGTAATTTCAATTGTAGATAAGTACTTCAAACTCGAGGTCTTGGACACCCAATTGGGCAATCTTACTCCACAGTAACCTCTAATGTTCAAGTGCTCAACACTTGTATGTGGTTCTAAGCCTTCCATTACTCTTTCCTGTTCTCCCTCACTTTCATTTTTATTCGTCCCCAATTTCCATTCAAGTGTCAAATATAGGAGACCTCTTTTGTCTTTCAAGTTTACTAACCTGACTTCTGATGGAGTACTACACCTCAACTGCTCTAAACCTATGATTCTTAAATCTTCTATAAAACAATTCAGCTCATTGAATTTCCTTAACTTATTGAAATTTTCACAATCCAACACAAATAAACTTAATGTTTGTAGACATCTCAACTTCTCCATCCCTCTTGGCATTTGGATGGCTTGGTTAAGGGGATCAAAAACAATATGTCTAAGATTTACGAGATTGCTTGTAATGTCCCTTGGCAACTCCTTTAATTTATAACAGCCTGTTACATTTAATGTTTGCAGATTTTGCAGTTTCTTGATGGAGTTTGGAAGTGATTCAATATGAACATTTCTCGAGATATCTAGATATCGAAGATGTTTAAGCTTTTTTATAGACTCTGTCACTTTAAGAATTCTTCAGTTTCTAAAATCTAAAACTCGCAAACGTGGAAAGTTGGAAAATAGTCCGTTCAAAACAATTTCTTCCACTTGACTCACCTTATATGAATGGACAATACTTTTATCATATGAATTGAATAAAAGGAACGTTCTTAATCCTTTGGCTGGACGTAATTTGGATAGAATATCTCTCCATGATTTTATTTTATAGTCAAATGAAATATGATGAGTTTGTTCACTCACAACATATTCATTTTTTGGATCTCCACGCATGTATAATTTCTTTCCAGCTACTTCTCTTGCAAGATCACGCATCACATCATGCATAGAAACAATATCATCACTGGAAATTTCATAGAAAAACCTCCAACATAATTCATTTAAGTAGTCCTTCCCCATATCCTCCATAGATTTTCCTCCATTTGATGATTTGATAAAACCTTGAGCCACCCATTGTCTAATCAATTCATCTGAACTAATTATACATCCTGTGGGAAATAAGGATGTGTAGGCAAAACACTGCTTTAAATTCGGTGGCAAATAGTTATAGCTCAATTTTAATGTTGATATCACATGACCATCATTATTGTTTTGATCACGAGTGACATTTAAAAGTTCATTATCCTTGATGAATGCCCAATCTTGTACTGAAGTTTTCCCATATAATAAGCGTCCTATGTGTCTTATTATAAGAGGAATACCTCCACATTTTTCTGAAATTTCCTTTCCCAATTGTATCATATTTTTATTTGTTGATTCCAAGTCAGTTTCTTTGAAAGCCACTTCCTTAAACAACAACCAAGAACGGTCCTCAGGTAAGTCTTTTAAAGAGACTATTTTGACTTCTGCAACTTCTTTAGTATCACGCTTAGTGATCAAAACCTTACTCCCACTTGCGCCAAGCATTAACAAGTTTTTCAAATTCTCCCACTCATTCTCTGTTTCATTCCATACATCATCCATAACTAACAAATACTTTTTCTTTTCAATCACTTTTTGAAGCATTATATTCAAAGCTTCCCTTCCTTCTACTTTAGGGTTCTGTCCAGTTGCTGATTCTATTATCTTTTTCAATATTGTATTTGTGTCGAATTGATCAGAAACCCAAATCCAAATTCTTGTATTAAAACAATCAGAGACATGTTTATCATTGTAGAGAGCTTTAGCCAAGGTTGTTTTACTGATTCCACCCATTCCAACAATGGCAATGAATGAAACATTAGCTTTTGCATTCGTATCATCCTGTGCTAGTAAAAGGTTTTTTAGGTAGCTCATATCATCATCCCTCCCAACACTTTCTCCCCACTTAAAGAAGAGTGAGTTTCCCGTCCCATCTCAATTGGACGAGATAAAGCATTTGATATCCTCACTTCAGCATTTACATTGAAATGAAACTTATTTTTTTCTTCAGAAATAACATCTAGACTCTCATTAATTTTCTTGACTTGACACGCCATCCTATAGTTAAATGCAAGTTGGTTAGAATTGGAGAAGAAGATCCTAACCTGTTTTGCATTTTTCCCTCTGGTCATCACTTCTCGTCGGAGAGCCTCAGTAGAGATTTCATCAAGCGCATCCTCGATGTTGTAAAAAACGTCTCCCAACTTTTCAAGCCAATCCTTCACAGAATAATCGCCTTTGATTTGACGCTGCTCTGCATCACGAAGTACAGCTTGAATGGATGAAACATTGCTCCTGAGTTTGTGAAGATCATCGTTGAGTCCGCATAGCATTCCAAGGCATTCTAAAGCTTGCGAGCCTAGCTTCTTCAAGATCTCACCCCCAACATTGGAAAGAATTCCTTCGAGCGCCATATGTTAAAATTTTCTCTAGATGATTTTAAAGGCAACAAACAACATATATTATCGTGTTTATGATAATTGCTCACCCAAACACTTTATATAGTGAGAAAAGAGAAGATCATTTGTTCGAGAGTATCACTAAACTTGGTCCCAAACTTTATTCACAGTTTGGCTTTTTTGTTTGATAGCATTCTCATCTCCAATTGACCAAATGGATTAATCTGGATTTTTACTTGTTCTTCTTCATTTCAAGCCCACAAGTGATGAGAGTGTTAAATGATATAATTAAATTTATCTTGCATTGTTGTTCATATTTCTATTGATTTTGCTTTTCTTCATATTTCAAACTTACCAATGAGGGTAATGTTAGATGATATAATTAAATTCTCCTTCGCCCACAAACTTAAGCTTTTGGGTTAATTGGTGATCAGAGTAGGTTGATTCAGGATATCCTAGGTTCAAATCCTTATAATGTTGGAGGCTCTTCTTCATATTTCAGCTTTTGGGTCAATTACGATTTTAAGACACGTTGCCTTTTTTGTTGGATGGTATTCTCATCTCACTCTAAATTTAAACAAATTAATTAAAAAAAAATTGCTGCAATTGGGTTATGTCCATTTATTGTAGAGCCAATGTTGCACTCAATAAAAGCGAAAAAAATAGATTAGGTGCCGTGTACGAATTATGATTGGTAGCCAAAGCATTTATGAATCACAAATGTAGCAAGAGTTTTTCTTTTTCTTTTTCTTTTTCTTTTTTTTTTTTAATTAGGTAGAAATAGCAAAACTTTTTATTTTTTATTTTTTATTTTTATTTTTTGGTAGATCTATTTCATCCACATTGCTTCTGAATAGTTGGTGCATTTCTTTTCTTCTTTTGTTTTTTATGAAAAAACAAAAAAATATAAGTACATAAAAAATATCATCATTTATGATTAACGAATTTTGCATTTTTCTTTTTTTGATATTTTAATTTTTCTTATATAAGTGATGAGAAATGATGCACAAAGATGAGTGTATCTATATCGTCTTTATTTTTTTTCTCTTTCTACTTTAATTACATTTTCTTTCCTTTCTTTCAATTAACATCCATTATACATTTTTAAGAAAACAAGTTAGTTTTAATTTATTACAAATTAAGATTAAATTTTCCTCATAGCGAATTATGGGAGGAATAAGAAAATATTAAAAATTGTAGTTAGTCCTATTTTATTTTGAAGACGTATCAAAATATTCAAACCCTAATTTTGTACTTTATTCATTTTGATGTCATACATGTCCATTTTTTTACCATTGTTTTCGAAAACAAAATTAAAATTTGAAAACTAAAAATATGTATAGTTTTTTAAAAGTTGTTTCTGTTTTTTATTTTTTTTATTAAGAATTCAAATATTTGTTTTAAAAAAAGTCAAAACCGTGGTGAGAAAATTCGAATAAAACAAGCATAAATGTTAAAAGCATAAAACTAACGAAATGATTACCAAATAAGACTTAAAAATCGTAGTTTTTAGGTCTTGTTTAAATTGTAAAAATAACAATTTGTTTTATTGAATTGTGTAAGCATCTAAAGAATGACTACACTTTTTTTTCCGATAAGACAATACTTATATATAGGCATGACTTTTGTTTAAATGGTCAATTATGTCCCTTGCATATACGAATATCTAATAGGAATTAATTACCAAATATAAATTAGAACAACTACAATAATAACGATATTTTTTAATGTATCAATAAGAGTGTACCTCAACTGACACAGTGTTCATACTATTAGCTTCGTAGTTTGAGGTTCGATCCCTCATCCCACACTTTAATTACAATACCTTTAAAAAGAAAAAATTATTTTTTAATGTAAAAAAACTTCCCCAAATCAAGAAGTAGTAGTTTTTGCAAGGACCAAGTTGTTAGAATTGGTAGTGACCTTTGATTTAAGCTTCTTATGCTCATTCTCATACAAGGTAACCACATGTGACGTATTTTTTTTTTTTAAATAAAAAAATCAAACTGAGTACTAAATAAATACAATAACATATATTTGATATCTTTTGAAAATGAATGAAAAAGAATGCTTAGGAAAAAAACTTGGTTTTAAAGAAGAAGCTATATATTCTCATTTTTTTAGAGTTTATTTAACAAATTTTCTCTAGAAAAAATTATCAATATTGCAAAATATTAGTCATGTGTGAACAAAAGATGAAACTATATATATGTGGCTAAAGAGAGAGAAAAGAACCAAAGTATTATAAAATTTAGACTAATTTTGAAAATATTTTGATTTCTTGATTTTTTTTTTTTTGAATAATTACGTTGGGTAAGGGATAATAATTAAGTGTACAACAATATTTTAAAAGAATTGCAAATATAGCAAAATCTATCAATGATATACTCCTACTAGCTATATGGTCTATTATTGGTAGATTTCAAAAGCCGAATTTAAATTTTACTATATCTGCAAATATTTTAGGCTCGATATTATTTTTGCAAATTTTTTTAAATAATTTCTTAAAAAGGCTAGATATGCAAATTAAATCCCTAATATACTTTTAGAAAGGGAGACCTGCAAACCCAATTGACAAAGGGCATCTGCAATGGCATAAGCAACCTTAGAAAGGTGTCCTCTAAGAAGCACTTTTTTTGTGGCTTTTGGGATTGTATTGACCACAATAGCAGCTGCTAAACTACTTCCATCAACCATCTATCAATAGGTTAAAAAAAATATGATCCATTGGAATGAAGGCTCAACAGAGATGTGATCAATGTTGGAATGAAGGGAGCTAATATTTGTAATGTCTAATTATTGATACCACAATTTTAGCTTTCATTAAAAATATGTGTTTGGGATTTATAATAATAATAATAATAATAATAATAATAGTAATAATAATAATAATTAGGATAATTGCAATTGATAACATTTTTAAAGAATAATAACCTAGTGTTTAGCATCATTTAAAAAAAATTATAAATATAGCCAAGTCTATCAGCGATAGACTTCTATGGTTGATAGAGACTCTTACTAGTGATATGGTCTATCACTGATAGATTCCTACCAATAATATATTCTATAACCGATAGACTATTTAAATTTTGCCATATTTATAATTATTTTTTTTTATTATGTTATATCTATTCATACTTATGTTTATGTTTGCAATTGTCTCAAAAAAATTATGGTATTTGCACTGGTCAGATAATAATGTTGTTGTACCAATTTTGTCGGATGCTTTTTCTTCTGTTTCTCCCTTTTTTTCTCAAATGTAAATCAACTTTAAAAAAGAAAAAATTGATTGAAAAAAGTGGAATATAGGATAAAAAGAAACAAAACAACAGGATTGTAATAAAGTTATGACAATTTCAGAACGTCTAATTGATTCTTCATCTGTTTGAAATCAAATCACAAAAAGCAATAAATGGACAAAGTAAAAAAATGAAAAAAAAAAAAAAAACTTTGAAAAAGATAAAGATAAACTGCAAAATTTGTTGGGCGACTCAATGATGTCAACAATTTATATGTACCTCCTCAAATTGAGGAGTAACATTCAATAAATTAAATAAGTTGAGAATAAAATAAAACAACACACAAAACACCAACAATTTTAACGTGGAAAACCTCCTCAAATTAAGGAGTAAAAAGTCACATGATCATAGTCAAAATCTTCACAATCAATAATATGTATGGAACAAATAAAAATATATTTTTTTAGCAATAAATTGGATGATATATAAAGAGAAGTCAGAAGGTACACTCAAATATCTCAACTAAGTTATCACATGCTTAGCACTCTAATCATATCCCAAACCTAATAGAAATTCATTCTACGAAAAGAAAGTTAGGAGTACACGATAACGCACACCAATTTGGGGTTATATAAATATTGGGATTTGTTCTTTGAACTATATGAGCAGTGTTCACCCCACTATAGAAAACTGACTAAAAGAAGAGCTTACACTTCTTCAGAAAAAAAGTGTTCAATCCATAACTTTGAGAGAGAATCGGAGATGAGGTTTTAGCAGACCACTTGAAATGTCATTCTCCACCTCCAACATAGGCCTACGCACAACAAATAATGTAAATCAACATACAAGGACATCTTATTGGACCTTTTGAGGCTACCTATGCATATCCTCAATGTGATTTGGTGAATTTTTGTGTATGAACTTGTGATTTTTCAAAGATTGCTTATTGCTTCAAGTATCCACTTATACTTAAGTCTTTTAAATTATGGATGTGTTGAATCCCTTCTAGTAATAAAGTTAGATTTTCACAATACCAAATACTCAAATATGTGAGCGAGGTGAGGTTGACAATCTATTCTAGTATGCTCTTTACATTTTCACAATGAATTAAGGAAAGATGTTGAAGAGATGCCATATAATATTGCCAACACTCGGGCATGTACTCTGAAGTAAAATAAGTTCAAGCATTCAACCGAATATTCAACAGTCTTTTACTTTTTCTTTACAGTTTTTTTGTAACTACTTGTATCAGACAAAATGTATAAATATGCATCATTTACAATTTGTAGAAACAACTTACAAAAGCTTACAAGAAAGCTAAAACATGTGTAAAGAAATGTGTGACTTAGCTCTTGAATAAAACTCTTCTCCTTCCCGTGGATGTAGCCAGTGTTTTGTCGAACCACATATATCATCAATAGATCTCTTCCTCTTCTTCTTCTTCATACTCTTAACAATCACTCAAAATAATCAGAGAGAAAGAAAGAGTTAGCAAAAGATTTCTGCAAAACAATAAAGAGCATGAGAGAGAGAAAGAAATTAATTGTTTTGAAAAATTTTCGATTAGAAACAGAAGTTTTTTTTCTTCCATCAGGCAGAAGATAGTGGATCATTCCACGTGTTGCACATTAGCTGAAGATCGTGGAGCAAGAAGGACAAAGTTTCTACCAACCAATTTAATTTGGGGCACAACAAATTGGTAGTTCACGATTTGGATCGGCAAAAGGGGCTAACATTTCATCATTTGAGCTTTTATAATTCAAAATATCAAGTTTGCTAGCTCAACAAAGTAGTATCAGAGCAAAAGACTTACAAGATTGCAGTTCTTGAAGATTCAAGATTCAAGTTTTTCACTCTAAGATGTCTGTAGCAAGATTCGAAGTAGATAAATTAGATGGCAAAGGAGATTTTGGCCTATAGAAGGCCAAAATCAAAGCAATTCTCGGCCAACAGAAGGCTCACAGAGCTCTCCTTGACTCATCAACTCTCCCAGCCTCAGTGACAGCTCAATAAAAAGAAGATTGGGAGCTGGCAGCTTATGGTACGTTTTTCGTATACCTTAGTGGTAGTGTTTTAAGACAAGTTTTAGATCAAGAAACAGCCTATAGGATATGGACTAAACTGGAAGAATTATATGCTACTGATGCGTTATTTTATGAGATGAAATTATGGATGAAATGTAGTGATGAAAATGCATTGAGTAATCAAGCTTTCTCAGTGGAATCCAAGTATAAACCCACTGAGTTTTCTAATAAGTTCAGGGTCGAACTCAGGGACTTGGGAAAACAATATGCGGTGGTAATTTATCAAAAGACTTTGTGGTAACCGGTAAATCAAATAGTTGTTTGGTGTTGTTGTTTGCAGTAATGAAAAATAAACAAAAGCGGCAGAGTCTCGAAAAGAGTTGATAAAATGGAGGATGCGATGAGTATGCGATGAACGGGTTGAGAAGGGTTCGACTAACACTTCCTAGGATGCATTCATGTTATGTGACCATGTAACACACATACAATAGTAAACCATCTCTCGACGCGAATGCTACGGCTTCTAAGGCTAGAATGTATGCGATATACGCGATGAGTCTATAGGACCTATACATAAGCCTCTATTGTTACCAATGCGATGACAAAATGACACACACACAAATAAGATGACCACATAATATCGTAACATATCTCTAGGGTGCATGCGATGTATGTTGGCAAACAGAGCTTATCTCTAAGTCCCTATCTCTTGTTTATGTAGATCTAATCTTGCTCTCTTGAGTCTAGATTCTAACCTAGCTCTCTCAAGTCTTAGGTTCTTTCTTTAGACTCTCTCTTGAGTAGTTCTAAAGGGATGTTGGGCACAGCATAAAACAAGATAATCACAAGCAATGAAGATCCTAGGTCATGTTAGCTTAGTTCTTTTCAACCCATTCGACAAGTTTAGCTACTCATGCGTGCTAAGAGAGTGAACAGATCTAGAATAAGAACTTCCATTGTATAAATATAAAGTTGAAGTACAAAATAACAATGCAAGAAGAGAATGAAGAGCCTGGTAGCAATCTCTTGCTTCCCAGGCTTTTACACTGTCTTTTCTACTCTGGTTCAAAAGATAATCTCGCTTTCGCGAGAGTCGGCCCATTCTCTGCTTTCTACGCCTCCGGGTTCTCTCTCGAGTTGCCTTGAGCAATCTTCCGACGTCTCTTCTCTTCTCTAGCTCCGCCTTCTTAGAAATCAAAGAAAACTATGAACAAGAACTTGCTGAACTAGCTGAACTGAACCGAACCAAACCCCTTTTCTGAAGGATTCCTTTGGTATTTATAGAGCTTCGGGGTGAAAGGCGGCTTCTCGCTTATGATTGCAAAGATGATATGGCTTTAATTCTCTGACTGATGCGCCAAATATTTGTCACCGAAAAGTTGAGTGTACTTGTTATTGTTAGCAGCTTGTCAACTTAATTCAGATTCGACCGTCATTAGCTTTCTGTCCCATCGTGATTAATTATTCTTTTCACCCAGATGCACCCACAAAGTTACGCCGACTCTATGCGGCAATCTTTCTTGGGCAGATGTTTGCGAACACAAATCACCGCAAAGCCGTGCGGTAATGCTACGCTCGACCATTGATTTCTTGTGATCCCACTTTTTGCCCTGCGTTAACGCATATTCTGCATAAAAATATTAAACTTAACTATTCTAATGTGATGAACGCATGCAACCGCAATATTATGAACTTAATGCTTTTTGAACGCAATCTAACATATTTTATCAACGCAAATCTTCATTGTTTAATAACTTAATACTGTAATAACGTACATTTCTGCCCGTTATCACACCCCTAAATTTAAACAATGCTTGTCCTCAAGCATAATTTAAAGATTTCCTTTAGCAAGTCGACCACAATTCTCTTATCCTAGATTTCTCAAGGATACTTCATTCAAATCCTATACACCAAAATTTCCTTAAGTCTTATTCAAGTCCCTTCTTAAAATATTTATAAGACCTAGGGACTGCAAGTTTAACCTTCAAAAGGACTTTACTTGATTCCATGACATTGCATGATTTATTTCAAAAAAACTTTTTCACTGAGGTGTTGAATGATTTTTATCCTTGCATATTTTTGACATTGTTATTTTTTTTTCTAACCTTGCGTTGATCCAAGTGCCTTACTTCATTTTCGCTTGCCCCCAGTGTGTCATGCGGACATCCAACTACGGGCAAGACGCTCTTTCTCAAACTAAACTCATACCTACTTGCCAACGGAGTTGCGGTCTTTATTTATGCGTTGATCCTGGCGACCTACTTTCGTTTTGACTTGCCCCCACATGTGTCATCAGACAAACAACTACGGGTAAGTGCCTTTCACAACTTAACTCTTATCAACATGGGTTTCCCCATTGCATTGGCAGTAGAGTTATTATTCTAAAAAATTTCCCCCCTTTTTTTATAGAGTTAAAAATAGCAAGGTCGAAAATAAATACCTCACCCCCAAATTTAAAATGCGGCAATGTCCTCATTGCCAAAAGATTGAAAGAAGTCATGCGATGTTCTTAGGAAGTTTGGTAAAGGGTCCGTTTGAAAGAAAACTAACAGACTACTAACTTCTAAAAATATTTCATGAGGTGACTTTTCTAAGATTAAGTTGACTCTAGTATATATGAAAAAAAAATAGAAGCATGTGTTTCATCATTGAACTCATAATTGGCAAAGAGACAACATGCGATGACTTACTAAATTCATCAATGTTAAAATGATTGCTGTGATCAAAGAGGATGCGGTGATAAAACTTTCAAATTTAAAATGTGATGCGATAGTACAGAATTTGGAATAAAGTCAAGGAAGAATTCAACCCCCAAATTTGCGTTGTCGCTCGCATTGTTTGTTGATGCATCCTGCTTTGCGACGATCTTCTTCTTTTGGATTGCGGTGACGGAATAAAGTAGTTGCATCTTCATGAGGCGCCTCCGCAATCGTTTGCCTCAATCGTTGTAAGAAAAACAGTGAGAGGGTCAAATAATATTAAACAAAACAAACTCTTTTACCGTAATCCCTTTTTTTTAATTGATAAAGAACTAAAAAGATATAATGAAATAAAAATTCTGAGGAGTAGAGAAAAGTTGAAGATTTCATAATTCGAACAGGTACTTCAAAAAACTTGCGTCCCTGATGAATTTCGATTATCTGATAGCGCATGGACCACCTATTTCTTTCTTATTTAGAGTTTCTCAGTTCTACGGAGTCGACTTGGCGATGCCAGCCTTCTTCGTGATACACTTTTACTTCCTGCCCATTAACCTTGAATATGTTGGTTCTGTCATCATTCGATAATTCGACCACGCCATGCGGAAATACCTCTCTAGCTATGAATGGTCCGGACCAATGTGACTTTATTTTCCCAAGGAAGAGCCGTAGACGTGAGTTGAATAGTAAGACCCTCTGCCCGACTTAGAGGTTCTTGCCGCATATGTGTTTGTCGTGCCAGCGCTTTGCGTGCTCCTTGTAAATCTTTACGTTCTCATATGCGTTAATCCTCCATTCCTCCAGCTCGACCAGTTGAAGTTTTCTCGCTTCTCCTGCTTTCTTTAAGTCAAAGTTTAGCTTCTTCATCGCCCATAGTGCTTTGTATTCTAGCTCCAGAGGAAAATGACACACCTTACCAAATACCAACGCATAGGGGGACATACCTATGGGTGTTTAAATGTAGTACGGTATGCCCACAATGCATTGTCGAGCTTTGTTGCCCAATCCTTTTGCGAAGGCCTTACTACCTTATCAAGTATCAGCTTGATTTCTTGGTTGGACACCTCGGCCTGACCATTCGTCTGCGCATGGTATGCAGTGGCCATTTTGTGGAGAATGTTATATTTGTGAAGCAGTTCCTTGACAGTATGATTGACAAAGTGGGATCCTTCATCCCTTATTATGGCATGTGGGGTGCCAAAACGAGTGACAATGTTTTTCTTCAGGAATTGAGAGACTACCACTGCATCACCTGCGGCGCATGCCACAGCTTCTACCCAGTTGGATACATAGTCGACGGCTAATAAAATATAATTTTTACCATTCGATGGAGGGAATGGTCCTATGAAGTTGATACCCCATACGTCGAACAACTCAAGTTCCAAGATGGTGTTCACAGGCATTGCATGTTTCCATGGAATGTTATTTATGCGTTGGCACCAATCACACTTCATCACGTAGTTAGCTGCATCCTTAAAAATTGTTGGCCAGTAGAATCCACTCTGTAATACTTTAGCTGCAGTGCATTGTCCTCAAAAGTGCCCACCATATGGTGAGTCATGAAATTGCGATAATATGCATTGTTGAATCGTATTTGGTATGCATAGTCGCAGAATCTGGTCTGCCCCCTTTTTATACAGATTCAACTCATCCCAAAAATATGATCTGTATTCGTGCTTGAGCCTCCTCTTCTGGTGGTCAGTATAATCCTCTTGAAATTGCTCGTAAACCAGATAGTTGACTATGTCAGCATACCATGGTAATTTTTCAATATGGAACAACTGTTTGTCTGGGAACACCGCACTCACTTTTGATTGGTTACAGTTAACCTCTAGGTTTTCCAATCTAGACAAGTGATCCGAAACTTGGTTCTCTGTCCCCTTGCGATGAATTATTTCTATGTCAAATTCTTGGAGGAGGAGAACCCATTTGATCAACCTCGGCTTCGCATCCTTCTTCGTCATTAAATACATTATCGCCGAATGATCAGTGTGAATAAGTACTTTTGTTCCCAAAAAATACGCTCTAAATTTTTCCAATGCGAAAATTACCGCAAGTAACTCTTTTTCTATGGTGATGTAGTTAGTTTGAGTAGGATTCAACATCTTACTCGCATATGCAATGGGATGTAAGATTGTTTTTCTCTTCTGTGCTAGAGTTGCTCCCATCGCATACCTGCTTGCATCGCACATTAATTCAAAAAGAAGTGTCCAACCAGGTGCGATTAACATAGGTGTGGTCGTCAGTGCATCCTTCAAAATCCTAAATGCGTTGAGGCAATTGTCATCAAAATCCTAAATGCGTTAAGGCAATTGTCATCAAAATCAAATTTTCTGTCAGCCTCCATCAACATACTCGTCGATCGTTGCTATTTTCAAAAAGTCCTTGACAAAGCATCTATAGAATCCGGCATGCCCCAAGAAACTTCTTACAGCCTTCACACTTGTTGGAGGTGGGAGTTTTTCAGTTGCTTCTATTTTTGCTTTATCCACCTCCAACTCGTTCTGAGAAAGCTTGTGCCCCAGCACGATGCCCTCCTTCACCATTAAGTGGCATTTTTCCCAGATAAGAACGAGATTCATCTCCTTGCATATTTTCAGTATCTTCTCCTGGTTGGCCAGACAGACTTCATAGGTGTGCCCATAGACAGAGAAGTCGCCCATGAAGATTTCAACGGAGTCCTCAAGATATTTTGAAAAGATGGCTATCATGCACCTTTGGAACGTCCTTGGCGCATTGCAGAGGCTGAACGACATGCGGCGAAAAGCAAAAGTCCCATATGGCAGGTGAATGTGGTCTTGTCCTGATCTTCTGAAGCAATCATAATCTGGTTATACCCGGCATAGCCATCTAGAGAGTAGTAGAAGTCATTTCCGGCAAGACGATCTAGCATTTGGTTGATGAACAATAGAGGGAAATGATCTTTCTTCGATGCCACATTCAACTTGCGGTAGTCCATGTAGATACGCCACCCAGTGACGGTTCTCTGTGGTATAAACTCATTATTTTCGTTGGGGACTACCGTCATGCAACCTTTTTTCTGCACACACTGCACGGGGCTGACCCACGTGTTGTCTGCTATCAGGTAAATAATGCCTGCATCTAACCACTTAATGATCTCCTTTTTAACGACGTCTTTCATCGCAGGGTTAAGTCTGCGTTGATGTTCAATAGATGCCCTGTGGTCTTCTTCGAGATGAATTCAACGCATACAGTATGCGAGGCTAATTCCTCGAATGTCTGCGAGCGTCCAGCCAATTGCTCACACATGTTTCCTCAGAATGCTCATCAACGCATTCTCCTGGTCTTCATTAAGTTTAGAGGAAATAAAGACTGGTAGCTTCTCATTCTACCCAAAAAATGCATACTTTAGGTGATTCGGCAGGGTCTTCAATTCCATTATTGGTGGTTCTACCAAGGACGATTGCGTTGTTTTTCTTTCTTCTCTTACTGATGGCTCTTCTTCTTGGGTTGCGATCATTTCAACTCCCTTGTTTATTTTTCTATGATCGCATTACATGTCACAATGAATGCGCTTGCATCCTCTTTGTCATTCTTTTCGTCAAGCTTTTCTTCTTCAATCAAATTCTGGTTGTCATCAGATTCATGTAGGTCTTCTTCGTTGATAAAATCCATGGCACGGATGATGTTGAACTTGAGCTTCTGTCTATTTATGCTCAAAGTGATCTCTCCTTTGTGCATGATGCTTAACTTTGTGGAGTGAATTATGGATGATATGCGATGGTGAAATTGCATTGTGCACTCAAGTTTCCTCAACGGAATCCAAGTGTAAATTCCACTGAGTTTTCTGGTATGTCCAGGGTCGAACTCAGGGACTTGTGAAAATAGATTGCGATGGTAATTTTTATGAAACTTCGCAGTAACTGGTAACTCAATTAATTGTGGGTTTGTTGTTGATTGCGCTAATGAAAAATAAATAAATGCGGTGGATTTGAGAAAAGTCAGTTGTGTGATAGATGCACTGAGTATGCGGATGAACGGGTTGAGAAGATCTTTAGCTAGTGTTACTTGGGAATGCATCAAACTATGCGATCATGTTACAACCATGCACAGCAAGTCATTTTCCAATGCAAATGCGATGCTTCTAAGTCTAGGACGCATGTGTTGAATGCAAAATGTCCATAGAGCTTATCCCTAAGTCTCTACTCTTGTCCTATGCGATGATGCAAAATGCATAAAAGCAAGGTGACCACATACAATCATATCATATCTCTAGGATACATGTGATGCATTGATAACAAATAGTGCTCATTCCTAAGCTCCCATCTCTTGTTTATGCGTTCTAATCTGGCTCTTCCGCATCTAGATTCAAACCTGACCTTCCCAAGTTTAGATCCTGTCCTTAGACTATCCTCCGGAGTATCTCTAACAGACGAATGAAGCATACATAATACAAGATAATCGCAAAGAATGAAGATTCCCTAGTTGTGCTACTTAAATGCTTCTCAACCCATTCAACTAATTTAGCTACTCATGCATGAATAGCAGAGAGTGAACAAATATAGAGAAGGAAATTCCATTTTTATAAATGAATTGAGTACAAAATGACAATGGAAGTTGAAGGTAGAGAGCCTAGTAGCAATTCCGTGCTGATCAAGGCTTTTACACTATAATCTCTATTCGGTTCTAAAGATGTTCCTGCTTCCGCAGGCGTTGGCCTTCTCTCTATCCTTGAAGCTTCCGGCGCTTTCCTAAGCTTACCATAACGATCTTCCGGCACAACTTCCTCCCTCGCATCCGCCTTAAAATGAAAGAAAACTATGAACAAAAGCGTTGAACTAAAGTATGAAATCTCTAATTGTTGAACCCCTTTTTTGAAGAATTCTTCTAGTATTTATAGAACGTCCAAGGTGAACGCGACTTCTCTCTCATGATTGTTCAGATGGGACGGCTTTAATTTCTGACAGATGCGCCGAATATTAGTCACCAAAAAAGCTAAATGTACTTTGTGGCCGTTATCGGCTGTCGACTTAATTCGGATTCAACTGTCATCAGCTTTCTATCACATCGTGATTAATTAGCCTTTCACCCAGATGCGCTTACCATGTTGCACTGACCAAGTTGCGACGATCCTTCTCGGGCGAATGTTTGTGAGCACGATCATCGCAAAGCCTTGTGGTGAAGTTGCGCTCGACTAATGATTTCCTATGATCACAATTCTTGCGTTACTTCAACGCATATTTTGTACAAAAAAATACAAAAATCATCTGTTCTAATGCATTGAACGCATGCGACCGCAATATTATGAAATTAATGCTTAATGGACGTAAATGAACATATTTCATCAATGTAATCCAATATTGTTTAAGAACTTAGAACTATGATAACGTGCATTTTTACCCGTTATCAATTACTCTGAGAAACTTGCGTTGGAACTATACTTGGTTCCAGCGCAAGAAAACTTGTGACACGTGCGTACTACATGAACGCATACTACGAACGCATATCAGCAGCATTGCAACTCTTTCTTATCGATTTTAGTTCTAATTTCCTTTATAACACTTATAAACGGAAACAACAAAAACCACAATGCAAAGCTAAGACATGCAAGACATTCATAATGATTATAAACAGCCTAAGTGTCATGCTCAATGCATTGTTCATTCGTTGCTACTTCTTTTATATAACGCTTATACAAAACAACAATGAAATAAGCAATACATTCTTCCATTCACCCTTAGACTATAACACTTATAATAAAAGGATGATGCGTGATAATGCTCACAACATGCAAAATATAACTCTTATATTTCATGATGCATGCGTATGCTTCCATGTAATTTCTTTATGCTAGATTATAACATTTATAATACATGATGCATGAATAATTGCACAACCTAAGGTAGGTTTTTAAACTATATGTCAAACACTTTGCCATATAAACACCATACATCACATGTATAATAAACAAATGTTTATGAACCAGTTAAAATTGCCTCAAATCCACAAAACTAAAGCTAACTATTACAAAACCAAGGAGTCTCCAGTTCAAGTAGGCGAACCGGGTCTTAAACTGTCCGGGCGAAGCAACGCGTCTCCAACCATTGTGCACCAAACTCCCCGTGATCATCTACATGAAAGAACAAACGCTTTGCTTTATCGTTTACCAATGCTACCAGAGCTAAGCGATCGTTTAGCAACAATCATGTACCTTTTACTAAGCGATGAAGCCCGAGGTACGTGATCTTGTAGCGCGCTCCGCACAACGTAAGCTTTATACGATCGTTAAAACGACTACGATGCGGCAAAGCACCATCACCTAAACGATCACATAGCGAGTGCCTTTATATCATATATCATGTGATTGTGTAGGTAGTAACTAAGCGATGAAGCAATCTAATTATACGATTGTCTAGTGTGCGCCTTCTTCTAAATGATGAGCATCAAATGCTCCCACTACGATCGTCTACCTCCAACATTTACGCGATCAGACAACCAACGCTACGCCATAGAGTAAACAATTTACCTCATTGTTTAGTATTAGCTAAACGATCGTTTAGTAAATACTACACGACCGTATAGAAAAATCAACACGATCGTTTAGATAATCCCAACGATCATTTACCTTAGGCTACATGATACAACCAACTCTTGGTCTCTTTTTTCGTTGAGAACCACATCACCATGCTTCGAAACTTCATCAAAAACGGCTCTTTGAATTACAGACTCGAAAACATGTTAGTTACACCAAAAAACACAGGGGCCTTTACAAATTAACACTATGTAATTGTAGAAAGCTTTAAACAAAGACAATTAAACCTGTAAACACCCATCAACGCCATCCACAAATGCACTTAACAGTTAAACACAAATGCAGAAAACCCACCAGGACTGTAAAAGAAGTTCAAAACAGAGTTGACATTTGGAATATCAGAACAACCTAGAGACTAGGCGTAATACAAAAATTACAGCATGCGTATAGACCAAGTACAAGAATCAACAAACCTTTGTAGATTCATCTTCAAGTTTCTTGATCACGAACGCTCGATCACAGCAACACAACAACACAAAAACGTTCGTCCAACACAACCGCTACATTGCACGATCACCGTGCACTCAAACTAAGTGATCGCCAAGGTCACGAACACCCTGAACACCACGAACGGCCTCCATAGAACCTCGACTATGTCGAGTTGAGTATGACACCACCCAAAAGGTTACCTTGGTATTCTCGGTGTGAGAATCCAGAGGGTGGGCTCTGTATGGACTTGGTTAGAGGCAGAAAACCAGAGGCACCAATATCGTTTAAACGATTGAGCAAGCGGGAGATAGAACAACCTATCGTATAGGTCGATGCCCAATCGTTTAGGAAAAACTATGCGATCGTCTAGCAAAAACTATACGATCGTTTAGCTCATCGTCTAGCTGAGTGTCTATCGTGTAAGAACACCCTACCATCGTTTAGCTTTCTCTAAGTTGTCGCTTAGTAAATATGGTTTACTTGACAACTTTTCCGTGAGAACTTTCCGAGAGTGGAAAAACTCAAAAACACAACTTTGCAAATCTTTTTTTTTTTTTTCTTTTCTTACTAAAAATTAGGAAAATGTTTTTCTTTTTATCTCACGGTTACAATGAAACCACCAATAACATCCCACTCAATTGATTATTAGAGAAAACGAGATAATTATCCAATAATTAATACTATTATAAATATAAATGATAACTAACTTATATTTACAACCTATAGTTTTAATATTTCATCTCATGAAACATATAAACCATAGCACTTTTTCTATTCCATTGCACTTAATGTAAATCTCATTTACATTAATCCTCCATTTGATGTACCTCATACACCATACCGATCATATCATATATAATCGAATTATCTCTTGTCGATTTGAACATTTCAAATAAACACCAAGAACTTATCATCAACATGAATCCATTGAGCTACTAAGGGGAACTTATGGACCTGTAGCTCGAAGCTCCAATGGTACGTGAATAACTAACTAAACTCTTTAGTCATGGGATCCACCATCCGTTAGCTGTCAGGCACTCCACTAAAGGCCGATAGTTGAACTCTCCTTACCACAGATATATTATGTGTCCATCATAACCAATCAGATGTGCGACAACCCTTGACAGATTGCTCGTAAGTACAACTCAACCAATACCGTTATGCCCTGTAGTTATATCTAACTTCTTAAGTACCACTGAATACTCTAATGAACATAAGTCATAGTCCTACTATGACTGAGTCCTCTCTTGCAAAGACAAGCCGCGACCACTATGTTCAAGCCCCAAAATCAGCCCTTAAGGGAGCCATCTATCTACTTACCCCTACTTCAGGGAAGGAGGGAATTCCATGTCATACCCCGCCCCAGACTACCCTCTTAGCCTGGGAAAGGGCGTGATTGCAGCAGTTATCAACCTTTCGGCTGACACTTACTGGCTAATAACTCTTGCAGAATAACTCTCATACCAAAATATAACTCATATACAGCAGAATATCTTTAGGCCAAAAATTTATTAATTAAGAAACATAACATGTTTAGAGTCATTACAACATTAGATTCATAAGTCCCAAACCCAAAATCCCTAGTCCTTATATGAACAACAGTAACATGTGTACAATATTAATAGTAACCACCTAAACAGACGGTTACAAATCTCTTTATCCTTTAGTGGCAGAGCAGATGTAGAGCTATCTTTAGAGGATTTAACTGTTACCTATGGTGGGGAGAGGAAAACATTTGAAAACGAGGTGAGCTTGCGCCCAGTGAGTGACTTAAGAAAGATAATCGATTCTCATGCAAAAATCTCAATAAAGAGTTTAACTGAAATATAAGCTTCTACAGTACTTGTACCGTAGTATAAACATTTTCCAAGCATAAAACATATAAAGCTGTTTTAATCATAAAACAGTAAAACTGTTTCTTAGTTGAGAATAACCTAACTATGGGTAAAAACAATCCTAACACCAACTGCTAGTCAAGAGAGAACCCTTTTGCTCAATCTCTAACTCTAACTACCTACGTGCACGTGGCCATACTAAGTATTGTCATACCTTAGGTATCCAGTTACCTTTTGCTCAGATACCTTTTCAAATGTCCTTCAGTATCCAGTTAGTTTGGTACCTTCTCAAACATCCTTCAGTACCAACAGATACCTTCTCAAATGTCCTTCGTTATCTAGTTGGACGGATACCTTCTCAAATGTCTTTCGGTATCACATTTTAAGTAAAACTAGTCATAAATGACTTTCCCTTTAAAGCATGTCAAGTATAACCCATATGAAAACATGGCTTTAAAGATACTAACACATGTTGGGGATATTTAACACATATAAATAGCTTTTCAACAACTTCTCATACATGCATGCGTTTAAAACATAACTCATGGTTTGCTTCGAAACACTTTGTAAAACTAGCTGGCATGAGAATAATCTTCTTTAAAACATGCTTTCTATAAAACATTGTAATCAAACATTTTAAGAAAATGTTTTAGCTAAATGTTTTTAGCCACTCACCTTGATTGCTTAGGGGCTTTTCACTCTAGTAGCTCCCTTTTCTACCTCGAACTCCTTTTTCACCCCTAGAATCCAGATTCAATTTACAGCTTAGGTTACTCATAATTCTAAACCTTATTTTGAGATACTTCCTTCTAAAAACATATTCTAAAATGTCTCCGAAAACTTACCCTAAACTTTGAGCTCAGATATGCTCGTGGTTTGGCCGGAATCACAGAATCTTTAAAACTGGCCCAAGCTTATGCAACAACCTGACCCTTCTATCTTCTTCTCAGTTTTCAGCTCGATCCCTTCCAGCTTTTCCTCCACAGCTCTACCCTAAAAACTAGACTTTCAGACCTTTCCAGTGGTTTTGGAATCACTCCAAACGCACGCGTAAATTGAGAGAACTCCTTGTCCTAAGTTGATGTTGCTTTCTAGACTCCACTGTCCAATGCGTCCTCTTTGAAATTCCATGACCAACGCACGGATTTTGGCTTCAATGCAAGATTTTTTCAACTCTCCCACTCTTTTTACTATATTTCTGAATTTTGATCTAAAAATGAAGTCTTTTGGCCCTATTTATAGGCGTCCAAACCTTCTCCAAAATTGACACCACCTACTTGGCTGCATGTCCAAGTGTTTCTCCCTCATACTACCAACACATCTTTTTTATCAGCACAATCTAAGTGTCTTCCTCCTATGTAGCCAACGCATGAGCTTCCAATCTGATGCCACCACCTCAAATTCTTAAGGCTTAAGGCTTTCCTCCCAAGGAGACACATGGTTTGATGACGTTTTCTAGGTGATCTCATCCTTTAAATGCGTCCAACTCTTATGTTTAACGCATAGTTCATACTCAATGCATAGCATATAATCAACGCATAGTAAGCCAATTCATTATCATTACAATCCAACTTAGCCATCGCAAGAGTTAGCCATTAACAACGCATAGGGTGACCGCTCATCCTTGACGCATGGCTCATTAGGTAGCATCACACGGCTTGCTTGGCATGGGCGCATGGTGCTGGCCACCGACGAATGTACATGCTGCATAGGCTGGCCGCTCGATGCATGGGCGTTCTGCTTCGACACATAGGCGTGCGGTATAGGCTGGCCATTGCTCACTCACTTGGCCGCATGGGTGTGCTTGGCCGCATGGGCTGCGCTTGACACATTGATGCTTGGCAGGGCGCTTTGACGCATGGGCATGGCCACTTGGCAGGGCGCTCAACGCATGGGCATGGCCGCTTAGCGCATGGCAAGGGCGTCTGGCCAAGGCTGCTCGATGCATTGGGCAGGGGTGCTAGTCGAGGCTGCTCGACGCATGGGCTTTCTTCCAACGCATGATTCGCCTACTCGTGTGCCTTCCAACACGTCACCTCCATCTTCCTTCCTTCAGTTGGCAATTACCATCATCACACACCCTTCCACGCATCACACAAAATTCTATACTTAGCAAATTTCCAAATTTTTCCCAAAAGTTAAACTTCCAAATTTCCTCTTTCTTTCTTAATTTTTCCACTCTTTTCTCTACCATTCCACACTAGTTTCCACATCAACCCTATCATCACACTGTATCTTCAATAGAGAACATAATCAAGTAGAGAAGATTAGGATTTGAGGTTCATATTCCATCTTGTGTAATTGATTCCCAGCTCCCAAATCAGACAAGTCCCCCAAAAGGTAGGGCAATGTTGAGTTTTGGCAATCTGCCACTCTTACGCCTACAATCAATGGACACCCTCAAAGGCAGATGTTCCCAAAAACACTCAGGGATTTGAGCGTCATGTCACCTATGGTCATTTAGTGAGATGTAAGCTCTAGTATCAACGTCGTTATGTATGAGTTCTAGTCATCTCGTGGTTCGTCTTATACAAACTCTTCTATATCGGACACCCCGCTCGCATGTCTCCACAATGAATGGTCAGGATCTACCATTTGCAGTAGTTTACAACACTTGAAAACCTCTATAAAGCGGGTTGTAGTCCGTAGTGTCACTAGGATCAGGTATTGATGACAGGCAGATTGCACATTATTACAGTGCAAAATATATAAAACAATGAAGTGATTTGCGACCGTAAAAATATATAAAATTGCGTCCAAAAGCACCAAAAGCAGTAAGTTTATAACATTGTGAATGCATGTGTCCATCGCATTAAAAACAACTAACTTATTTATTTATGCGAGAAAATGCGTTGGCGCAAGCAGAAATGCGATCCTTAGTAAATTACGTCCAGAGTGCATTAAAATTGCACGACGCAAGGCTATGTCAATCGTTTGCCTGTTCGCGAAAATCTGCTCAAGAAGGTGGCCGCATAGAGCGGCGCATCAAGTGAATGCTTAATAAACACGATGGACAGAAAGCTAAATGATGGTTGATTCTGAATTAAGTTGACAAGCCAGTTAACAGACACTGTATGCAAGTAACTTCAACTTTTCGGTGACAATTATTCAGCGCATCAGACAGAGAATTAATGACATCCCATCAGTGCAATCATTTGAGAGAAAAAGCTCTTCACTTTAAAGCTCTATAAATACCGAAGGCCTCCTCAATTGAAGAGTTCGCTCAATTCGGAGAATTCATCATATGGATGCTAGTTAGCCTTTGTTCTTAGTTTCCTTGTACTTAGAAGGTGGAAGTGAGAGAAGGGAAAAGTCGCTGGAAGATCGTCCTGGTCAGCTCGAGAGAGTGCTAGGGAGCGTGGAAAATAGAGAGAGGGCCAACTCTTGTGAGAGCAAGAATATCTTTTAAGCAGAGTAGAGAAGAACAGTGTAAAAGCCTTGGGAAGCAAGAAATTGCTACCAGGCTCTCTATCTTTATTTCACATTGTCATTCTGTATTTTGATTTCATATATAGAATGGAACTTGCATTTCTACATCTGTTCACTCTCTTTACAATACGCATGAGTAACTAAACTGTTGAATGGGTTGAGAAGTACTTAGCGAACATGACCTAGGATCTTCATTGCATGCGATCATCTTATCTTATGTTGCGTCCCCCTTTAGAGCTACTCGAGAGAGTGTCTAAAGAAAGAACCTAAGATTTGAAAGAGCTAGGTTAGAATCTAGACTTGAGAAAGCAAGATCATATCTGCATAAGCAAGAGATAGAGACTTAAAGATAAGCTCTGTTTGCCAACATGCATTGCATGTACCCTAGAGATAGGTTATAATAGTATGTGGTTGCCTTGTGTATGTGTGTGCCATTCATCGTCACATAGACAAGAATAGAGGCTTAGATGTAAGTCCTATAGACATCATCACATACATCGGATGCATTCTAAAACTAGAAGCCGTAGCATTTGCATTGAGAGATGACTTGCTATTTTATGTATGTAGCATGATTGCATAACATAAACGCAATCCTAGGAAGTGTTAGCTAAATCTTTTCTCAACCCATTACCTTGCATACTCATTGTACTTTCGTATTACTAACTCTTTTCTCAAATCCGCCGCATAAGCTTTATACTTTAAACAACACACCAACCAACGCATTGATTTATTTGTTACCACAAAGTAATAAAAAATAACCATCGCATACTGTTTCCTTAGTCCCTGTGTTCGACCCTAGGCTTACCAGGCAACTCAATAGGATTTATACTTGGATCTTGCTGAGAAAACTTGCATGCTTAATGCATATTCCACCATCACATTCTACACCACTATTTCATCGCATTAAAAACACATCAAGTTTTTGGCACCGTTGCCGGGGACTACGGCAATACATTGTGCTGACGGTAACTTTTTGATTTTCTTTGCAGATTCTCCGTCTCTATGCACTGCTTCTCCTTAGGTAAGGGAATAAGTGGGCGCTGTATGAGCGAGGGACAAAATCCTGAGCCCGATTACGACCCAAAGATTGAGAGAACTTTCCGAAGACGAAGAAGAGACAGCTGCGAACAATAACAACAACAAGAGAAAGATCCAAACATGGTGGAACAACCAGAAAATGGAGCACCAAATGCAAATAATATCATGGCGAATCCCATCCTATTGGCGAACGACCACAAAAAGCCCATTTGAGACTATGCGTCGCCCAATCTCTATGATTTCTCACTAGGAATCATGAGGCCAGCTCTTGACGGATCAAGGTTCGAAATGAAACTGGTGATGCTGCAGATGATCTAAACTGTCGAACAGTTTGGCAGTAGACGTGGCAAGGATCCGCACGCCTGCCTTCGAAGTTTCATTTAGATCTGCAACACGTTTGTGTTCCTAAACATCTTCGATGAGAAGGTTTGATTAACATTGTTTCCATTATCGTTGTGTGATTAGACACAGAAATGGGCTTATTCTCTCGAACCAAGGGAGATTACATCATGGGAACAAGTAGTTGAGAAGTTCATGAAGAAGTACTTCCCTTCGACGGAGAACACCAGAAGGAGGAAGTTGATCACTAATTTTGAACAGGATATTGACGAATCGCTCAATGACGCTTGGGCCCGCATAATGGATTACCAGACTACTTACAGATGGAAATTTTCTACCACGGATTGAACACTACATCGTAGACGGCTGCCAATGCGGCAGCATCTTGAGGTTTGCTTGATAAAACATACGATGAGGCTAAGAATATCCTTGATCGCATTTCTAAAAATCATGAAGATTGGAGAAAAAGCGATCAAATATTGAGAATCAAGGATAGTGACGCGAATAACGGGGCCATCGCATCCCTTCAGAACCAAATGACTGCAATGATGAATTTGAGACAAGGAACTGCAATTAGTAGCTCAGGAACGCATAGTGGGCAAGTCAACGCGATCAACCAGACAACCGTGAGTTGTGGTACTTGTGGTGAAGGCCATCCAATGGAGGAATTTCATATGGGACAGATTACGGGGGAACTCAAGAATA
>NC_052357.1:15078490-15178085 GCF_009727055.1 Benincasa hispida | reverse complement strand
TCAGGAACGCATAGTGGGCAAGTCAACGCGATCAACCAGACAACCGTGAGTTGTGGTACTTGTGGTGAAGGCCATCCAATGGAGGAATGCCCGAGAAACCCACAGTCAGTCTATTTTGTGAAGAATAATCTGTTTTCCAACACGTACAACCCCGAGTGGAGAAACCACCTTAACTTCGCATGGAAAAATAAACAACAAAATTTTCAATCAGTGGCGCAAAAAGAAGGGCCACCAGGATTTTTCCCGCGAACAAATGGTCAAACACAAAACTAAGCCAACAGTTCACAGGTGCCGCAATCTTCATCTTTAGAGAGTTTGCTGAAGCAATATATTGAAAAGAATGAAACAGTGTTTCAGAATCAAACGACGTCTATCAACAATTTGGAAATTCATATGGGACAGATTACGGGGGAACTCAAGAATAGACCACAAGAGGCCCTGCCGAGTTCAATGGAACTCCCATGCAACACAGGAGGTACGGGAAAAGAGCAATGTCAAGTTGTGACGTTGCGAAGCGGAAAGACTGTGTTGGGGGAGAAGAAGGAGCCTAGCCGAAATGCTCTAATTGCGATGGAACCGGAGATTGTGTTGACTCGAGGAGAAACAGAAGAAAAGAAGGTGAAGGAACCAGATATTGCATCCACCTCAGAGCCAAAAGAACAGCGAACTGTGAGAATACAGTTGCCACCATTCCTCTAGAGACTCAAAAAGAAGAAAAATGATGAGGTATAGTATCAACGCTTCATGGATATGCTGAAACAGTTGCATATTAACATTCCTTTCATTGAGGCAATTGAACAGATGCCCACGTATGCGAAGTTTCTAAAGGACATGGTGACAAAGAAGAGAAGCCCTCGTAAGTTCGCAACAGTGGCATTGACACAAAGTTCAAAATCCATAATTCCATTGAAAATGCGCGACCCTGGAATTTTCACCATACCCTACTCTATTGGAGGGTTATACATCGGTCAAGCACTTTGTGATCTCGAGGCCAACATCAACTTGATGCCTCTTCAATTTTCAAGCAGCTGAATGTGGGGCAATTGGTGCCCACGACGGTGACTCTCCAATTAGCTGATAGATCCCTTGTGCATCCAGAAGGGAAGGTGAAGGATGTTCTAGTTACAATTGAAAAATTTATATTACTAGCAGACTTCATCATCCTGGACTATGAAGCGGACAAGGATGTACCCATCATACTGGGACGACCATTCTTATCCACTGGTCACGCCTAGATTGATGTGTACAAAGGAAAGATCACACTGAGCATGAATGGACAAAAGCTCAGGTTTGACATTATACGAGCCATGAAATATCCTGATGAAGAAGACCTCAATGAATCCGACGATGAACCAAATTTGAACGAAGAAGAAAAGTCTGAAGATGAAAATGAAGATGAGGATGCAACCACATCCATAGTAGCATGCAATGCGATCATAGAAAAAACAACCAAAGAAGATGATATGATTACATCCAAAGAAGACAAGCTGACAGTGAATGAAGAAAGAAAAACAACAAAACCATCCTTAGAACAACCACCGATAGTAGAGCTGAAGACCCTTCCAAACCACCTGAAGTATGTGTTTCTGGGGCAGAATGAAAAGCTACCTGTAATAATTTCCTCTGCACTTAATGAAGATTAAGAGAATGTGCTGCTAAGCATCCTGAGAAAGTATGTAAAAGCAATTGGTCGGACGCTCGCAGACATTAGAGGAATCGACCTCGCATACTGCATGCATAGGATTCCTCTTGAGGACAATCACAAAGGATCAATCAAACATCAATGCAGACTCAACCCTGCGATAAAGGAGGTCGTGAAGAAGGAAATAATCAAGTGGATAGACAGGGGAATTATCTATCCAATAGTTGACAACACGTGGGTCAGCCCTGTGCAATGCGTATTGGAGAAAGAAGGGATGACGGTAGTCCCCAATACAAATAACGAACTGATACCAATGAGGACCATCATTGGATGGCGGATTTTCATGGATTACCACAAACTAAATGCGGCGACAAAGAAGGATCATTTCCCTCTGCCTTTTATTGACTAGATGCTAAACTGCCTAGGTGGAAATGATATCTACTACTGCTTGGATGGATATGTCGGCTATAACCAGATCATGATTGCTCCTGAAGATCAAGAGAAAACCACATTCACCTACCCGTATGAAACATTTATGTTTCGACGCATGTCGTTTGGCCTTTGCAATGCGCCGAGCACTTTCAAGAGGTGTATGATGGCCATCTTTTTCGAATAACTCGAAGATTCTGTGGAAATTTTCATGGATGACTTCTCGGTGTATGGGCAAACATACGAAGTCTGTCTCAACAACCTGGAGAAGATATTGAAAAGATGTAAAGAGAGGAACCTCATGCTGAATTGGAGAAATGTCATTTCATGGTAAAGGAAGGTATTGTGCTTGGGCACAAAGTCTCCAAGGATGGGCTGGAGGTGGACAAGACAAAGATTGAAGAGATTGAAAAGCTTCCACCTCCAGCGAATGTGAAGGCTGTCAGGAGCTTCTTAGGACATGTTGGCTTTTATAGACGTTTTGTGAAAGACTTTCCAAAGATTGCATGACCACTGAGTATGTTGTTAGAGGTAGAAAGAAAGTTTGAATTTGATGACCAATGCCTCGACGCATTCAAAATATTGAAGAATGCATTAACAATCGCACCAGACTGGACATAGCCCTTCGAACTAATATGCGACGCAAGCGGTTATGCGATGGGAGTAGTGCTGGTATAGAAGAAGAAAATAATGCTACATCCCATCGCATATGCGAGTAAGACCATGAACCTACTCAAACAAATTACACGACCATAGAAAAAGAATTGCTTGTGGTGATATTTGAGTTGGAAAAATTCAGAGCTTATTTGCTGGGAACTAAAGTAATCATTCACACTGACCACTCGGCGATAAAATATTTGATGACAAAGAAAGATGCGAAGCCGAGATTAATTAGATAGGTTCTCCTCCTCCAGAAATTCAACATGGAAATTATTGATTGCAAGGGGATGGAGAACTAGGCTGTGGACCATTTATCCATATTAGAAAATCCAAAAGTCGACCGCAACCAGTCAGAGGTGAACACAACTTTCCCAGACGAGCAACTATTTAAGATTGAAGAATTACCATGGTACGTGGACGTGGTAAATTTTCTGGTTTGCAAACAATTGCCGGAAGACTATACAGACCACCAAAAGAGACAGCTCAGACATGAATGCAGATTATATTATTGGGACGAGCCAAATCTGTATAAGAGGGGGTCAGACCAGATTTTGCGCCTGTGCGTACCAGATGTTGCTCACCAACGCATACTATCACAATTCCATGACTTGCCATATAGAGGAAACTTTGGAGGCCAATGCACAATAGCGAAAGTGTTACAAAGTGGGTATTATTGGCCAACATTATTTAAGGATGCAAAAGACTACGCGATGAAATGTGACCCGTGCCAACGCATAGGAACTATTTCATGGAAGCAGGCGATGCCCATGAACATCATTTTAGAACTGGAATTGTTCGACGTCTGGGCCATAGACTTCATGGGACTATTTCCACTATTGAATGGTCACAAATATATTATGTTAGCCATCGACTATGTTTTCAAATGGGTAGAAGCGGTAGCGTGTGCCGCAAGCGATGCGGCGGTAGTCTCCAGGTTCTTGAAGAAAAATATTTTCACTCGTTTTGGCATTCCACGTGTCATAATAAGTGATGAAGGCAACCACTTTGTTAATCACATCGTCAAATATTTGCTGCTCGAATATAATATCCTCTATAAAGTGGCCACCGCATACCATCCACAAACAAATGGTCAAGCTGAAGTGTCAAACTGGGAAATCAAGCTGATATTAGAGAAGGTGGTGAATCCTTCACGAAAAGATTGGGCAACAAAGTTGGACGATGCCTTGTGGGCATACAGGACTGCCTATAAGACACCTATAGGCATGTCCTCGTATGCGTTGGTGTTAAGAAAGGCATGTCATTTACCAGTTCAGCTGGAGCATAAAGCACTGTGTGCGGTGAAAAAGCTAAACTTTGACTGAAAGGCCACCGGGAAAGAAAGGAAACTTCAATTCGTCAAGCTAGAGGAATGGAGAACTCACGCATACGAGAATGTAAATATCTACAAAGAGCGCACAAAGCGCTGGAACGACAAATAATTATGCGATAAGAATCTCCAAGTCGGACAAAAGGTCTTACTATTTAATTCGCGGCTACGACTCTTCCCTAGGAAATTAAAGTCACGTTGGTCCGAACATTTCATAGTCAGAGAGGTATTCCCGCGTGGCACGGTTGAGTTATCCATTGAAGATGGGACCAACGTATTCAAAGTCAACGAGCAAAGAGTCAAGATATACCATAGAGAAGACTTGCATCACAAGGTCGCCTCCGTGCACCTGAGAAACTCTTATTGAAAAAGAAGTGGGTGGTACCTGTACAATCATGCGATTCAAATTCATCAGGGATGCAAGTTTTGTGAAGTATCCATTGAAATCTTCAATTCATGAACATATCTCTATCTCCTTACAGTTATTATCATTTTGTTATCCATTGCATTTCTAAAAAAAAAAAAAGTGAAGACAAATTTTGTTAACTTTGTTTTTATTTGACCCTCTCGATGTTTTCTTTGCAACGATTGTGGTGAATGATTGCGGAGGAGCTACACGAAAGATGCAACTACTTTATTCCACCACCACAATCAAAGAAATCAGTTCACCGCAAGGAAGGATGCGATCACAGCCAATGAGGGCGACAGAGCAAATATGGAGATTGTATCTTTCCTTGGCTTTCTCTATTCCAAATTTTGCACTCTCGCATCGCATTTTAACTTTGAAAAATTTATCATCGCATCCTCTTTAGTCGGCGCAATCATTTAACATTGATTAATTTAGTAAGTCACTGCATTATTTCTCTTTGCCAATTATGATTTCAATGGTGAAACGCATGCCTTTATTTTTTGTATATACTAGAGTCTACTTAATTTTAGGACAATTGATAATGGGCAGAAATGCACGTTATCATAGTGCTAAGTTCTTAAACAATGTTGGATTGTATCGATGAAATATGTTACTTTGCGTCCATTAAGCATTAGTTTCTTAATATTGCGGTAGCATGCGTCCAATGCATTAGAATAGTTGATCTTTGTATTTTTGTGGAGAATATGCGTTAACGCAATGTAAAGATTACGATCATAGGAAATCATTGTTCGAGCACAACTTCACCACAAGGCTTTGCGTTGATCGTGCTCGCAAACATTTGCCCAAAAAGGATCGCTACAACTTGGTCAGTGCAACATGGTAGGCGCATCCAGGTGAAAGGATAATTAAGAGCGATGAGACAGAAAGCTGATGACAGTCGAATACAAATTAAGTTCACAGCCAATAACGGTCATAAAGTACATTCAGCTTTATTGGTGACAATTATCCAGTGCATCAATCAAGAATTAAAGTTGTCCCATCTATACAACAAGGAGAGAGAAGCCTCCTTTCACAATGGATGCTCTATAAATACCAAGTGCATTCTTCAAAAAATGGGTTAAGTAGTTGATCAGTTCACCGTTTAGTTCATGGCTTTGTCCATAGTTTTCCTTTAAATTTTAAGGTGGAGCAAGAGGAGAGCGGTGGCGCTGGAGATCGCTCAGGGCAACTCGAGAGAGAACCTTGGGACGTAAGAGTAGAGAGTAGGCCTACTCTCGCGAGAGTGAGATTATATTTTGGGCACGAGTAGAATCAGTGTAAACGCCTGGCAGCAAGAAATTGCTACCAGGCTCTTTATTATACTTGCATTTTTATTTGTACTTCATCTTCATATATATACAATCGAAGTTCTATTTCTACAACTATTCACTCTCTTAATATGCATGAGTAGCTAAACTAGTCGAATGGGTTGAGAAGAACTAAGCTAACATGACCTAGGAAATTCATTGCTTGTGATTGTCTTGTTTTATGCTGTGTAAAATACCCTTTAGAGTTACTTGAGAGAGAGTCTAAAGAAAGAACCTAATGTCTCGAGAGACCTAAGTTAGAATCCGGACTCGAAAGAGCAAGAAGATTAGACTTGCATAAATAAGAGATTTGGACTTAGAAATAAGCTTTGTTTATCAACTTGCATTGCATGCATCCTAGGAATAGGTATGATGATATGTGGTTGCCTTGTTTGTGTATCATCGCATAACAAGAATTAGAGGTTTATGTGTAGGCCCTATAGACACCTTTGCACTTACATTGCATGCGTTCTAGTATTAGAAGCCGTAGCATTCACGCCGGGAGGTGGTTTACTATTGTATGCATGTTGCATGATCGCAAAGCATGAACGCATTCTAGGGAGTGTTAGCCGAACCCCTTCTCGACCCATTCATCGCATCTCCCGTTTACCAACTCTTTTTAAACTCCGTCGTATTTGTTATTTATTTTTCATCAACGCAAACAACAAACCCAACGATTTATTTATTTAACCGGTTACTGCAAGTCTTCATAAAAATCCCCAACGCAGACTATTTTCACAAGTCCCTGTGTTCGACCCTGGACTTACTAGGAAACTTAGAGGCATTTACACTTGAATTCCGCTAGGGAAACTTGAGTGCACAACGCAAATCCCTCAACGCATCTCATCCATATTTCCGCTTCATAAAATATTGCATCAAGTTTTTGGCGTTGTTGCCGGGGACTTTGGCAAGATAGTTTGTTAACGTTAATTTTTGTGATTTATTTGCAGACTCTCAATCTTTGGCGAATTACGACCTGGAGATTGAGAGAACGTTTCAAAGAAGACTGAGAGACCACCAATAGCAACCACAATCAGACAAAGAAGAGATGGCGAAGCAGCTTGGAAATAGAGCACTAAATGATAATAATGTCATGGTGAATTTGATTCTATTGGTAAACGATCGCAATAGGCCCATTAAGGACTATGCATCGTTAAACCTCTATGATTTCTCTCCAGAAATCATGAGGCCTGCCCTCGACGGAAGTAGATTCGAGATGAAACCGGTGATGCTACAGATGATCCAGACCGCAGATCAATTCGTTGGAAGGCGTGACAAGGACCCGCACGCTCACCTCCGAAGTTTTATTGAAATTTGCAATACTTTTGTATTCCTGAACATCTCTGGTGAAGAAGTTCGATTAACGTTGTTCCCATTTTCTCTTAGTGATCAGGCTAGGAAATGGGCATATTCGCTCGAACAGGGAGATATCACTTCTTGGGAGCAGGTAGTGGAGAAATTTATGAAAAAGTATTTTCCACCTACGGAGAACGCAAGATGAAAGAAGCTTATTACTAATTTTGAATAAGATATGGACGAATCGCTTAGCGATGCTTGGGCGAGATTTAAAAGGTTGGTCCGGGATTGTTCGTATAATGGGTTACCAGACGGCCTTCAAATGGAAATTTTCTATGATGGTTTGAATCCCGCTTCGCGAACCACTGCCAATGCGGCAGCCGCTGGTGGTCTGCTTGACAAAACTTATGATGAGATGAAGAATATCCTGGACCGCATCTCCAAAAGCCATGAAGACTAGAGAGAGAGTGACCAGAGATTGAGACTTAAAGATTCTTACGCAAACAACGGTGCTATTGTTTTGTTACAAAACCAAATGACCGCAATGATGAATTTGACCCAAGGAATGGCGATCAGCAGCTCAACACCGCAAGGTTGGCAAATCAACGCAATAAGTCAAAACACCACAAGGTGTGTGACTTACGGTGCGATGGAAGATTGCCCGCAAAATCCACAATCTGTCTATTTTGTAAAGAATAACCCTTTTTTAAACACTTACAACCTCGGGTGGAGAAACCACTGTTGGACACTAAAGATGTATATGCAATGATGCACAAGATGATGCAATACTACTTCTAGATATGCATTAATTATGAATGTTCTTGTAGTATGCCATGCATTGTCACAACTTTCCTTACTTTGGAACCAAGTGTAATTCCATTGCAAGTTTCTCGGTGTGATCCGAGGTCGAACACAGGGACTGTTTTAGGTTATTGTGGTACATTTGTGATATATGCGACCAGGTTTTTTCAATCTTTAAAGAGTGTTTTGTACAAGTATATAAAGTTGTGGTAAAGTAAAGGGAAGCAGTAAAAATGTGATAATAAAATAAGTGCAGTAAACCTAAGCTAAATGATACAAGATACAAGCTTCGTGATACAAGATGCTGGGGTCTAGGCTGGCTGTAAAGGTTATGCAAAGAACATGGAATGCGGTGGCAAGCCTTATGTACAAAACAGAAAGAGAAAGATAACTAATATAGTCATCACAAGTTCTTCATTGTGTTAAAGCTATAAGTACGGTTCCGCTATTCTCTTGGCGTACATCTTTCAGTGATCGGCCGCATTCCCACATGTCTGTGGTGAAACAGAGACAAACATAATGAATGCAAGGTTGCTTCCATGTCTAGAAGTACTATTCGCTTTAGTTAATGCATTCTTCTAACCTTCTCTCCATAGATCGGAATAGCAACTTCATTTCTGCTCTCACAGGTGAAGATGCCCTCTAGCATGCCTTAGCTAAATGCATTTATTTCTTTAATACAGATTAAGTTACTTGTTCAATTCATATTAACTAGTAGAGGATCAAGAAGACATCATGGAGAAAGTGATTAACGGGGGAACAAAAATAGACAGAGAATGGAATATGAAAGTGATTGAGACATTCAATATATCTATTAAGTGTCTGATACATGGTGTGAATGAAGAGATAAAGAATATGAACTACAATGATGAAAAGAGATAGAACAGATACAAATAGCACCAAGTTCTCGACACTGATTCGGATGGAGATCTGCTTACCGGATTGGATGGATCAGATGGTAGGATGAGCTTCCCTCTCAGGCTTGCTCAACCGGTAGCAGGGTCCTAAGCATAGAGCTTCTCGGTGGGTGTTTGGCAGAAAAGAACTTAGACTCACCTCTCGCCCTTGTCTATTATTCTTCCCAAATTTCTTCAGTTAAGCACTCAGCTCAACCTTTCTCTCAACACTTTAGCAGTAATTAGCCCCATATAAAGTAGCATATTTTCTCTGAAATCAATGAGGATATTTATAGGTGAAGGTCTTTGACTCCGGCCTTGTGGTCCCCACTTGTTGTTATGGAAATTTCGAAGATGTAGGAATAATTATTCCTTCTGTTATGCAATCAGACCGTCAATTCTGCACAACCGTTAGTTGTACATGTGTCGCAATCCTTCGCTTTTGCATTGCTCAACTGCATCTTTCAATCGAGTGTTTGCATGCGGTGTTGTTTTTATTACCGCATGCGTTTGAAAGTCGCTCTAGATCGACTGTCACACTGCACCATCATTGCATTAATCGTCTTTTCAGTGTTGATTCACGGGTGCAATGTGACAAAGATGCATTGGTCAGTTCTTCTTGGGCCTTGATCGCAAGCGGTGACTTGGTTTCCTGCAAAACAAAGTAGAATTATCCTTTTCTTCCATCTTAATGATGTGAGTGGGTGTAATTGTGATCATTTATAATTATTGTATTTCTAAGCTAATTTTCATACAATTGGCGCATATTTATCCTCTTTTGGCCGCAATATCTAGATAAGGTAGTAAAAATAACTTGTATTTCTACAAGTTATCACACCCCCAAATTTAGATATATGCTTGTCTTCAAGCATATCTTCTATTAAGGCAATAAGGCTTAATTCCTATCCTATATTTCTACGTCAATTGGTTGCTCTGAATGTTACACTTAGGCACATTACTTAACATCACAATTTCTTCCTATCCTTACTAATTCTTAAGAAGCCCTACTTTATTCTTTTATATAACAAAATTCTGCTCAAAGATGCTTTTCTCATTTTTCCATAATAGAATGTTTATCTCTTCTTGTTAAAATAGCTTGATAAATATAAATACAGTGGTAAAAACTTTTGCGTCATTTACTAGAGACAGTTGGTCATGGTTACACTCCTCATTTTGGTTTGTTTGCCTGACCTCAAATCTATTTTAGAGAACACCGTTGCTCCCTTTAACGGATCGAAGAGATCATCTATACGAGGCAATGGGTAATTATTCTTGATGGTCACTTTATTTAACTATCTATAGTCTATGCATAATCTAAGAGTACCATCTTTCCTTTTAATAAACAAGACTGGCGCTCCCCAAGGCGATACACTGGGTCTAATGTACCCCTTAATCATAAGTTACTGTAATTGAACTTTTAACTCCTTCAATTTCGTTGGTGCCATCCTATATGGTGCTTGGGATATAGGTGTTGTACCCAGAACTAACTCAATAGTAAATTCCATTTCCTTATCAGATGGTAAACCTGGTAATTCTTCAGGGAACCATTTAAGAATCCTTGTACTATAGGTACATCCTCAGGTTTTAGTTTCTTATCCTGTGAAACTGCTAGATAGGCTAAGTAGGCTTTACATCCCTTACTCAATAGTTTCCTAGCCTTTAATGTTGATACTAAGCTTCTTGGAAGTATTCTTTTACTTTCTACTAGGGTTATCTCTTTTTCACCTGGTTTTCTAAACACTATTTCTCTTTTAAAACAATCCATAGTGGCATAGTGTTTACTTAGGAAATCCATACCTAAGATAACATCAAACTCTAGTAATTCTAATGAAATCAACTCAACCCATAAACTTTGAGCTCCAAGAATTACTTCACAATTCTGGTGATATTCACGTACAACTAGAGTATCTTTTACAGGCGTAGAGATAAGTAATTCCCCATTCACACACTCAGGTACTTTATCTATATGTAATGCACACATATTAGATATGAATGAGTGTGTAGCACCAGGATCAAATAATGCATAAGCGGATTGTTTACATAAAGTTATCGTACTAGTTACAACATCCGGTGCCTCTTCCGCGTCCTGGTGGGTCATATTATATACTCTACCCTGCTGCTACTGTTGCTGTTGTGGTCGTCCAACTATCCCTTTCTACTTAGCTACACTAGATCCTTCTACTCTAGCTCCAATTATTCGGGGTTGGTTTACAATTTGTGTAACTTCTCTTTGTTCATTTTGTGCTCCATGACTTAGCTAAAGACAATCTCTCCTGAAATGCCCAGCTTGTTCGTACTGGAAACACACATTCCTATTATAGTAACATCCTTTTGTATGAGGTCTACCATAGTTTACACAAAGTGGGTTCCTCCCTGTACTAGCTACTGACTCACTAGCACGACCTGATACTGATCCACCACTCGGTCTAGCTACAGGTCTTGACTTTTTCTGACTTGAACTTTGTTGGCTCATGCCTCCAAAGCTCCTTATACCTGACTGTCCAGAGAACGGGGGCCTAAATCTCTTACTTCTTATTTCTCCAGGCACTCTAAACTGTCCTTCACTTGGTTGAAGTACATCTTCCCTTACTACACTCTGCTCTACTCGAATAGCGTTCTCAAGTAAATGAGTGAAATTCACCCAATTAGATGTAGAGGTAATAGGTGTACTATTTTTCTTCTTAGACCATTCTCAAATCTATTACACCTCTCCTTCTCTTCCGCAATGATCGGAAGGGCATACTGAGATAACTTAGTAAATCTTTGCTCATACTCGGCAACCGTCATCAATACCTGAGTTAGCCAAAGGAATTCCTCCCTCTTTGCTTCTCTAAAAAAACTAGGGTAGTATTTATCCTCAAATACTTGTCTGAACTCAGACCAAGTCATAGTTTCTGAACTACCCCTTCTATCTTCTATCACTTTCCACCACTTCTCAGCCCTTTTTTGCAGCAAGAATGCCGTTAACTCGACCTTACGGTCCTCAGGGCATCTCATAACTTTAAAACATTTCTCAATCAAGTCCAACCATATCTCAACATTCACTGGATCCGTGGCCCCATCGAACGTCGTGGCACCTAAAGCTTTCAGCCTCTCGACGTCGAATTTCTTTTCTGGATCGTTTTGGATCGATTCTACACTCACTGCCAACCTTTGAGTGATTCTATCGAACAATTGATCCTCTATCTGATGTTCCACATCCACTTTTGGTGTACTAGACTCGTTTTCAGAAGTTGCCTCCTGTTCTACTGAGTCTCTAACTCTTTTCCCTTTTGGATCTGGGTCCCGTCTAACTTTAGGACCTCTGCTGGTAGGGTCAATATTCCTCTCCTCAGTCTGCCTACTTCGTCTGCCCCTTCTTCTCAGCATCTTTGCCAAATTATTAAGTACACATATTAGGGACTTATCTATGGGACTTTAATCTAATGCATGAACTCTCTCTTTCGCTCCAAAGTCTTATGTTGTAATACTAAGCTAGCTCAAACCTTTCCCAAGTTTACGTATAACTATGCTCTAATACCAAGCTGTCACACCCCGCCCCAGACCACCTTCTTAGCCTAGAGAAAGGCGTGACTGCAGCAGTTACCAACCCTTGGGCTGACACTTACTGCCTAATAACTCGTGCGGAATAACTCTGATACCAATTATAAATTATATGCAACGGGACGTCTTTAGGCCAATAATTTATTAACTTAGAACATAATATGTTTAGAGTCATTCTAGCACCAGATTTACAAGCCCCAAAAACCCATAAACCCTAGTCCCTATATGAAAAATAGTAACATGTGTACAATATTAACATTAACCACCTAGCCAATGGGTTACAAGTCTTTTGATTCTTTAGCGGCAGAGCAGATACTAAGCTATCTTCAGAGGATTTGGCTGCTACCTGTGTGGAGGAAAACAAAACATTTGAAAACGGGGTGAGCTTACGCCCAGTGAGTGACCGAGAAAACATAGTAAATTCTCATGCATGATTTCAGAAATGAGTTTTTAACTGAAACAAAAAATTTTACAATACTTGTACTACAGCATAAACATTTTCCAAGCGTAAAACATATAAAGTTTTTTTAATCATAAAACAATAAAATCATTTCTCAATCCAACGTACCCTACTGTGAGTAAAACAATCCCAACACCAACTACTAGTCCAGAGAGAACCCTTTTGCTCAATCTCTGACTCTATTCACCTGTGGCCACACTATGTACCCTCACACATTAGGTACTTCTGCTCAGATACCTTCTCAATGTCCTTCAGTATCGAGCTACTAGGATACCTTCTCAAACGTCCTTTAGTATCCCGTTGGCTTGGTACCTTCTCAAACGTCCTTCAGTACCAATAGATACCTTCTCAAATGTCCTTCAGTATCTAGTTGGGTGGATACCTTCTCAAATGTCCTTCGGCATTGAATTTTAGTAAAACCAGTCATAAACGACTTTTCTCTTTAAAGCATGTAAAGTATAACACATATAAAACATGACTTTAAATATGTTAATGCATGCTGGATCAAATCAACACATATAAATAGTTTTTCAACAATTTCTCACACATGCATGCGTTCAAAACATAATTCACAACTTGCTTGGAAATCAATTCATAAAACTAGTAGGCATGAGAATATTCTTGAAAACATGCTTTCTATAACACGTTGTAATCAAACAGTTTAAGTAAATGTTTTAGTCAGAACATTTTAGCCACTCACCTTAATTTCTTAGGAGCTTTTCACTCAAGTGGCTCCTCGGGCTCCTTTTCACCCCTAGAATCTAGATTCAATTTACAGCTTAGATTACTCATGGTTCTGAACCTTATTTTGAAATACTTTCTTCTACAACCTTATTCTAAAATGTCTCAGGAAGCTTACCCTAAAATTTCAGCTCATAAATACTCGTGGTTTGGCCGGAATCATAGAATCTTTAAGACTGGCTCAGACTGATTTGACAGTCTGACCCTTTTGCCTTCTTTTCAATCTCCAATCAGGTTCCTTTGAGTTTTTCCCTTCGACAGTCCCACTCTGGACTAGTAGTTGGTGTTGGAATTATTTTACCCATAGTGGGATACTTGAATTGAGAAATGATTTTATTGTTTTATGATTAAAACAATTTTATATGTTTTATGCTTGGAAAATGTTTATGCTGCAGTACATGTACTGTAGAAGCTTATGTTTCAATTAAACTCTTTATTGAGATTTTGCATGAGAATCAACTATGTTTTCTAGGTCACTCACTGGGCATAAACTCACCCGTTTTCAAATGTTTTGTTTTTCCCCCCCACAGGTAGCGGTCAAATTCTCTAAAGATAGCTCTATGTCTGCTCTGCCACTAAAGAATAAAAGACTTGTAACCTGTTGGCTAGGTGGTTTCTGTTAATATTGTACACATGTTTCTGTTGTTCATATAGGGACTAGGGTTTTTGGTTTTTTGGACTTGTAAATCTAGTGTTGTAATGACTCTAAAGATATTATGTTTCTAAGTTAATAAATTGTGGGCCTAAAGACATCTCGTTGCATATGAATTATAATTGGTATCCGAGTTATTTTGCAAGAGTTATTAGGCAGTAAGTGTCAGCCCAAGGGTTGGCAACTACTGCAGTGACGCCTTTCTCTAGGCTAAGAAGGTGGTCTGGGCGGGTGTGACAGCAGCACTGCGTTGAATATCATCGATCTACTCCATTACCACATCAAATCTTTGATTGAAGAAGTGTTGTTATTGCGAGAAAAGTTGTTGTTGTTGGGAGAAGAGTGATCTCATTTCTGCTAACTCAGCAGCCATGGTGGTGATGGAGGGTTACGCCTGCGATGTCTCGCCAGCATTGTTTTGGGGTTGGGCAGAGGTGCCTTCACCCAAATCGTATGGGTCATCAACTTACGGCGGTGGAATGGTGGGTTGCGGTGATGATGTTGGTGGTGAAGGTGGGTTTGCTGGGTAAATAGTTGGGGAGGTTGGAACAAGGAGAAGGTTGGTAAAGTGCTCATGAAGGGGAGAAGAAGGTTGTTCAGGTGGGCTTGGCGGGCTGAGAAGGCGAATGACTAAGGGAAGAGGGTCCGTAGGTTCTGGATCTTGTGCTGGTGACTCTTGAACCCTTTTTTTTCCCTTATATTCTTTGCATCTTCTTTTTGGCCTGGGTGCCTACGATGCATTCAAATCGATCGCAGGCCTCTTTGCTGGCAGCTCGGGTCAGTGTGGGGAATCTTTGAGGAGCATCCTCAAAATTTTGATGTTGATGAGGCCGTGGACTTCTGGCATGGGCTCCTCATCAATACCTACACCTATAGACAGGCACAGACTTGAAACGACCCACGGGAAGAAGTACTGCCCTCAAATGTGCCCCCACTAACAATCTAAATTGCCTTGCGATCAACTGCCCTACATCGATAGGAATGCCGCGAGCGATGCATTTTGCGGCCATGACTCGATCCCTTGACACAGTTCTATCATGCGTTGTTGGGATCAGCCGTTTCTTGACCAGGTAATCCCAGAGCCCTCCCTTCGAAAGCAAGGACTTGGACTCCAAGGTACGGATGCCATTAAGTGAAACCGACCATCTTGTGCCCAGTTGCGTTAGTATTCTCAGCACGTCTTCCATTTGTTCCTCTGTGGGATCATCGATAATCTTGTTCCCTGGTGCATCAAGGTTGTTCTTCATCTGATACAACTCGTTGATGTCCTTTGCGCTGAAGTATACTTTTTTCTCCTTTAAAGGCACCGCATCCCTATTTCCATGCAGACGCCCGCGATAGAAGTCTCACACTACCTGAGGCATAATGATGAATGGGCACTAGCAGAATGTGTCCTACCCATGTTCCACAATTACGCTCGTGATGAGGTCAGGTAGTGAGGTCGCGGTAGGATAGAAGCCCATCTCGATCAACATGTCATCGTTCTCTTTTCTTTTTTATGACTGCTTTCTGGCCGATGCGGGCTCGCTGCTCTCCACGATTGCTTTGCCTTTATCCTTAGCCAACGCAAGGCGGGTGGCTTTTCTTTGTTTCTTCTTCTGCTCTCTGTGTTGCTCTTCTTTCTCGCGCTCTACGAGTTCTTTGCCCTTTTTCTTGTATAAGCGTCGCCTATTAGCTTCGCGCATTTTCTCCTTCTCCTCCAACAATCTTTTCTCCTCCTCTTCTTTATTCCTCCTCTCTTCTTCTTCTTCTTCTTGTTCTTCTCTCGCAAACTCCTCTTCAAATTGCTCAGAGGCAAGTAGCAGATGCTGTTCCTTCTCGCGCTTCCATATCCCTTCAAGTCTCGCAAGCTCATTGTTGCTTCGCATTTCTTCATACTCCAGTTTTCATCTTCTATTTCCCTCTGCGATGATGAGCTTGCACCTCTCCATCTTTCTTGCTTCTCCTCCTCTTATTTGAATGCCATAATTAATCGTTGAGGGTCGATATTGGACCCTTGCGGCACATTCTCCCTGCGAGGCTTCATTAGGGGGTTCCTTCTGTTTCTTCTCCTTCATCGGTTGCAACCATTTGCGTTATTTCGGGTTGCACCGGTTCCATTAACTATGTCATTTCCCTGTTATCCTCCCTCATGGAGGTCGATTCTCCATCCTTCTCAGGGCTCGTAGCCCTCTGTTTTTCTTCCTCTGCTTTTCTTAAGCGTCTCTCTTCACGCCGGCACAATCTTCTTTCTTCTTTCTCCTTCCTCTTTCTTTTCTTCTTGTCCTCTTCATCTTCATCATCATCCCTTTTCTATTTGTTCTTTCTTGCCTTACGATGATGTGAAGATTCAACCTTTCCAGCGTTCTTTCCCTTGTTGTTCTTCTTCTTTTTCTTCTCAGCCACTTCTGGTTGCGCCTCCCCCACAACCTCCTCCAACGCAACGTCAGGGGTCTCCAACGCAACCTCAGCCTCCTTGGCCTCCCCCATCACAATCTCTTCTTCTTCTCTTCTTGGAGGTCCGTCATAGGCTTTTGCGTTGGCAGTCGCCTCAGGAATCTCTAGGGCCAGAACGCCTTTTCCCGTTTCTTCTTCAACCGTCACTGCCTCTCCCACCACTACTATCTCCTCCTCCGTATACAGTGGTTGGTTTACAACCCTTGCCTTGGGTAATCCACCTCCTAGCTTCAGGTTACTCAAAATGTTTCTAAACACCTCTGTGTCATCGCGTCTTTTCCTTTCACTTTCAGTTGACACGGAAGGGGTTGGAGTAGGTATGTTTTCAGTGCTTCCTCCCCTTTTGAATAGAGGAGGCCTAACAGCCAGGGGGTTTCTCCAGGTTCTCGCGGCGATTCTAGGGATAGTGTGGGCTTGGGCGGTGAGTCTGCGACTGGTAGCCAGAAATGCTGCCTCTCGCATGGCTACTTGATCAGGGGTGGATGGTGAAGCAGATTGGTTGGGAGTTTTGTCAACCATGGGTATGAACTTGGGAGGACTGGTAAATCGCTTGAGCTGCTAGGGAAGAAGGAAGTCAGGATGCTCCAGCGCTAGGGTTTCTGATTGCAAAATGAGGTAAAGCTTTACCATGAAGGGAGGGGCTCTATTTATAGGTTGGGTCGTAGTGGGCCCAACACTATTTTTGCGGCGACGTGGCCTCGAGACACTCAAAAGAGGCATCGTTCAACCTTCCTCATTTATGGAATTTCAGAAAAGATCCATCCTTTCATTTTCCGAGTCGTAATTACTTTAGAATACGAAATCATTGGACTTCCCCCCAAATTACAAAAAGAATTATCTTTAATATTTTATTTGAATGGACGCAAGATAAAAATTAACGCAATGTGCTCACCAACGCAAATGTATCTTCGTTGAGGATAGGCAACAACACATATATCCCCGCAACACACCCCTTAACCAAACGAATTTTTGGAGGATACCTCAATATAGTGCATTTAGCTAAGGACGGGCAAATGAGATATATGAGCGCAACACACCCTTCAACTCAATACAGTTGAGTTAGGTGAATGCAAAGCATCTCTTATTAGTTTGAGATGCGTCCATTATCGCCTTGCATACTTGTTGATTGTTTTATTTCTTTTTTTTTCATCAATGCAAGTTGTTATGACTTGCGGCAATAAATTCTCTTTATTACTCAACCATTCACCATTTAAAGCTCAACGCATTAATTATAGAAAAACTCAAAGAATTAAAGACGAGACAGAAATAAATGCAATGGAAATAAATGATGAAATAAATTCATAAAGTTAGGAATGAAGTAAATGAAGAATCAAAATTCAGAATTCAAATAGACAGCAGCTCAAGAAAGCATTAAACATAGTATTGACTGAAAATTGTGTTTTCATTAATAGGTGTAATCCACATCGCCACAGGTGGTCAAACTTGCCTGCCCAATGTCCTAGGGACATTGCTCCTTTCCTGTAGATCTCAGGGCTTCTGAATTGTTGGGCAATGTTCCCAATGCTCGACTTCTTAGCTTAGAGGCCAACTAGCCCACTTGGATCTCCAAATTCCTTATTGAAGATGACTGCACTTGCACCACTGCGTCATTTTTGTCCATATATTGTTTCAACAGTGTCTCCAATGAGCTTCCCAAGTTGTTAGATGATGATGGTTGTTAGTCATGCGGTTGCCTTGGTTGCCCTCGAGTGTGGTGAAAAGGAAGATTCCCTCTACTGCCCCCTTGATGGTTAACTGGCCCCCCTTGGTTGGGATTGCCTCCCCAACCGAAGTTAGGATGGTTCCTCTAGCCAGGATTATAAGTGTAGCTGAAGGGATTGTTCTGGATGGAGCATATTTGCTGAAGAGTCAATGGACACATGTCTGCATTGTGAGCCCCTCCACAATTGACGCAACTAATTGCAGCCACTTGAGCCGGTGCAGCAGGTTGCGCTGATTGTTGAGCAATGGCTCCTTGATTAATTTCCATTGACTGAAGGATCGAGGTCACCGCGGCCATTTGAGCGGCCAATGTGGTCATTGTCTTTGCAGGGACAATGGCAGTTTCATTCTTTCGTCTATCGGCGCCTCGACCTCCATATACATCATCGATTCAGTCGTCCATATTTTGCGAGATGTGGTCGAGGATGACTTTAGCCTCTATGTATGTTTTATCCATAAAACCTCCTACCGTGGAGGCATCAGCAACAACCTGCGTTGATCTATTCAGGCCATTGTAGAAAGTTTCCATCAAGACGCAATCAGGGATCTCGATATTCGGGCAATTTTTCACCAATCTTCTAAATTGCACCCAAACGGTACTTAGAGTCTCATTTTCCTTCTGCTCGATGTTCAGCACGTCCTTCTGTCTCCTTGCGTTGACGGCTGATGGGAAGAACTTCTTCATAAACCTCTACCAATTGTTACCATGAAGTGATCTCATTTGGCTCCAGTGAGTGAGCCCACCTCTTAACCTCGTCCCTTAAGGTGTAAGGGAACAAATACAGTCTTCTACTCTTTGGGGTTACGCTAGGTAAGAAAAAGTTGCCGCACATTTCGACAAAGCTTGTCAGAAGGGCATGTGGGTCTTCACCTTGCAGACCCCAAAACTGCCCAGCATTTTGAATCATATGCAACATGACCGACTTAATCTCGAACCATGCATTCTCCTCCACAGTAGGCCTCGAGATTCCAGGTGAAAAGTCATACAAATTGGGTGCTGCATAATTCCTCATTGGGATGTTGCGATCAGCAGCCTGGAAGACAGGATTCTGTGCTGGTCTAACAGCCCCTTGATTCACCACCGGTACCGCATTATCATTGTTGTCTACCATGCTTGCTGTTTTCTTTCGCCTAATTCAGTTCTGATGTATCCGTGCGTGAAATGTACGCTCGATCTCAGGGTTAGCTTCGAACTCTGGCTCAGCACCAGTACTCATAAACCATCAAGCTGCTCTATCTGCAAAATACCAAAAACACACTCAAACAATAAACTGTTAACCAATCCCCCGCAACGGTGCCATAAACTTGTTGGACGCTAAAGATGTATATGCAATGATGCACAAAATGATGCAATACTACTTCTAGATATGCGTTAATTATGAATGTTCTTGTAGTATGTCATGCGTTGTCACAAGTTTCCTTACGTTGGAACCAAGTGTAATTCCACCGCATGTTTCTCGGTGCGATCCAAGGTCGAATATAGGGACTATTTTAGGTTATTGTGGTACGTTTGTGAATATGCGACCAGGTTTTTTCAATTTTTAAAGAGTGTTTTGTACAAGTATATAAAGTTGCGATAAAGTAAAGGGAAGCAGTAAAAATGCAATAATAAAATAAGTGCAGTAAACCTATGCTAGATGATACAAGATACAGGCTTCATGATACAAGATGCTGGGATCCAGGCTGGCTATGAAGGTTATGCAAAGAACGTGGAATGCGGAGGCAAGTCTTATGTACAAAACAGAAAGAGAAAGATAAACTAATACAGTCATCACAAGTTCTTAATTGCGTTAAAGCTATAAGTATGGTTCCGCTATTCTCTTGGCGTACACCTTTCAGTGATCGGCCGCGTTCCCACATGTCTGTGGTGAAACAGAGACGAACATAATGAACGCAAGGTTGCTTCCATGTCTGGAAGTACTACTCTCTTTAATTAATGCATTCTTCTAACCTTCTCTCCATAGATCAGAATGGCATCTTCACTTCTGCTCTCACAGGTGAAGATGTCGTCTAGCATGCCTTAGCTAAACGCATTTATCTCTTTAATACAGATTAAGTTACTGTTTAATTCATATTAACTAGCAGGGGATCAAGAAGACATCATGGAGAAAGTGATTAATGGGGGAACGAAAATAGATAGAGAATGGAATATGAAAGTGATCGAGACATTCAATATATCTATTAAGCGTCTGATACATGGTGTGAATGAAGAGAAAAAGAATATGAACTACAATGATGAAAAGAGATAGAACAGATATAAATAGCGAGAACAGATACAAATAGCGACAACATCTCGGCACTAATTTGGATGGAGATCTACTTGCCGGATTGGATGGATCAGATGGTAGGATGAGCTTCCCTCTCAGGCTTGCTCAACCGGTAGCAAGGTTCTAAGCACAGAGCTTCTCGGCAGGTGTTTCGCAGAATAGATCTAAGACTCACCTCTCGGCTTTGTCTCTTCTTCTTCCAGGATTTCTTCAATTAAGCACTTAGCTCAGCCTTTCTCTCAACACTTTAGCAGCAATTAGCCCCATATCAAGTAGCATATTTTCTCTGAAATCAATGAGGGTATTTATAGGTAAAGGTCTTTGACTCCGACCTTGTGGTCTCCACTTGTTGTTATGGAAATTCTAAAGATGGAGGAATAATTATTCCTTCTATTATGCAATCAGACCGTCAATTCTGCACAACCATTAGTTGTACACGTGTCGCAATCCTCCACTTTTGTGTTGCTCAGCTGCATCTTTCGATCGAGTGTTCGCATGTAGTGTTATTTTTATTACCGCATGTGGTTGAAAGTCAACTCTGGATTGACTGTCAGACCGCGCCGTCATTACGTTAATCATCTTTTTAGTGTTGATTGACGGGGGCAATGTGACAGAGATGCGTTGGTCAGTTCTTCTTGAGCCTTGATCGTAAGTGGTGACTTGGTTTCCTGCATAATAGAGTAGAATTCTCCTTTTCTTCCATCTTAATGATGTGAGTGGGTGTAATTGCGATCATTTATAATTATTGTATTTCTAAGCTAATTTTCATACAATTGGCGCATATTTATCCTCTTTTGGCCACAATATCTAGATAAGGTAGTACAAATAACTTGTATTTCTAGAAGTTATCAACCACCCCAATTTTGCCTGGAAGAATCAACAACAAAATTTCCAACTTGTGGCGCAAAAAGAAGGGCCATCGGGATTCTTCCAACGCAACAACAATCAACCAAGCAGTCAAGCAAGTAGCTCACAACAACCACTGCAATCCTCTTCTTTGGAGAGCCTATTGAAGCAATATATAGAGAAAAATGAGACAGTGCTTCAAAGTCAGGCCACCTCCATCCGCAATCTTGAATTACAGATGGGCCAGATTGCAAGTGACCTGAAGAGTCGACCACAAGGGGCGTTGCCAAGTTCAACTGAACTTCCACGTAAACCGGGGGGATCAGGTGAGGAGCAACGTCAGGTTGTGACATTGCATAGTGGGAAGACTGTGGAGGGAGAAAAGAAGGAGCATCGTAGAAAAACTTCCATCGCAGCTGTACCTGAGATTACAGTAACGCAAAAAGAAGAAAGAGAAAATGAAACAGTAGAACCGGAGGTTGTGTCGACCTCAAAGCCTAATGAAACGGGAACCGTGAAAGTCCAGTTACCACCTTTCCCTCAAAGACTAAGGAAGAAAAAAAATGAAGAGGTACAGTACCAACACTTCTTATCTATGTTAAAGCAATTACATGTTAACATTCCTTTCAGTGAAGCGATTGAGGAAATGTCTACCTACGCCAAGTTTCTGAAGGACGTGGTAACTAAGAAGAGGGGCGCTGGGAAATTTGCCATGGTGGCATTAATGCAAAGTTCCAAATCAATTATCCCATCGAAGATGAGCGATCCTGGGAGCTTTACTATTCCTTGCTCCATAGGAGGACTCTATATTGGGCAAGCCCTCTGTGACTTGGGGGCCAGCATAAATTTGATGCCGCTGTCAATTTTTAGACAATTAAATGTGGGGCAACTTATGCCCACATCAGTGACTCTCCAATTAACTAACAGATCTTTGGTTCATCCAGAAGGTAAGGTGAAGGATGTGCTGATCACAATTGATAAATTTATTTTGCTAGCTAACTTCACCATTTTAGACTACGAGGCCGATAAAGATGTGCCCATCATTTTGGGGCGACCTTTTCTATCAACGGGTCGTGCTCAAATTAATGTGCACAAGGGAGAAATCACTTTGAGTATAAACGGACAGAAGCTCAAATTTAATATAATTCGTGCCATAAAATTTCCGGATGAAGAAGACCTACAAGATTCTGATGATGGCCTGAATTTGATTGAAGAAGAAAAGTCTGATGAAGATTATGAAGAAAAGGATGCCAGCACATCCATTGCTACCTGTAATACGATCGTAGCAAAAACAAACAAGGAAGAAGAAATGATCGCAAGGTAAGAAGTGGAGCCAAAAGAAGAACGATAAACAATGCAACCTTCCCTGGTGGAGCCACCAACACTTGAATTGAAGACCCTACTAACCCTTCTGAAGTACGCATTTTTGGGGCAGAATGAGAAGCTGCCAGTGATAATTTCCTTTATGCTCAATGAAGATCAAGAGAATGCGTTGATGAGCATTCTCAAGAAACATGTGCGGGAAATTAGTTGGACGATCGCTGACATTAGAGGAATTAGCCCCGCGTACTGCATGCAGCACATTTGTCTTGAGGATGACCACAAAGCAACAATTGAAAATCTACGCAGACTCAATCCTACGATGAAGGAGGTCGCCAAGAAGGAGATTATCAAATGGCTAGATGCGGGCATTATCTACCCCATAGCAGATAGCACGTGGGTCAGCCCCATGCAACGTGTGCCGAAGAAGGGTGAAATGATGGTAGTCCCAAATGAGAAAAACAAATTAATACTGCAAAAGACCATCACTGGATGGCGCATATGCATGGACTACCGCTAACTGAATGCAGCCACAAAGAAAGATCACTTCCCTCTGCCTTTTATCGATCAATGTTAGACAGTCTAGTAGGGAATGATTTTTACTACTTCTTGAATCGGTATGTCGAATACAATCAAGTCATGATAGCTCCTGAAGATCAAGACAAGACCACATTCACTTGCCCATATGGGACGTTTTCTTTTTGCGCATGTCGTTTGGCCTCTGCAATGTGCCAAGCATGTTCTAAAGGTGCATGATGGCGATCTTTTCAGATTATCTCGAAGATTAGTGAAAATATTTATGGATGACTTCTCTGTTTATGGGAACACTTATGAAGTCTGCCTAGCCAACCTAGAGAAGATTCTGAAGAGATGTGAAGACATGAATTTGGTGCTCAACTAGGAAAAGTGTCATTTCATGGTGAAAGAGAGTGTAGTGTTAGGACATAAGGTCTCCCACGAGGGGTTAGAGGTGGACAAAGCAAAGATTGAAGCAATTGAAAAACTCCCACCTCCAACCAGCGTGAAGGTTGTGCGAAGCTTCTTAGGGCATGTTGGATTCTATAGACGATTTGTCAAGGACTTTTCTAAGTAGCACGACCACTGAGTGCATTGCTAGAGGCTGATAGAAATTTTGAGTTCGACAATAATGGCCTCAACGAATTCAGAGTTTTAAAAGATGCATTGATTACCGCGCCCATACTAATTGCGCCGGACTGGACATTTCCATTTGAAATCATGTGCGACACAAGCAGGTATGCGATGGGGCAGCTTTAGCGCAAAAGAAGAAAACAATTTTGCATCCCATCGCATATGCGAGTAAAACTTCAAACCCTGCTCAAATAAATTATACCACCACAGAGAAAGAACTTCTGGCTGGGAACCAAGGTACTCATCTATACTGATCACTCGGCAATCAAATACTTAATGACAAAGAAGGACGCAAATCCGAGGTTGATCAGAGGGTTCTCCTCCTCCAAGAATTTGATATCGAAATAATTGACCGGAAGGGGACAGAGAATCAAGTTGCAGATAACTTGTCCAGACTGGAAAATCCTGAAGTTGACCGCAATGAGACTGAAGTGAGTGTCGTATTCCCAGATAAGTAGTTGTTCCACATAGAAGAGTTGCCCTGGTATGCGGACATTGTTAATTATTTGGTTTGTGAATAATTTTCTGAAGATTACACCTATCATCAACAGAAGAAACTCAAGAATGAATGCATACACTATTATTGGGATGAGTTGAATCTGTATAAAAGAGGTGCAGACCAGATTATTCGATTATACGTACCAAATGCTACTCAACAATGCATATTGTCACAATGCCACGACTCACCATATGGTGGGCACTTTGGAGGGCAACGCACCGCAGCCAAGGTTTTGCAAAGTGGATTCTTTTGACCTTCATTCTTCAAGGATGCGGCTGACTACGCAATGAAATGTGATCGGTGTCAATGCACAGGCAACCTTTCATGGAAGAACACAATGCCAATGAACACTATCTTGGAGCTGGAATTATTGGACGTATGGGGGATTGATTTCATGGGGCCATTCTCTCCTTTGCATCACAATAACCGGCACCGTTTTTCCCTGAGTTCAACCACGGATCATACCGAGAAACTTGCGATGGAATTACACTTGGTTTCATCGTAAGGAAACTTGTGACAACACAGGGCATACTACTTGAGTATAACTAGTTAGCACATAATCAACAGTAGTATTGCATCATCAGGAGCATTGAATTTCATATACACTTTAGCGTAACAACATCTATCCAAACAACGCAATGAGGACCTTGCTCATCTTAAAATTTGGGGGTGGGGAAGGTCTGAACAGATGAACTGTGAAGTATGCAGTACTTAAGAAAATGCGTCCTTTTGTGTAGAATTTGCTTACAGAAAAAAAATTGACTTTATGCAAAACTCCAATGTCAGCGCAAGGGAAATTTCAAAAATGTTCCCAACCTGATAAGAGTTTAGTTGTGAAAGGAGCCTACTCGTAGTTGGATGTTCGTATGACACCCGTAGGAGCAAGCCAAAATGAAGGTAGGTTTCCAAGAACAACGTAGTATAAACCAGAAAGAGAAAAGAATGCAAGAGACGACTCCTCTGATTAGCATGAGTTAAAAGTTGAGACTGGCATAAAACCAAATGTTCGCGTGACACCCGTGGGGACAAGACAAAACGAAGAGTGTAACCATGACCAACTGTCTCTAAGTGAATACATGATGCAATATTTTGCTCACTGCATAATAGATACGTCAAGTTGTTTTGATAAATAAGAGATAAGCATTCTACTTTTAAAGCTAGAAAAGTGTCTTTGAGTAGAATTTTGTTACATAGAAGAATAAAGTAAGGCTTGCTAAGGATTAGCAAGAATAGGAGGAAAGTGTGATGTCAGGGAATGTGCCTAAGTGTAACAGTCAGAGCAACCAAAATTATCGCAGAAATATAAAATAGGAATGGAGCATGATTGCCTTGGTAGAAGATATGATTGAGGACAAGCATATATCTAAATTTGGGGGTGTGATAACTTGTAGAAATACAAATTATTTGTGTCATCTTATCTAGATATTGCGGCCAAAAGTTAGTAATTATGCACCAATTGTATGAAAATTAACTTAGTATGAAAATAATTATAAATGTTTGCAATTACACCCACAAACGCCAAAAAGATGCAAGGCAAGCCAAACTTTACTCTGTTTTGCAGGAGACCAAGTCACTGCTTGTGCTCAAGGCTCATGAGAAATTAATCAATGCATCTCTATACAAAGACCAAGTTATATACCCGATCGAATCTCTATACAGAGACCCCTACTACCGGTAGAGCACGCCTGAGAGGGAAGCTCTTCCTGCCATCAAAACCGTCAGATCCAGCAAGCAGATCTCCATTGAATCTGTGCCAAAACATTGGGACATGATTGTATCTGTTCTATCTCTCTTTCATATTCCATGTTTTCATTATCTCTACATTCACACATCATGTATCAAACACTTAATAGAAATATTAAATGTTTCGATAGATTTCTTTTATCATTCTTTGTCTATTTCCGTTCACCCATTAATCACTTTCTTCATGATGTTTTCCTAATCCCTTGATAAGCAATATGAATCACCAAGAACTTAATAGGTATTAAAGTTATAAAATACATTTAGCTAAAGCATGCTAGACAACATCTTGAACTGTAAGAGCATAAGTGAAGATGCCATTCTGATCTATCGAGAGAAGATCAAAAGAGTGCGTTAACTAAAGCGAGTAGTGCTTCCAGACATGGAAGCAATCTTGTGTTCATTACGTTAGACTCTGTTTCACCACAGACATGTGGCAAACGCGGCCGATCACTGAGAGGTGTACGCCAAGAGAAGAGAGGAACAGTATTTGTATCTTCAATCCAATTAAAAACTTGCATTGTTGGTAATACTTATCTTTCTCCTTCTAATCTATTCATAAGACTTGTCGTCGCATCCCACGTCTTTGCACAACCTTCATAGCCAGCCTTAACCCTAGTATCTTGCACATGAAACCTGTATCTTGTACATCTAGCTTAGGTTTATTGTATTTTTATGTTTTATCACATCTTTACAACTTTCTTCTATTTTACCGCAATTTATATACTGTACAAACCTTTTTTTATAAAGTATTGAAAACCTGGTCACATATACCATGAACATACTGCAATAACTGGCACCATTTCTCGTGATTGACCTCGGATCACACCGAGAAACTTGCGGTGGAATTACACTTGTTTCCATCATAAGGAAACTTGTGACAACGTAAGCATACTACTTGAGCATCTCTAATTAACGCATAAATTGTAGTAGTATTGCATCATCATGAGCATTAAATATCATACATACCAAACTCGTGACACTTCCACAAGAGAAGGTTGCGTTATTTTTCTTTCTTCTTTTGGCTCTTCTTCTTGCGTTGCGATCGTTCCTTCTTCTTTGTTTGTTTTTGCTACGATTGCATTGCAGGCAGCTACGGATGCGTTGGCATCCTCTTCTTCACACTCTTCATCAGATGATAACTTGTAGAAATACAAGTTATTTATGCCACCTTATCTAGATATTGTGGCGAAAAGTGAGTATATATGCATTGATTGTATGAAAATTAGCCTAGTATTACAATAATTATAAATGATTGTAGTTACACCCACTAATGCCATAAAGATGGAAAACAAGCCGAATTTTACTCTGTTTTGCAGGAGACCAAGTGACCGCTTGCACCAGAGGCTCACGAGAAACTGATCAACACATCTCTATCACATTATGCCCGTCAACCAACTATGAAGAGATAATTACCGCAATGATGGCGTAATGTGACATTCGGTCAAGAGCTATGTTTCAACCGCATGCAGTAATAAAAACAAACACCACATGCAAACCTATGATCGAAAGATGCAGCTGAGCAATGCAAAAGCGAAGGATTGAGACACGTGTACATCTAACAGTTGTGCAGAATTGACAGTCTAATTGCATTATAGAAGGAATAATATCCCTCCATCTTCAGAATTACTATATCAATTTGTGGGGACCACAACGCCGGAGTCAAAGAGTTGTACCTATAAATACCCCATTGATTTCAGAGAAATCTTATGCTACTTGATACGGGGCTAAGTACTGCTAGGTTATAGAGAGAAAAGGCTGAGCTGAGTGCTTGAGAGAAGAAATCCGGGAAGAAGACAAGATAAGTCCGAGAGGTGAATCTCAGATCCAACTTGTCAAACACCTGATCGGAAGCTCTGTGCAAAGACCACTGCTACCGGTGGAGAAAGCCTGAGAGGGAAGCTCTTCCTGCCATCGAATCCATCCTATCCGGCAAGTAGTTCTTCATCAAATCTGTGCCAAGACATTGGCACTTGTTTGTATCTGTTCTATCTCTTTCTCTATTGTATCTCATTGTTTCTTTATCTCATCATTCGCACATCATGTATCAAACGCTTAATAGAAATATTAAATGTTTCGATAGATTCCATTTACCATTCTCTATCTATTTCTGTTCACCATCACTCACTTTCTTCATGATGTCTTCTTAATTCTTCGATAAGTAATATGAATTGGTCAAGTGCTTAATCTGTATTAAAGTTATGAAATACGTTTAGCTAAGGCATGCTAGATGACATGCTCACCTATGAGAGCAGAAGTGAGGATGCCATTCTAATCTATCGAGAGAAGGTCAGGAGAATGCGTTAACTAAAGTGAGTAGTAATTCCAAACATCGAAACAACCTTCCTTTCATTATGTTAATCTCTGTTTCACCACAGACATGTGGGAGCATGGTCGATCACCGAGAGGTGTACGTCGAGAGAAGCGGAACAGTGTTTGTATCTTCAATGCAATTGAGAACTTGTGTTATTTGTATTAATTGTCTTTCTTTCTATTCTATTCACAAGACTTGCCAACGCATCCCACGTATTTGCATAACTTTCACAACCAGCCTTGATCCTTGTAACTTGTACATGAAGCCTGTATCTTGTAACATCTAGCTTAGGTTTACTGTATTGTCATGTTTTTATCGCATCTTTATTGCTTTCCTTTATTTTACTGCAATTTACATACTTGTACAAACACTCTCTTAAAAATTGAAAACCCGGTCGCATGTACCATGAACGTACCACAATAACCTAAACCATTTCCCCGTGTTCGACCTCGGATCATATCGAGAAACTTGCGATGGAATTGCACTTGGTTCCATTGTAAGGAAACTTGTGAAAGCGCATGGCATACTACGTGAACAACTACAATTAACGCATACCTAGAAGTAGTATCGCATCATCATAAGCATAGAACATCATACATCTTTAGTGCAAACAACATTAGACTTTTCTTCTTGAATCAAATTCAGGTCATCGTCAGAATCTTGCAGGTCATCTGGAAATTTCATGGCACAAATTATATTAAACTTGAGCTTCTGTCCGTTTATGCTCAAAGTGATTTCTCCCTTGTGCACATCAATTTGAGCACAACCCGTTGATAGAAAAGGTCGCCCCAAAATGATGGGTACATCCTTGTTGGCCTCATAATCTAGGATGATGAAGTCAACTGGAAAAATAAATTTATCAATCATGATCAACACGTCCTTCACCTTTCCTTCTAGATGAACTAGAGATCTGTCAGCCAATTGAAGAGTCACGAATGTGGGCACGAGTTTCCCTACATTTAATTGTCGAAAGATTGATAGAGGCATCAAATTTATGTTGGCTCCCAAGTCACACAGGGCTTGTGTTGACGTGTTTTCGCTAACGTATAACGTATATGAAATTTAATGTTCATGATGATGCAATACTACTATTGACCATGCGATAATTAGTGATATTCAAGTAGTATCCCTGCGTTGTCACAAGTTTCCTTACGATGAAACCAAGTATAATTCCATCGCAAGTTTCTCGGTATGATCCGAGGTCGAACACGGGGAAAAAATGGTGCCAGTTTTTGTGGTATGCTCATGGTGTTTGCGACCGGGTTTTACAATACTTTGATAAAAGTTGTATACAGAAAGTAATTATAGAAAGTAAAAGAAATGTAAAGATGTGATAAAATACAATAAACCTAAGCTAGATGTATAAGATACAGGTTCTATATGCAAGACACTAGGAGTAGGGCTTGCTGTGAAGGCTGTGCAAAGGCATGTGTTGCGAGGACAAGTCTTATGAGTAGATTAGAAAAGAATGATAATTATACAAAAACAACGCAAGTTCTTAAAGGAAATAAAGGTACAAATACTGTTCTGCTCTCCTCTTGGCATAAACCTTTCGGTGATCGACTGCGCTCCTACATGTCTGTGGTGAAACAGAGTTTAACGTAATGAACGTAAGGTTGCTTCCATGTCTGGAAGTACTACTCGCTTTAGTTAACGCACTCTTTTGACCTTCTCTCGATAGATCAGAATGACATCTTCACTTCTGCTCTCACAGGTGAAGATGTCGTCCAACATGCTTTAGCTAAACGTATTACATAACTTTATTTTACATTTAAGTTCTCGGAGATTCACAGTGCTTATCGAAAGAGTAAGAAAACATCATGGAGAAAATGACTAATGGGTGAACGGAAACAGACAGAATATGATGGATGAAAGTTATCGAAAGAATTAATATTTCTATTAAGTGTTTGATACATCATGGATGAATGTAAAGATAAAGAAAACATGAAATACATAGAAAGAGATAGAACAGATACAATCGAATGCCAATGTCTTGGCACAGATCTATGGAAGACTGCTTGCCAGATCTGGTTGGATTGATGGTGGGGAGAGCTTCCCTCTCAGGCTTGCTCTACTGGTAGCAAGTTCCTCTGTACAGAGCTTTGCTCGGGTATTTGGCAGGTTGGATATGAGATTTTTCTTTCGGCCTTATCTCTTCCTCTTCCCAGATTCTTCTTTTCAGCACTCAGCTTAGCACTTTTCTCTCTCTTGAGTCTTACAGCACTTTGCCCAGTATCAAATAACATCTATTTCTCTGAATCCGTTGGGCTATTTATAGGAGGAGATCCTTTGACTCCGACCATGTGGTCCCCACTTGATGGTTATGTTAATTCTGCAGATGGGGGGATATTATTCCTTCTGTTATGAAATCGGACTGCCAAATCTGCACAACCGTTAGCTATACACGCGTCTCAATCTCCTGCTCTCGTGTTGCTCATTTGCATCTTTCGATCATAGATTCGCATGTGGTGTTTGTTTTTATTATCACATGTGGTTGATGCATAGATCAGGATCGACTATTGCATTGCGCCGTTACTTCAATAATTCTCTGTGCAAGGTTGATCGATGGGCGCAATTGTGATAGAGATGCATTGAATAAGTTCTCGCGAGCCTTGGGCTCAAGCAGTGCCTTGGTCTTCCTACAAAATAGAATAAAGTTTGGCGTATCCTCCATCTTTTTGGCATTAGTGGGTTTTATTGCAACCATTTATAATTATTGTCAAACTAAGTTAATTTTCATACAATTGGCACATAATTACTCATTTTTGGCCACAATATTTAGATAAGGTGGCCTACATAACTTGTATTTCTACAGGTTATCACACCCCCAAATTTAGATATATGCATGTTCTCAAGAATATCATCTACCAAGGAAATCATGCTCCAATCCTATCCTATATTTTTGCGAAAATTTTGGTTGCTCCGAATGTAACCCTTAGGCAAATTCCTTAACATCGCATTTTCCTTCCATCCTTGCTAATTCTTAGCAAGCCTTACCTTATTCTTCTACATAACAAAACCCTGCTCAAAGAGACTTTTCTAGTTTTCAAGATAGAGTGTTTATCTCTTCCTTGTCAAAACAACTTGATGTATCTATATGCTGCGAGCAAAAATTTTGTGCATCATTTATTCACTTAGGGACAGTTGGTCATGGTTACACTCTTCGTTTTGGCTTTTTCTCACGGGTGTCATGCGAACATCCAACTACGGTGGTGTGCCAGTTTCAACTTTAACTCATGATATTCAGAGGAGTTGTCCCTTGTCTTCTTTTTCTCTTTTTAGTTTTATGCTATGTTGTTCTTGGTAACCCACCTTCGTTTTGGCTTGCTCCTACGGGTGTCATACGAATATCCAACTACGAGCAAGCTTCTTTCACAACTAAACTCTTATCAAGTTGGGAACAGTTTATTTTGAAATTTCCCTTGCGCTGACATCGGAGTTTTGCATAATTTTTTTTTTGGATGAATGCTAAACAAATACGCTTTTTCTTGAATATTGCATACTTTTGAGTTCATCTGCTCAGACCTTCCCCACCCCCAAATTTAAAGATGAGCAAGGTTCTCAATGTGTTGTTTGGATAGACTAGACAAACACTTAGAAGAAAATTTCAAAAAGAAGGTTTGAGCAAGACTTTGAAAGGTAAAAGATAAAGTACTGCTAAACTAAATGTTAACTAAGTATTAGTCAGAATCTACTAAGTATGAGGAATGTTATTAAGTTTCACATATAAAACATCATAGCATGCAATGAAGATCGTAAAAATACAAGAGTAAAAATAAAGCACAGATTTATAAAGGATGATAAAGAGAAAGGCATAGGCAAAAATTTGAGAGATATATACTTTGGATTGTATTGAATATTAACAAAGGTTGCGAATAATTACAAATGATCGCAAAAGAATTTGATCTATGCCTATATGCCTGGCAGCCGATCGCAACATCCCAATGAGAAATTATGCAGCACCCATCTTATACGACTTTTCGCCGGGAACCTCAAGGCCAACTGTCGAGGAGAATGCCCGATTTGAGATCAAGTTGGTCATGCTGCAAATGATTCAAAACGTAGAGCAATTTGGGGGTCTGCAAGGTGAAGACCCGCACACCCACCTAACCAGCTTCGTGGAGATGTGCGGCAATTTCTCCCTCCTTGGCATTACTCCAGAAAGTATCAGACTATATTTGTTCCCTTATACCTTGAGCGACGAGGATAAGAAATGGGCCTATTCGCTGGAGCCCAATGAGATCACGTCATGGGGGGGCAACTGGTAGAGTGGTTTATGAAGAAGTTCTTCCCACCAGCTGTCAACGCAAGAAGATGGAAGGATGTGCTAAACTTTGAGCAGAAAGAAAATGAGACCCTGAGCACCGCCTGGGTGCGATTTAGAAGATTGATGAAGAACTGCTCGTATATCGGGATTCCCGATTGCGTCTTGATGGAGACTTTTTATAACGGCCTAAGCAAGATGATTCCACTAGTCAAAGTGTTGTGGAGACACCATGCAGTGGAAGAAGCAACTTGGGAAAGCGAACAACAAATGAGAGCCAAATATCCTCATTTTTTCTCTTGATTACTTTCCGTTGAATTTCGAGGACGAAATTCACAAAAAGGGGGTACTGACTTGTAAGCCCTTATCCCTTTTTCTCTTGTTTATGCTTAGCATCAACCTAGATAAGTGAGCTTACCTAAATGAATAACTTGGATTGTATGACCTAAGAAAGTTCTAATTCTGTGTTGGAATGAAAGTTGGAAATTACTTAACAAATGCAAGTTCTTTTAGAAATGTATTAATACATGTTATTATTGGAACAATTTTTCATGATTGGGCACTTGTATAGTGAACATGATTTGTTATTGGCTAAGGGTTACAAGGAAAGAAAGAACAAATTTTGTAGGAAATGCAAGTTAGTCGAAAGGGGCATTGGAGTTGTTTGTTTTTTTTTTTAAAAAAAACATTCTTGGATTAATTTGCTAAAATCTAAAATTAATTTAACTTGATAATTCTTATAAGGCTACAAAGGATAAGGAAAATAAATAAAAAGCCACGTAGTAGGGAAAACAATCAGCTGGGTGGAGGACTTTGATTGGAGGAAAAAGTGTGCAACTTCGGCCAGAAATTTAGGGTCTGAAGAATGTGATGGTTCTCCCAAACTACTCGTGTAAAAGCTTCCATATTTAAACCAGATTAAATCTTATTGAGTTTGAGTCTATTCTAGGGCTGCTTGAGAGATTTGGGATCGGAAAACTGATGAAATCATGAAAATAGTGAAGGTTGCCCGGAAAACTGGAAAATCCAAGTCAGGTGTAGTCTAGGAGAGATTCTGAGCTCTGGAATCGAGTTAAGAGCTGTAATTTTGAGGTTATTTAGCTTAAAGATTTATTAACATATTGCGTGAAGGAAGTATGTGCAAATTTTCGCTTTATGTTGGGTTAAAAGTTGGTTAAATTGAAACAGTGTTTTCTCGAACAAGGTAGCAGCAGGCCAGCCACCCCCCTAAGGTTGCCAGCCCGACCAGCGCGCCTCTTTCTGTGCCAATGCCCCTCAGCATGCCTCAACCCATTCAGCCCTGCCCACCCATGGTCAGCCTCGTCCACCCACGCCCACAGGCCGCGCCCATGCCCATTTCTAGTGCCCAATTGCTTGTTTTTTAGCATTTTGGGTGTTTGTGAGCATTTTTGAATCCAATTAAGATTTTCTTGATATTTTGACCCTAGAATGAATACTTTTGGATTAAAAATTGAATTTTGGGCCATTTTGGATAATGTGAGGAAAATGGACTTAAGGAGAAAAATGTGAATGTTTAGGTGTTAAAATGAGTTCAAGTGGTTGCATTGAATCACTATGGGCTGTTTTTGGTTGATTTGACCACTTGGGACTTTATTTCAGGTCAAATTGAAGTTGGAAAGTCTTACAACCTAAGGAGCTCATGCAAGTGAAAGTGAGTGGTTTACTTTTGAATGTTTTGATATAGAAACTAATTATATATTATAGTATGTTATGATTTATGAAATGTGATTGCATGATCTGTTTTACTTGATTTATATTTCAAAAATGTTTAAATCATGATTTCTAAACTCTTGATGGTTTTATACGATCTTGATTTATCAAAATGTAGTTTGGAACCAGAGTTTACACAATTGTGACTTGCATGGTTTTATATGAAGACCTCTTGATGTTGAATTTAAAAATGCTGAATGTTTGAGAAAGTGGTTTCAAACTACTAATTCTTGTACCCAAGAGATGGTTATTTTCCCGTGCTACTTGAATGTGTTTCAGTAGCATCGCTCAAGCAATTAGGGGGTTACCGGGGTCAGATGTGGCCAGAGTATATCGAGAAGTCCAGAGGAACCTGCGCCTGTAGCGCCACCCAGGCTATCAGGGGGCTACCACTGGGTCAGACGTGGCCAGAGTATACCAGGGAGTCCAGAGTAACCTGGGCCTNTGGCCAGAGTATACCAGGGAGTCCAGAGTAACCTGGGCCTGTGGTGTGTATCTATGCTTAGCCTTGAGGCAGCTCTGCGTGCACGTATGGCCTTGTGATTTGGTTTACATCATGGGGGGCATTCTGTGTCCAGAGTAACCCGCCGTTGTAAACGAGTATTTGGGTACAGAGTTGGTGTGGTTTTCTGATAACGATTGAATGCTTTAAAATGTGCTTATGAAAGTTGATCATGCCACTATTTTACTAGCATGTGTTTGAGATGCTATTGAATCTTTTATACTTGGCCAATGTTTTATTGAATGGTTTAATTACTTTTATTGATGATTTAGAAAGCGATAGCTTATGTTTATATTAGATTACCACTCATTGGGCATTAGCTCATGCTTTCGATGTTTTATGTTTTTCCCCCTCAGGTAGCATTAAAATTCCGGAAACATGCTGAGCTGTTTACTGCCACACGACAAGAGTCTCCTACTACATTGTAGGCCTTGCACTATTGTAAATAGATTGCATATCTCAAACCTTACGTGTCTTGGTTTTGGGAGTATGGGACAAAAGGAGTTGTTTGGTTGTGTAATGTCTGAAAGTGTTTCCATTGTGTCTAAACTTTGTTCATGGTTTGTATATAACAGGAGATAGGAAGTTTATGAAACTTGTTTGTGGATATCGTAAAATGGAATATGCTGAATGGAAATTAAATGTGCTAAAGGATTATTGTGTAATTGTTCAGATTTAAGCACAAGTTAAGTTGGTTAGTAAGATGCTAAATGTCATTGGGGGAGGTGATGTTTGGCATCTTCACACCTCTTTCTAGGTTAGGTGGGTAATCTGGGAGGGGGTGTGACATGTACTGTCTCACCCTTAAAAGTCACCGGATTCCCATTTCCGTGCAGACACCTTGATAGAAGTCCCACACTATATGAGGCATGATAATGGATGGGCACTGACAGAACACGTCCCATCCGTGCTCCATAATGATGCTCATGATGAGGTCAGGTAGTGGGGTTGGTGCAGGGTAGAAGCCCATCTCGATCAGCATGTCATCATTTTACTTTCTTTTAGATGATCGCTTCTTGGCCGATGCAGGCTCGCTGCTTTCTACTTCGTCTTTGCTTTGTGCCTGTGCAAGGCGAGCTGCTTGCCTTTGTCTCTTTTCTCGCTCCTTGCGTTGTTCTTCCTTTTTGCGTTCAGCGAGTTCTTTGCCCTTGCTTTTGTATAAGCGCCTAGTGTTAGCTTCACGCTTTTTTTTCTTTTCTTCCAAAAGCAATCTTTCCTCTTCTTCTGCCTCTCTCCCTTCTCTCTCAAACTCTTCTTCAAACTGCTCAGAGGCCAGCAATAGGCACTGATCCTCCTTACGTTTCCAAATCCTTTCAAGTCGGGCAAGCTCGTTCTTGCTTCGCATTTCTTCAAATTCTAATCTTTTTCTTCTATTCCCTTCATCGATGATGAGCTTGCACCACTCAATCTTTTCTTGCTTCTCTTCTTCTTCTCTTCTTCTTCTTTCCTCCTCTTCCAGTGCTGACATTAATCGTTGAGGGTTGATGCTAGACCCTTACGGTGCATTCTCCCTGTGATGCCACATTAGGGGGTGCCCTCTGTTTCTTCTCCTTCGTCCGTTGCAACCAGTTGTGTTACTTCAGGTTGCAGCAGTTCCATCAGCTGTGCCATTTCCCCCCTATCCTCTCTTATAGAGGTCGATTCTCCATCCTTCTTGGGGCTTACAGCCCCCTGCTTTTCTTTTTCTTCTTCTCTCAAGCGCCTCTTCTCCTTTCGGCACAATTTTCTTTCTTTCTCCTCTTCTTCTTGGCCTCTTCATCTTCGTCATCATTCTTTTTCTCTTTGTTCTTTCTTGACTTGTGATGATGCGACGACTCCGCCTTCCCAGCCTTTTGTCCCTTACTCTTCTCTTCTTCTTATCTTCCTTCTCAACCTTAGCAACCTTCTTCAATCTAGCTCCCTCTTCCTTCTCTACCTCAGCTGCCTTCTTCAATCTAGCTCCCTTTTCCTTCTCTGCCTCAACTGCCTTCAACTCTTCCTTCTTGGCCTCTTCTGGCAGCACACCTCCTACAACTTCCTCCATCGCAATGTCAGGGGTTATTAATGCTCTCTCTGCTTCTCCGGCCTCTTCAACTCCGATCTTAATTTCCTCTCTTTCAATGATCGCAATCTCCTCTTCTTCCATTTGTGGAGGTTCATCAAAAATTTATGTGATGATGGTGGCCTCCGGAGATTCCGGGACCACAACATCATTCTCTTTTTCTTCTTCTTCAACCACCATTTCTTCCACCACCACTACTCCATCCTTTATTGCTTCCTCCGCCACAACCACCGTCTCCTCCTCCATAGGCAGTGGCTAGTTTACAACCCCTGCCTCAGGCAGTCCACCTCCTTGCTCCAGAGTGATTAGGATGTTGCCATACACCTCCATATCGTCTCGCCTCTTCCGTTCACTTTCAGTGGAGATGGACGGTGTTGGTGTGGGCATGCTCTCAGCGCTTCCTCCTCTCTTGAATGCAGGAGGCCTAACGGCCAAAGGATTTCTCTGGGATCTTCCGGTGGGTTTGGGGACGGTACGGGATTTTGCAGCAAGCCTGCGACTGGCAGCCAGGAATGCTGCCTCTCGCATGGCTGCTTGGTCAGGGGCGGAAGGTGAAGCAGGTTGGTTTGATGTTTGGTCGGCCATTGAAATGGATTGGAAGGTCTGGTAAACTTCGAGCATTAGGGAGAAGAAAAGGTTCTGAAAGCAAAATGTTTAGGGTTTCGATTTGCTGTAAAGAATTTCCAAAGACGGGGAATGGGGTATTTAAAGGTTGTGCCGTGGTGGGGCCTAATGCGATTTGTGCAACGACTGACCTCGAACAACAAGCGCGTCGTTCCATCTCCTGCATTTATGGAATTTTCAGAAAAAGGGTCCTTTCGTCTGCTAAGCAGTAATTGCTTGGGGATACGAATCGATTGGACTTCTTCCCGAATAACCAGACAAAAATTTCTTTAATATTTTATTTGAATGGATGCATGATAAGCTATAACGCATTGTGTTGAACAACACAACTGTATCTTTATAGAGGATGAGCAACAACACATATGTCCCTACAACACACCCCTTAACCAACACATTTCTGCAGGATACCTTGACATAGTGCATTTGGCTCAGGACGGGCAAAGGACATATGCGAGCGCAACACACCCCTCAACTCAATATAGTTGAGTTAGGTGATCGCAATGCATTCCTAGTTGTTTGGTATGCGTCCATTGTCATCTTGCTTTCTCATTGTTAAATGTTTTATTATCGTTATTTATATTTTACACATATGTATTTTGTTTTATTATTATTAGTATTGTTTTTTTTTTACATTTTTCTTTATTACTCAATCATTCACAATTTAAAGCATATGCGTTGATTACAAAAAAAAAGTCAAAGAATTAAAGGCAGGAACAAATTAAATGCACCGACGTAAATGAAGAATTAAATTCGAAGAGTCACAATTTGAATTAAATGAGTCACTAAAACAAGATTCATAAATTAAAAAGATTCAATTCAATAAAGTAGAGTAAACGTAGTAGTGAGATATGGACCGAAAATTTGCGTTGTCTTCGATGATCGCAATCCATATCTCCGCGGGCGGTCAGGCTTGCCTGCTTAGTGTATTCAAGGACATTGTCCTTCCCTGTTGATCCTGAGGCTTCAGAATTACTGGGCAGTGTTCTAGGTGTCCGACTTCTCAGCTCAGAGGCCAGCTAGCCCACTTGGATCTCCAAATTTCTTATAGAGGACGCTTGCGCTTGCATTACTGCATCATTTTTGTCCATGTACTAGTTCAGCAGCGCCTTTAACGATCCTCTCGAGGCATTAGATGATGATGATGGTTGCTGGTTCTGCGGTCTTGATTGCCCCTGATTGTGGCGAAGCAAAGGATTTCCTCTATTGCCCCCTTGATGGTTCATTAGCCCTCCTAGGTTGGGCATTGCCGCCCCAACCGTAAGTTAAGATGACTCCTCCAGCCCGGATTTTAGGTGTTGCTGAAGGGGTTGTTCTGAATAGCACACACTTGCTGAAGATCAATGGGCATCCTTCAACTCCGTGAGCCCCACCATAATTGACGCAAACAATTGCGGCCACTTAAGCCAGCACAGCGGGTTGCGCTGATTGTGGAGCAATGGCTCCTTGATTAATTCCATTGATTGGAGGATCGAAGTTCACCGTGGCATTTGCTCGGCTAGCGTGGTCATTGTCTCCTAGGGACAATGGCTGTTTTCATTTTTCCTTCTCTCTGTCCTCGACCTCTATAAGCCGTCATCATCTAGTCATCCATGTTCCGCGAGATGCGGTCGAGATGACTTGGCCTGGGGTATGTCTTATCTGTAAAACCTTCTGTTGCAGAGGCATCAGCACAGCCTGCGTTGCTCTGTTCAGGCCATTGTGAGAATGTTTCCATCAAGATGCAATCGCGGAATCCCGATATGCTGGCAGTTTTTCACCAACCTTCTGAATCGCACCTAGGCGGTCTTTAGGGTCTCATTCTCTTTTTGTTCAAAGTTCAACACGTCCTTCGTCTTCTTGCATTCACAACCGATGGAAAAACTTCTTCATAAACGCTTAACATTGCCCCATTAAGTGATTTCATTGGGCTCTAGTGAATAAGCCCACTTCTTAGCCTCATCCCTCAAGGTGTAAGGGAAAATATATAACCTAATATTCTTTGGGGTCATGCCAGGTAGGGAGAAATTGCCGCACATCTTGGTGAAGCTGATCAGGTGGGCATGCGGGTCTTCACCTTGCAGACCCCCAAACAGCCCTGCGTTCTAAATCATTTGTAACATGACCGGCTTGATCTCAAAGCACGCATTCTCTTTGACAGTTGGCCTTGAGATTCCAGGCAAAAAATTGTACAGGTTGGGTGCCGCATAGTTTCGCATTGGGATATTGCGATTGGCTGCCAGGAATACGTGATCTTTGGCTGGTCGAACAACCCCTTGATTCACATCTGGCACCGCGTTATCGTTATTATTTGCCATGTTGGCTGCCTTTTTTCGTCGATTTCTGTTCTGGCATATCCTCGCACGGAAGGTTCGCTCGATCTCAGGGTCAGCTAGGAATTCCGGTTCAGCACCAGGACTCATAAACCGTCAGGCTGCTCTCCACGTTGAACATCCAGTACAATGAGATCTTTCCTGCAAAATACCAAAAACCACTCAAATAAGAAATTGTTAATCAAGTCCCCGACAACGACACCTGTTGACTCGTTTAGGATGTATGATATTAAGTGCTCAAAATGATGCGATGCTACTTCTATTTATGCATTAATTAGGAATGTTCATGTAGTTTGCTCTGCGTTGTCACAAGTTTCCTTACGATGGAACCAAGTGTAATTCCACCGCAAGTTTCTCGATATGATCCAAGGTCGAACATGGGGAAATGGTTTTCAGTTATTGCGGTATGTTCATGGTATATGCGACGAAGTTTTAAATTCTTTATAAAGGAGTTTGTACAGGTATGTAAATTGTGGTAAAATAAAGGAAAGCAATAAAGATGGGTAAAACATAAAAATACAATAAACCTAAGCTAGATGTTACAAGATACAGACTTCATGTACAAGATGCTAGGATTAAAACTGGCTGTGAAGGTTGTGCAAAGACGTGGGATATGGCGACAAGTCTTATGAACAGAATAGAAAGAGAAAGATAAGTATTACAACAACGCAAGTTCTTAATTGGATTGAAGGCACAAATACTGTTCCACTATTCTCTTGGCATACACCTCTCAGTGATCAGCCGTGTTCCCTATATGTCTGTGGTGAAACAGAGTTTAATGTAATGAATGCAAGGTTGCTTCCATGTCTAGAAGTACTACTCGCTTTAGTTAACACACTCTTTTGACCTTCTTTTGATAGATCAGAATGACATCTTCACTTCTGCTCTCACGGGCGAAGATGTCGTCTAGCATGCTTTAGCTAAATGTATTGTATAACTTTAATACAGATTAAGTTCTTGGTCGTTCATATTGCTCATCAGGATATTAAGAAAACATCATGAAGAAAGTGACTAATGGGTGAACGGAAATAGACAGAAAATGGTAAATGGAATCTATCGAAACATTTAATATTTCTACTAAGCGTTTGATACATGATTTGTGAATGAAGAGATAAAGAAGATGTGGAATACAATGAAAGAGAGATAGAATAGATACAAACAAGTGCCAATGTGTTGGCACAGATTCGATGGAGATTGGCTTGCCGGATCGGATGGTTTCAATGGCAGGAAGAGCTTCCCTCTCAGGCTTGCTCCACTGGTAGCAGGGGTCTCTGCACAGAGCTTCGATCTGGTATATAGCAAGTCAGATCTGAGATTCATCTCTCGGCCTTATCTCGTTCTCTTCCCAGATTTCTTCTCTTCAGCACTCAGCTCAGCCTTTTCTCTCTAAAATCTTACAGCACTTAGCCCCGTATCAAATAGCATACTTTTCTCTGAAATCATTGGGGTATTTATAGGAGTAGATCTTTGACTCCGGCCTTGTGGTCCCCACATGATGGTTATGGTAATTCTGCAGATGGAGGGATATTATTCCTTCTGTTATGCAATCAGACCATCAATTTTGCACAATCGTTAGTTGTACACGTGTCTCAATCCTCTGCTCTCGTGTTGCTCATTTGTATCTTTCGATCATAGGTTCGCATACGGTCTTTGTTTTTATTACCACATGCGATCGAAGCATAGCTTTGGATCGACTGTCACATTGCGCCATCACTTCGGTAATCGTCTCTTCATGGTTGATCGATGGGTGCAATTGTGGCAAAGATGTGTTGTTCTCATGTGCCTTGAGTTCAAGCGGTGACTTGGTCTCCCACAAAATAGAGTAAAGTTTGGCTGGTCTTCCATCTTTTTGGCGTTAGTGGGTACAATCACAAATATTTATAATTATTTTCATACTAGGCTAATTTTCATACAATTGGAGCATAATTACTAACTTTTGGCCACAGTATCTAGATAAGATGGCATAAATAACTTGTATTTCTACAAGTTATCACGCAACCCTCTTCTTCCTTTCTTCTTCCTTCTTTCGGTGCCTTTCCTCCCTCTTGCGTTCTCTTCTTTCACTTCTTTCCTTCTTCTTTTTCAGTTTGACCTCCTCATCTTCTTCATCCTCCTTCTCTTTTATTTTCTTCTCCGCTTTGTGTAGATGGGATGGCTCATCTCCTCCAGCCTTCGTTTCTTTGCTCTGGGAAGAACTATAGGATTCTGGGAAGGAAAAACATCTAGTATGCAAGAACGATTTAGAGTTTCTGTCTACATAATGAAGCAAGTAAACGATCTGAGACAAAGAGACCTGCTTTTATAGGTTGGGCTTTAATGGCCCCAACGCAGATTCTGCGGTGGAAGGCCTCGAGGAACTCAAAAGACCATGAAGAGACCTGCCTAATATCTTCAGGGACATTGCTTCTTTCCATGAGATACAGGACCCTCAGAATTTCTTGGCAACGTTCTAGGTGTTTTGTTTCGTAGCTCAGATGCCAGCTGCCCCACTTGAATCTCCAAATTTCTAATTGAAGACGCTTGTGCCTGCATCACCATATCATTTTTATCCATGTATTGCTTGAGCAAGGCCTCCAATGAGCTTTCAGAGGTGTTTGAAGAAGAGGATGGTTGGTTGTTGGATTGTCTTTGTTGCTCTTGATTCGAATTATGGTGAAAAGGTGGAAGGTTCCCTCAATTCCCTAAATTGCCATTATGATGGTTGCTTTGCCCACCTTGGTTAGGATTCCCTCCCCAACCGAAGTTAAGGTGATTCCTCTAAGCCAGATTATACGTGTTGCTATAGGGGTTGTTCTGGATAGCGCATACTTGCTGCATTAACGATGGGCACATTTCTGCCGCATGAGCCCCTCCACAATTGATGCAACTAATTGCGGCCACTTATGCCGACGCATTGGGTTGCGCTGATCCTTGGGAGAGGGTACCTTGATTAAGCACCATCGATTGGAGGATAGAGGTCACTGCGGCCATCTGAGCGGCCAAAGTCGTCATTGTCTCAACAGGGACAATGGTAGTGTCATTTCTTCTTCTTTCGGAGCCTCTGCCTCCATAACCATCATCAACTCAATCATCTATATTCCACGAGATGCGGTCAAGGATGACCTTGGCCTCAGTATATGTCTTATCCATGAAACCTCCTGCCGCGGAGGCGTCAACAACAACCTGCGTCGATCTGTTCGGGCCATTATAGAATGTATCCATAAAACGCAATTGGGTATCCCGATATGCGGAAAATTTTTCACCAGTCTTCGAAATCGCACCCAGGCGGTGCTAAGGGTTTCTTTATTCATTTGTTTAAAGTTCAACACGTCCTTTCGTTGCCTTGCATTGACTTCCAGCAGGAAGAACTTCTTCATAAATTGCTCAACCAGCTAATCCCATGACGTAATCTCATTTGGCTCCAATGAATGAGCCCACCTTAGCTTCATCCCTTAAGGTGTAAGGGAAGAGAAATAATCTGATACCCTCTAGGGTAACGCCAGGTATAGAGAAGTTCCCGCACATCTCGAAAAAACTGGTTAGGTGGCCGTGTGGGTCTTCACCTTGTAGACCCCCAAATTGCCCAGCATTCTGAATCATTTGGAGCATGACCGGTTTGATCTCGAATCATGCGTTCTCCTCGACGATCGGCCTTGAAATCCCAGCCAAAAAATCATACAGATTGGGCATCGCATAGTTCCTCATCGGAATGTTACAGTCAGCGGCAAGGAAAACTGGATCTTACGCTGGCCGTCCCACCTCTTGATTCCCTGCGGGAGCTACATTATCATTATTATTATCTGCCATGTTAGCCTTCTTTCGCCTTGCTTGGTTCTGGCATACCCTTGCACGAAATGTACACTCGATCTCTAGGTCAGCCTCGAATTCTGGGTCAGTCCTAGTACTCATAAACTGTCAGATTACTCTCTATGATGAACAGTCGGTACAAAGAGACCTGTCCTGCAAAATATCACAAACATACTCAACAATAACCGTTAACAAATCCCCGAAAGCGGTGCCATAAACTTGTTGACAGAATTTATGAATGTTTCTATCTTAGGCATACGCATTACGATATATGATGTATGATACAAGTCCATGTCCCTGGCAACGACACCATAAACTTGATAACATAAAAATCTATCTTCTTATGTCATACATACAATGCATGGATGAATATAACGCAGAATTTATGAATGTTTCTAAATAAGCATGTGGATAGTGATGAATGATGAATCATACAAGCTCATGTTGCCATAAACTTGTTGACTTGGAAGGTGGACATGGAATGTGGATGATGTGTTATGCTTATTCATACTATATGCGATACTACTACAAGATGTATGCGTTATTAATAAAATGCTTGTAGTATGCGATGCATTGTCACAAGTTTCCTTGCGCTGAAACCAAGTATAATTCTAACACAATTTTCTCGATGTGATTGAAGGTCGAACACAGGGATTGCTTAGTTAATGCGTTACGTTCGTGATATATGCAACCGATTTTACAATTAATAAAAGAGTGTGTGTTTGTACAAGAAATTAAAGTGCGGTAAAGTAAAGTTGCGATAATAAAGTAGAAGTGCGATAAAAGTAAACCTAATCTATTATGATACAAGATACAGGATACATGATACATGATACTGAGTTTGAGACTAACTGTGAAGATTATACAAAGAATCGTGTTATGCGGTGGCAAGTCTTTATGTACGAAGCAGATATAGAAAGGATGACTAGTAAAAACATCGCAAGTTCATTAATTGCGTTAAAGATATAACTACGGTTCCGCTTTTTCTTGGCGTACACCTCTCGGTGATCGGTTGTGTTCCCACATCTTTGTGGTGAAACAGAGATGAACGTAATGAACGCAAGGTTGCTTCCATCTATGAAGTACTTTCTTCTTTTAGTTAATGCATTCTTCCAACCTATCTGTCGACAGCGAAATGGCATCTTCACTTCTGCTCTCACAGGTAAAATGTCGGTCTAGCATGCTTTAGTAAAAATATTTATTTCTTTAGCATAGATTAATTTACTTGTTAGATTCATGGTAATTAACAAGGGATTAAGAAAAACATCATGAAGAAAGCCGATTTTATAATTAATGAACGAAAATAGAAAGAAAGAAATATGTGCGATGGAATGATCATGACATTCATATACTAAGATTTAGCGTCTGTTGTGAATGATAGAGATTAAGAAGTGAATACAAATTGATGATAAAGAGATAGAAAACAAATATTGGAAGAGTGCCAATGTCTTGACACAGATCTGGACGGTGGATTTGCTTGCCGATATAAGAAGATGAAATGGAAAGAAGAGCTTCCCTCTCAGGCTTGCTCGTCCGGTAGAGTTGATCTTGGTACAGAGCTTCAACGACGGGGATTGAAAGGATTTTCCCTGAGACTCACCTCTCGGACTTGTCTTTTTATTCTTCCCAAACCTTCTTCGATCAGCACCCAGACCAGTCTCTCTCTTAATATACAAGTATCAAAATATGCCCATATCAAGTATATTTTGCAATGGAATTCCAGAGGCTATTTATAGGCTCGACTTTGACTCTTTGTAATGTGGACCCCACTTTATTGTTAAGGCGGCTCCGGAAATGGTGGAGTGAATATTTCTTCTGTTATGCAATCAATCACGTCAGAAATGCACAACGGTCAGATGTACAAGTGTCAGAATCCTCCGCAAGTGCGTTTCTCTTTTGCATCTTTCGATCGTGTGCCCGCATGTGGTGTTGTTTTTTATTATCGCATGCAGTTGAAGTTGAGCTCTGGATCGACTGTCGCATGCGCCGTCATGGTGTTGATCGTCTATTCATTATTGATTGAAGGGCGCAATGTGACGGAGATGCGCTGTTCAATTTCTCTTGAGCCATGAATGCAAGCGGTGACTTGATTTCCTGCAAAACAGAATGGAAACATCCTTTTCTACCATCGCAATGGTGTTAGTGGGTGTATTGGCGACAAATTATAATTCTTGCATTTCTTACCCAATTTTCATACATTCGACGCAACTTTTCTCTCTTTTAGCCGCAATATCTAAATAAAGCAGCATAAATAACTTGTATTTCTACAAGTTATCATGAAGCTGTAGCAATGCCTGTCTATAGGCGAACACATGCTTATCTATGAGTAAAGTCATCAACAACTAATTACTCGGGAGGGTAAGTGGTTGGTTGCATTAAGCAATGTAAGCAAGTATTCACTAGAGATAGGAATAATCTTACGTCAACTAGGTTATTGTGATTACCTTGTCTTATGAGTGCATCATTGATCATTTAGGCATACTTGAGAGAGTAGTCTAAAAACTAGATCTAAGATTCGAGTGAGCGGATCGGATCGCATAAGCAAGAATGGAGAGCTTAGAGATAAGCTCCATTTGCTATTACACAGCGTATGCACCCTACGGAGAGGGTATTGCATGCGTCCAAGAAGTAGGATACGATGGTATGCGGTCATCTTGTTTATGTGTGGGAGCACTATCTTTACCTTGCTTTCGTAGTTAGTTTATTTTTATTGTTATTTTAGATATGTGATTGTTTCCTTGGTTGTGGTGCATTTGCTCCTTGTAGGTGCGACAATAATTCTTCTCAGTGCGTGGTTACAATGGAAGAATTCCTCCATCCTTCAACGCATGGCTTCGATCGCATGAATTCCAACGCATGGTCACATGCGTTATTTTACTTAAGGTTCTTTTCTTGTTATCTTTTATGCATTATCCTTTTGAAATTCTCCTTGTCCGATTTTGTTTCTTTGCGATGAATCTATGATGGTACGTATAATTCACCGCATCCACTAACTAAGCATTGCAAGGTTCTCCTTTTAATAGTTTCTTCAAATTTTGACATTCTGAGTTTTATTATGTGCAAACCTTTGCTCAAACATTTGTTACCGCATTCCTGTTGATTTTGTTTTTAGCTTTGCAGTGAGAATGCTGCCAACCTCTAAGTTTGGGGGTGGTAGCGGTTTCGGAGAATTGCGTTCATTACATTGCGATCATTTCTATATATAAAAAAATATTTTGAGAATAACAACTCCACTATCAACGTAATGGGGAAACCCATGTTGATAAGAGTTATGTTGTGAAAGGCACTTACCCGTAGTTGGATGTCTGCATGACACTTGGGTGTTGCTATGCTAACGTGTATATGAAATTCAATGCTCATGATGATGCAATACTAATGATGACTATGCGATAACTAGTTATACTCAAGTAGTATGCCCTGCGTTGTCACAAGTTTCCTTACGATGAAACCAAGTGTAATTCCATCGCAAGTTTCTCGGTATGATCCAAGGTCAAACACGGGGAAAAATGGTGCCGGTTATTGTGGTATGTTCATGGTGTATGCGACCGGGTTTTTTCAATATTTGTATAAATTTGTGTACAGTATGTAATTACAGAAAAATAAAGAAAAGCTATAAAGATGCGGTAATAATACAATAAACCTAAGCTAGATGTATAAGATACAGGTTTTATGTGCAAGATACTACGACTAGGGCTAGTGGTGAAGGCTGTGCAAAGACGTGGGTTGCGATGGCACGTCTCGTGAGTAGATTAGAAAAGAAAGATAAGTATACAACACAACGCAAGTTTATAAGAGAAATAAAGGTACAAATACTGTTCCGCTCTTCTCTTGGCATACACCTCTCGATGATCGGCCGTGTTTCCAACATGTCTGTGGTGAAGCAGAGTCTAACGAAATGAACGCAAGGTTGCTTCCATGTCTAGAAGTACTACTCGCTTTAGTTAAGGCACTCTTCTGACCTTCTCTTGATAGATCAGAATGACATCTTCACTTCTGCTCTTACAGGTGAAGATACCGTCTAGCATGCTTTAGCTAAATGTATTACATAACATTACTTCACATTAAGTTCTTGGAGATTCATAGTGCTTATCGAAAGACTAAGAAAACATCATGGAGAAAATGACTAATGAGTGAACGAAAACAGACAGAATATGGTGGATGAAAGCTATCGAAACAATTAACATTTCTATTAAGTGTTTGATACATAATGGATGAATGTAGAGATAAAGAAAACATGAAATACACAGAAAGGGATAGAACAGATACGATCAAATGCCAATGTCTTGGAACAGATCAATGGAAAACTGCTTGCCGGATCTGGGTGAATTGATGACGGGGAGAACTTCCCTCTTAAGCTTGCTCCACCGGTAGTAGGTGCCTCTGCACAGAGCTTCACTCGGGTATATGACAGGTTGGATCTGAGATTTACCTTTCGTTCTTATCTCTTCCTCTTCCTGGATTCTTCTTTTCAGCACTCAACTTAGCCCTTTTTCTCTCTAAAATCTTACAGCACTTTGCCCCGTATCAAATAGCATAATTTTCTCTGAATACACTAGGGTATTTATAGGAGGATCCTTTGACTCCGGCCATGTGGTCCCACTTGATGGTTATGGTAATTTCGCAAATGGGGGGATATTATTCTTTCTGTTATGAAATCAGATTGTCAAATCTACACAACTGTTAGATTTGCATGCGGTGTTTGTTTTTATTACCACATGCGGTTGAAGCATATATCTAGACTGACTATCGCATTGCGCCGTTACTTCGATAATTGTCTGTGCAAGGTTGATTGACGGGCGCAATTGTGATAGAGATGCGTTGATAGAGGTTCTCGCGAGCCTTGGGCACAAGCGGTGACTTGGTCTTCCTACAAAACAGAATAAAGTTTGGCATATTCTCTATCTTTTGGCGTTAGTGGGTTTTATTGCAAACATTTATAATTATTGTCATACTAAGTTAATTTTCATACAATTGGTGCATAATGACTCACTTTTGGCCGCAATATCTAGATAAGGCCGCCTAAATAACTTGTATTTCTACAAATTATCACTAATGGGTGAACGAAAATAGATAGAATATGGTGGATGAAAGCTATCGAAACATTTAACATTTCTATTAAGTGTTTGATACATAATGTGTGAATGTAGAGATAAAGAAAGCATGGAATACATAGAAAGGGATAGAACAGATATGATCAAATGCCAATGTCTTGGCACAGATCAACAGAGAACTGCTTGCCGGATCTGGTAAAATTGATGGCAGGGAGAGCTTCCCTCTCAGGCTTGCTCCATCGGTAGCAGGTGCCTCTGCACAGAGCTTCGCTCGGGTATATGGCAGGTTGGATCTGAGATTTACCTTTCAGCCTTATCTCTTCCTCTTTATGGATTCTTCTTTTTAGCACTCGGCTCAGCCCTTTTTCTCTTTAAAATCTTATAGCACTTTGCCCAGTATCGAATAGCATAATTTTCTCTGAATACGCTGGGGTATGTATAGGAGGAGATCCTTTGACTCCGGCCATGTTGTACCCACTTGATGGTTATGGTAATTTTGCAGATGGGGGGATATTATTCCTTCTATTATGAAATCAGACCGTCAATTCTGTACAACCGTTAGTTGTACACGCATCTCAATCTCCCGCTTTCGCATTTCTCATTTGCATCTTTCAATCATAGATTCGGATGCAGTGTTTATTTTTATTACCACATGCGGTTGAAGAATAGATCTGAACCGACTATCGCATTGCGCCATTACTTCGGTAATTGTCTTTGCAAGGTTGATCGATGGACGCAATGTGATAGAGATGCGTTGATTAGGTTCTCGTGAGTCTTGGGTGCAAGTGGTGACTTGGTCTTCCTGCAAAATAGAATAAAGTTCTGCGTATCCTCCATCTTTTGGCGTTAGTGGGTTTTATTGCAAACATTTATAATTATTGTCATACTAAGTTAATTTTCATATAATTGGCGCATAATTACTAACCTTCGGCCACAATATCTAAATAAGATGGCATAAATAACTTGTATTTCTACAAGTTATCAGTGCGGACAAGCTAAAACGAAGGTAAGCTGCCAGGATCAACGCATAAGCGCAACTCCTCTGTCGGGCGCAAGCCAAATCAAGCAAGAGAAGAGTTGAGTTGAATATAGAACGGAACCGAAGTTTAATGCCCGCATGACACACGTGGGGGTAAGCAAAAACGAAGAGCAGAACCAGGTTCAATGCTGCATTCGAATAAGTAAACGCAAAGTTTTGAATTGTTTTTAACGAACGCATTCTCAAAAGCTGAACCTAAGGTTGCGGAGAATGAATAAAAAGTTTTGAGCAAAGACTTGCCGGATTTAAACGTAGAAAAGATCTTCTTGAAGAAGCAGCTGAAGTGAAGGAGAGCGTTGCGGCCATGGTCTGAGGTATATGTAAATTATATTCTGAGAGGCTAGTCATCGCAAAGGAAAGCAAGAAGGCTAGTTAAGAATTTCTTAAGTATAACGCATGCTTGAGAACAAGCATGATTCTAAGTTTGGGGGTGTGATGACAGGCAAAAATGCACGTCATCTTAGGCCTTTTATTTAGAATTATGAGGGTTGAATATGCAGCAAATATGTTAGGAATTCATGAGAAAATGAGTTTGTGTCGTTCAACATCAAGAATCTCGGCTAACCCACTATTATGCGTTATTATGTGTTCAATTGTCTATCTTTGTAGCTAACGCAGGAAGCGAACGCATATGCAGAAGCTGGGCTATCGCATAAACGATCTGTAGAGAATTTCTCCATTGCAAAGGCGAACGCATACGTTAAACACATGGGTGTTGCGGTAATCAACTGCATGCGTCCATCGCATGCCAGCGCTTAGTGCGCTCTTTATAAATCTTCGCATTTTCATATGCGTTGATCCTCCATTCTTCTAGCTCAACAAGCACTTCTCCTGCTTTCTTCAAATCAAAATTCAGCTTCTTTACCGCCCACAGTGCCTTATACTCTAGGAGTTGCAATCGTCAAGCGATTGTGGTCATCGTGTAGAAGTTGCGGTAATCATGCGAATGCGGTCATCGGAAGATTGCGACTACACGATGATAACAATAGTAGCGAAATGAATGCAAGGTTGGTGGAATTGAAACATTAACGCATATATCGGTAAAATCAAAAGATGATGTTGACATTTCACCTACCACGCCGCGAGCAGTAGATACTTAGAAAAGGACCATCGTGCCGCGAATGTCAGAAGTAGAGCAGGTCCATTAATGTTGTCTACGATCAAGCTCTATAAATAGAGGCCGCTGAGCAGAATTTCAAATGTTCTAGGGTTTTCATCTAAGGTTTCCTACCTTCAGGTGGATTCTTGTGATCCAGACTAAAGCGTTAGAAGAAAGCTTGAAAGCTCTTCATCTCCTTCATCCATCCCAAGTGATGACCGGAGCCTTCGTCGGAGTTAGATCTCGAGAGAGTTAGCTCCGCCGCTGATAACGAGCAGAAATGCACATTATTACAGTGCTAAGTTATTAAACAATGAAGGTTTGCATTGGTAAAATATGTTAGATTGCGTCCAAAAAGCACTAAGTTCATAATATTGCGGCCGCATGCGTTTATTGTATTAGAACAGTTAACTTTGGTATTTTTATGCAGAATATGCGTTAACGCAGAGCGAAAAGCGCGATGACAAGAAATCAATGGTCGAGCACAACATTACAGCAAGGCTTTGTGGTGATTTGTGTTTGCAAACATCTACCCAAGAAGGAATGCTACATAGAGCTGGTGCAACATGGTGGGTGCATCTGGGTGAAAAGCATAATTAATCACGATGGGACCAAAAGCTGATGACGGTCGAATCCAAATTAAGTTTACAAGCCGCTAACGATAACAAGTACACTCTGCTTTTCGGTGACAAATATTTGGCTCATCAGTAAGAGAATTAAAGCCATCCCATATGTGCAATCATAAGAGGAAAGCCGCCTTTCACCCTGAAGCTCTATAAATACCAAAGGCATCCTTCAGAAAAGGGGTTCAGTTCAGCCAGTTTCGCAAGTTCAGAGGGTTAGAGAATTTTGCCTTTGATAGATTAGATTGTTCTTAGATTTTCTTTTATTTTAAGGTGGAAGTGAGAGAAGGAGATTATGCCGATAGATCGTTCTGGTGAGCTTGGGAAAGTGCCGAAAGAATCAAGATCAGAGAGAGGGCCAGCTTCTGCAGAAGCAGGATTATCTTTTGAACCGAATAGAGTTGCAGTGTAAAAGCCTTGGGTAGCAAGGGATTGCTACAGGCTCTCTAATCTTATCTTCCATTGTTATTTTCTACTGAAACTCATCTATAGAAATGGAATTCACTTCTCTATATCTCTTCACTCTCTGTTTATTATGCATGAGTAGCTGATAACGGGTAGAAATGCATGTTATCATAGTGCTAAGTTGTTAAACAATGCTGGCTTGCGTTGATAAAAACATGTTAAATTGCGTCCAAAAAGCATTAGATTCATAATATTGTGGTCGCATGCGTTCATCGCATTAGAATAGTTGATTTTTGTATTTTTGTGCAGAATATGCGATGACGGAAGACGGAAATTGAGATCATAGGAAATCATTGGTTAAGCGTAGCATCACCGAAAGGCTTTGAAGTGATTGTGTTCGCAAACATTTGCCTAAGAAGGATTGTCGCAACCTGGTCGGCGCAACTTGATGGGCGCATCTGGGTGAAAGGTATAATTAATCACGATGGGACAGAAAGCTGATGACAGTCGAATCTGAATTAAGTTGACAGCCACTAACGAACAAGTAAATTCAGCTTTTCGGTGACAAATATTTGGCCCATCAATCAGGGAATTAAAGTCGTCCCATCTGCGCAATCATGAGAGACAAGCCATTGTTCGCCTTGGATGTTCTATAAATACCAGAGGCATCCTTCAGAAAAGGGGTTCACCATCTTACGAAGTCACAAGTCTGTTCATAGTTTAGCCTTGTTCTTAGATTTTCTTTTATTTTAAGGCAGACGAAAGAGAAGAAGGTTGTGCCAACGGATTGTTCTGGTAAGCTTGGGAGAGCGTCGAAGCTTCAAGAATAGAGAGAGGGCCGACGCCTGCGGAAGCAAAAATATCTATTGAACCGAATAGAGATTGAAAGTGTAAAAGCCTTGGTCAGTAAGTTGCTACCAGGCTCTCTATACCTTCATCTTCCATTGTTATTTTTTACTCAACTTCATTTATCGAAATGGAAATTACTTCTCTATATTTGTTCACTCTTTTTTATTTATGCATGATTAGCTAAATTTGTTGAATGGGTTGAGAAGCATCTAGCTAGCACAACTGGGAATCTTCATTCTATGCGATTATCTTGTATTATGTATGCTTCATTCGTCCATTAGAGATACTCAGCAGGGTAGTCTAAGGACAGGATCTAGGCTTGAGAAGGTCAGGTCAGAATATAGGCTCGAAAGAGTCCGATTAGAATGCATAATCAAGAGATAGGAGCTTAGGAATAAGCACTATTTGTTATTAATGCATCGCATGCATCCAAAAGATAGGATATGATTGTATGCGGTCACCTTGCCTTTATGCATTTTGCACCATCGCATAGGAAAAGAGTATAGACTTAGGAATAAGCTCTATGGACACTTTTGCATTCAACACATGTGCCCTAGACTTAGGAGCATCGCATTTGCATTGGAAAATGACTTGTTGTGCATGGTTGTAGCATGATCGCGTAGTCTGACGCATTCCCAAGTAACTGATAACTTGTAGAAATACAAGTTATTTATGCCACCTTATCTAGATATTGCGGCAAAAAGTGAGGAAGTATGCGCTAATTGTATGTAAATTAACTTAGTTTGATAATAATTTCAAATGTTTGCAATAAAATCCACTAACGCCAAAACATGGAGAATATGGCGAAAATTTACTCTGTTTTGTAGGAAGACCAAAGTCACCACTTGCGCCCAAGGCTTGAGAGAACCTCATCAACGCATCTCTATCACCATTGCGGCCATCGAACGTCATTGCACAGACATTCATTCAAGAAACGGGGCAATGCGATAGTCTATCCTAATGACAACCGCATGCGGTTATAAAAACAAACGCCGCATGTGAACTTACGATCGAGTGATGCAAATGAGCAACACAAGAGTGGGAGATTCAGACGTGTGTATAGCTAACAGTTGTGCACAATTGACGGTCTGATTGCATAACAGAAGGAATAAAATCCCTCCATCTTCAGAATTTCCATAACCAATAGTTGAGACCACTTGGCTGGAGTCAAAGCTATTCTGCTTATAAATACCCCACAAGATTCAATGAAAATTTATGCTATTCGATCTGGGCGAAGTGCTACTAGATTCAAGAGAGAAAAGAGCTTAGCTAAATGCTGCAAAGTAAAATCTGGGAAGAAGAAGAGATAAGGCTGAAAGGTGTAATCTCCGTTCACCCTATCAATATCTCTGAGCGAGGCTTTGTTCAAAGACTCTGCTATTGAAGGAGCCAGCTTGAGAGCGAAGCTCATCCCACCATCTATCCATCCACAACCGGCTAGCAGATCTTCATCAATCGGTGACCAATACATTGGCGCCAGATTGTCCTTTTTCTACCCTTCTACGTATTTCATGTTCCTTCTATCTTATTGTTCATTCGTCATGTATCAAACCCTCAATAGAAATATTAATAGTTTCGATATAATTCACTATTCATCTTCTATCTTTCACCGTGCACCTGTTATTCACTTTCTTCACTATGTTTTCGATAAGTATTATAAATATCTAAAGACCTAGTGTAAATTAAAGTCATGTAATACGTTTAGCTAAACCATGCTGGACGACATCTTCACCTGTGAGAGCAGAAGTGAAGATGCCATCCTGATCTATCAAGAGAAGGTCAGAAGAGTGCATTAACTAAAGCGGGTAGTACTTCCAAACATGGAAGCAACCTTGCATTCATTATGTCGGACTCTAGTATCCACGTATACATGCGGGAGACGGGGCCAATCACTAAAAGGTGTACGCCATGAGAAAAAACGGAACAGTATTTGTACTTTACTTTTATTAAGAGCATGGGATAATTTGTACACTATTCTTTCTTTTCTTTCTTCCCTATAAGTCTTGTCGCCGTAAACCATGTCCTTGCACATCCTTCACAGCTAGCCTTAATCTTAGCATCTTGTACATGTAACCTGTATCGAATACATCTAGTTTAGGTTTGCTGTATTTTTACCGCATTTACTTTACTTTTATTTTATGTAATTACTTTTGTACACAACAACAATTCAAAGATTTGAAAAATTGATCGCATAACATCATGAAAACACCGCATTAAATCGGTACCGTATTTTCCCATGTTCGACCTCGAATCGCACCGAGAAAATTGCGATCGAATTACACTTGGTTTCATCGTAAGGAAACTTGTGACACAGCAGGGTATACTATCGAATCTCAATAAACATCACGCAATCAGTAGTAGTATCACATTGCATGCATCGCATAAACTTCTATCAGTCAATAAATTTATATATGCGTTCAAAGTGACAACAATAACGCTAGCTAAAGACCTTCTCAACCCATCATCCACATACTCAATGCATCTATCACACAACGGACTTTTCTCAAATCCGCCGTATTTTTTTATTTTTCATTAATGCAATCAACAACAAACCACAATTGAGTTACCAGTTACCGCAAAGTTTTTCTAAAATTACCACCGCAACCTGTTTTCACAAGTCCCTAAGTTCGATTCTGGACTTACCAGGAAACTTCGTGGAGTTTACACTTGGATTCTGCTGAGGAAACTTGAGTGCTCAACGCAACTTCACCATCGCATATCATCCATAAATTTACTTCATAATATCAAGCATCACGTTTTTGGCACCGTTGCCGGGGACAGGCAAAATAGTGTGCTAACGGTAATTTTTCTGATTTCTTTGTAGACTCTCAATCTCTGGCAAGTTACAACCCAGAGATTGAGAGGACATTTAGACAGAGATTGAGAGGACATTTAGACAGAGATTGAGAGACCGCCAACAACAACCACAGTCAGATAAAGAAGAGATGGCGAAGCATCCTGGAAACGGAGCACCAAACGAAAACAATGTCATGGCGAATCCAATCCTGCTGGCAAACGATCACAATAGACTCATTAAGGACTATGCATTACCAAACCTCTATGATATCTCTCCAGGAATCATGAGGCCTACCCTCGATGGAAGCAGATTCGAAATGAAACCGGTGATGCTGCAGATGATCCAGACTGTAGGACAATTCGGAGGACGGGGTTGCGAGGACCCACACGCCCACCTCCGAAGCTTTATTGAAATCTACAATACTTTGTGTTCCCGAACATCTCTGTCGAAGAAGTTCGACTAACTTTGTTCCCATTTTCTCTTCGTGATCAAACAAGGAAATGAGCGTATTCTCTTGAGCCGGGAGAGATCACTTCTTGGGAACAGGTCGTGGAGAAGTGTATGAAGAAATATTTTCAACCTACTGAGAATTCAAGATGAAGGAAACTCATAACAAATTTTGAACAAGACATGGAAGCTAACTTGTAGAAATACAAGTTATTTATGCCACCTTATCTAGATATTGCGGCCAAAAGATAGTTAATATGCGCCGATTGTATGAAAATTAGCTTAGAATTAAAATAATTATAAATGATCGCAATTACACCCACTAAAACTATAAATATGGAAGACAAGGAGAATTTTACTCTTTTTTGCAGAAAACCAAGTCACCGCTTGTGATCAAGGCTCAAGACGAACTGATCAACGCATCTCTGTCACATTGCACCTATCAATCAACAATGACGAGATGATTACTGCAATGATGGGGCAATGCGACAGTCAATCCAGAGTTGTATTTAAACCGCATGCGGTAATAAAAAATAACACCGCATGCGAACACAAGATCAAGAGATGCAACTGAGCAACGCAAAAGCGGAGGATTGTGACACGTGTATAACTAATGGTTGTGCAGAATTGACGGTCTGATTGCATAACAGAAGGAATAATTATTCCTCCATCTTCAGAATTACCATCATAACAAATGGGGACCACAAGGTCGGAGTCAAAGATCTTCACCTATAAATACCCCCGTTGATTTCAAAGAAAATATGCTACTGGATACGAGGCTAATTGCTGCTAAAGTGTTGAGAGAAAAGGCTGAGCTGAGTGCTTAACTGAAGAAATTCGAGATGAAGAAGAGACCAGGCTGAGAGGTGAGTCTCAGTTCTATACTGCCAAATACCTGACTTGAAGCTCTGTGCATAGATCCCTACTTTCGGTTGAGCAAGCCTGAGAGGGAAGCTCATCCATCCATCTGATCCATCCAATCCGGCAAGCAGATCTCCATCCAAATTGGTGCCAAGACATTGGCGCTTGTTTGTATCTGTTCTATATTTTTTCATCATTTTATTTCACTTTCTTTATCTCTTCATTCACACACCATGTATCAAACACTTAATAGATATATTAAATGTTTCGATTGCTTTCATATTCCACTTTCTGCCTATTTCCATTCCTCCATTAATCACTTTCTCCATGATGTCTTCTTAGTCCCCTGATAGCTAATATGAATTAAACAAGTAACTTAATCTGTATTAAAGAGATAAATGAGTTTAGCTAAGGCATGCTAGACGACATCTTCACCTGTGAGAGCAGAGGTGAAGATGTCATTTTGATCTATCGAGAGAAGATTAGAAGAATGCGTTAATTAAAGCGAGTAGTACTTCCAAACATGGAAGCAACCTTGCATTCATTACTTTCGTCTTTGTTTCACCATAGACATGTGGGAGCGCGGCCGATCATCGAAAAGTGTATGCCAAGAGAAAAGCGGAACCGTATTTATAGCTTTAACGCAATTAAGAAACTTGCGCTGTTTATATTATTTATCTTTCTCTTTCTGTTTTGACATAAGAATTGCCGCCGCATTCCACGTTCTTTGCATAATCTTCACAGCCAGCCTTGACCCCAAAATCTTGTATCATGAAGACTGTATCTTGTATCATATAGCTTAGGTTTATTGTTCTTTATTTTATTACCGCATCTTTACTGCTTTCCTTTACTCTACCGCAATTTTATATACTTGTACAAAACACCTTTTAAAGATTGAAAAACCTAGTCGCATATATCACGAACATACCACAATAACCTCAAACAGTCCATGTGTTCGACCTCGGATCACACTGTCATGCGGTGGAATTACACTTGGTTCCAACGTAAGGAAACTTATGACAATGCATGACATACTACGAGAACATTCATAATTAACGCATATCTAGAAATAGTATCTTTTAACATTTCAATAAGTTTATAGTGTCGTTACCGGGGATTGGTTAACGGTTTATTGTTTGAGTGTGTTTTTGGTATTTTTTAGGACAGATCTCATTGTACTGGCTATTCAATGCGGAGAGCAGCTTGACAGTTTATGAGTCCTGGTGCTGAACCAGAATTTGAAGCTGACCCTGAGATCGAGCATACTTTTCATGCAAGGGCACGTTAGAACCGAATTAGGCAAAAGAAGGCATCATGCATGGTGGACAACAATGATAATGCGGTACCGGTTGTGAACCAAGGGGCTATTCGACCAGCACAGGATCCTGTCTTCCTGACTGCTGATCGCAACATCCCGATGAGGAATTATGTGGCACTCAATTTATATGACTTTTTGCCTGTAATCTCGAGGCTTACTGCGAAAGAGAATGCACGGTTCGAGATTAAGCCAGTCATGCTGCAAATGATTGAAAATGTCGGGTAATTTGGGGATCTGCAAGGTGAAGACCCACACGCCCATCTGACCAGCTTTGTCTAAATATACGACAACTTTTCCTTACCTGGCATAACCCCGGAGAGTATAAGACTGTATCTATTCCCTTAAACCTTGAGGGATGAGGCTAAGAGGTGGGCACACTCACTGGAGCCAAATGAGATCACTTCATGGGAACAATTGGTGGAGTGGTTCATGAAGAAGTTCTTCCCACTTGCTGTCAATGCAAGGCGACAAAAGGACGTGCTGAACTTCGAACAGATGGAGAATGAGACCCTAACCATCGCCTGGGTGTGATCTAGGAGGCTGGTGAAAAACTGCCCACATATCGGGATCCCCGATTCCATCTTGATGGAAATTTTTTATAATGGCCTGAACAGATCAATGTAGGCTATTGCTAATGCCTCCACAGCAGGAGGTTTTATAGATAAAACATACACAGAGGCTAAAGTCATCCTCGACCGCATCTCGCAAAATATGGATGACTGGATCGACAATGGATATGGAGGCCGAGGCACCGAGACAAGGAAAAATGAAATAGCCATTGTCCCTGCGGAGACAATGACCACATTGGCCGCTCAAATGGCCGCGGTGACCTTGATCCTTCTAGTCAAATGGCAAATTAACCATGGAGCCATTGCTCAATAATCAGCGCAACCTACTGCACCGCGCTCAAGTGGCTGCAATCAGTTGCGTCAAATTATGGAAGGGGCTCACGGAGCTGACATGTGCCCATTGACTCTTCAGCAAGTATGCGCTATCCCAAACAACCCCTTCAGTAACACCTATAATCCGGGCTGGAGGAGCCATCCTAACTTCGATTTGGGAGGCAATCCCAACCAAGGAGAGCCAGTTAACCATCAAGGGGGCAGTAGAGGGAATCCTCCTTTTCACCATACTCAAGGGCAACCATGACCGCACAACCAGCAACTATCATCATCTAACACCTCAGGAAGCTCGTTGGAGACACTACTGAAGCAATATATGGATAAAAATGATGCAGTGATGCAAGCGCAGGCGTTTTCAATAAGAAATCTTGAGATTCAAGTCGGCCAGCTGGCCTCTGAGCTAAGAAGTCGAGAACCGGGAACGTTGCCCAGCAATTCAGAAGCCCCAGGATCTACAGGAAAGAAGCAATGTCCCTAGGACATTGGGCAGGCAAGTCTGACCGCCTGCGGAGATGTGGATTGTGCCTATTAATGAAAACGCAATTTTCGGTCCATATCTCAATACTATGTTTAATGCTTTCTTAAATTTCTGTCTATTTGAATTCTGAATTTTGTCTTTGATTCCTCATTTACTTCATTCTTGACTTTATGAATTTATTTCCTTATTTATTTTCTCTGCATTTAATTCTGTCTCGTCTTTAATTCTTTGAGCTTTTCTGTAATTAAGCGTCGAGCTTTAAATGGTGAATGATTGAGTAATAAAGAGAAAATTTATTGCCGCAAGTCATAACAACTTGCGGTGATAAAAAAAATAATAAAAAAAATATAAAAAAAATAAAACAATTAACAAGTATGCAAGACCATAATGGACGCATCTCAAACTAATAAGAGATGCTTTGCATTCACCTAACTCAATTGTATTGAGTTGAGGGGTGTGTTGCGCTCGTATATGTCCTTTGCCCATCCTTAGCTAAATGCACTATGTTAAGGTATCCTCCAGAAATGCGTTTGGTTAAGGGGTATGTTGCGGGGATATATGCGTTGTTGCCCGTCCTCTGCGAAAATGCATTTGCGTTGGTGAGCACAATGCGTTAATCTTTATCTTGCGTCCATTCAAATAAAATATTAAAGAAAATTATTTTTGCAATTTCGGGGGAAGTCCAATCGTTTCGTATTCCAAAGAAATTATGATTCGGCAGATGGAAGGACAGATTTCTCTGAAATTCCATAAATGAGGGAGGTTGAACGACGTGCCTTTTGAGCTGCTCGAGGCCTGTCACCGCAAAAATCACGTTGGGCCTACTACGACCTAACCTATAAATAGAGCCCCCTCCCTCGTTGGTAAAGCTTTACCTCAATTTGGCAATTAGAAACCCTAGCGCCTTGCATTCAGACTTCCTTCTTCCCCAGCAACTCAAGCGACTTACCAGTCCTCCCAAGCTTGTATCCATGGCTGACCAAACTCCCAACCAATCTGCTTCACCATCCACCCCTGACCAAGTAGCCATGCGAGAGGCAGCTTTTCTGGTTGCCAATCGCAGACTCGCCACCTAAGCCTACACTATCCCCAGCCTCGCTGGGAGAGCTCGGAGAAACTCTCTGGCCGTTAGGCCTCCTTTGTTCAAAAGGGGAGGAAGCGCTGAGAGCATTCCTGTTCCAACACCAGCCATCTCAACTGAAAGTGAAAGGATGAGATGCGATGATACAGAGGTGTTTTCGCAAACATTTTGAGTACCTTGGAGCTAGGACGTGGACTGCCCGAGGCAGGGGTTGTAAATCTACCACTGCCTACGAAGGAGGAGACGGTGGTGGTGGAAGAAGATATTGCAATGGAGGACGCCAAGGAGGGTGAGGTTGCATTGGAGACCCCTGACGTTGTGTTAGAGGAGGTTGCAGGGGAGGCGCAACCAGAAATGGCTAAAGAGAAAAAGAAGAAGAAAAACAACAAGGGAAAGAAAGCTGGAGAGGATGAATCTTCACATACTCGCAAGGCAAGAAAGAACAAAGAGAAAAAGGACGATGATGAAGATGAAGAGGCCAAGAAGGAAAGAAAGATGAAGGAGAAAGAAGACAGAAGAATGTGCCGACGTGAAGAGAGGCACTTAAGAAAAGAAGAAGAAGAAAAACAGAGGGCTACGAGCCCTGAGAAGGATGGGGAATCAACCTCCGTAAGGGATGATAGGGGGCAACGACACAATTGATGGAACCAGTGCAACTCGAAACAACGCAAATGGTTGTGACCGATGAACAAGAACAAGCAAAAGGAACTCCCTTATTGCGTCGTCGCAGGGAGAATGCGCCGCAAGGGTCCAATATCAACCCTCAAAGATTATTTTTTGCATTGGAAGAGAGAGAGAGAAAAAGAAAAGAAGGGGAGGAGAAGCAAGAAAAGATGGAGAGGGGCAAGCTCATCATCACAGAGGGGAATAAAATAAGAAGACTGGAGTACGAAGAAATGCAAAGCAACAATGAGCTTGCCAAACTTGAAGGGATATGGAAGCGCGAGGAGGAACAACGTCTGTTGCTGGCTAATAACTTGTAGAAATACAAGTTATTTATGCCACCTTATCTAGATATTGCAGCCAAAAGTGAGGAAGTATGCGCTAATTGTATGTAAATTAACTTAGTTTGATAATAATTTCAAATGCTTGCAATAAAATCCACTAACGTCAAAAGATGGAGAATATGACGAAAATTTACTCTGTTTTGTAGGAAGACCAAAGTCACCACTTGCGCCCAAGGCTCGAGAGAACCTCATCAACGCATCTCTATCACCATTGTGACCATCGAACGTCATTGCACAAACATTCATTGAAGAAATGGCGATCTTGATTTCTATGACAACCACATGCGGTTATAAAAACAAATGCCGCATGCGACCTTGCAATCGAGTGATGCAAATGAGCAACGCAAGAGTGGGAGATTCAGACCTGTGTACAGCTAACGATTGTGCATAATTGACGGTCTGATTGCATAACAGAAGGAAAAAATCCCTCCATCTTCGGAATTTCCATAACCAACAGTGGGGACCACTTGACCGGAGTCAAAGCTTTTCTGCCTATAAATACTCCAGAGGATTCAATGAAAAGTTATGCTATTCGATTTGGGCAAAGTGTTGTGAGATTAAAGAGAGAAAAAAGCTTAGCTGAGTGCTGCAAAGTAAAATCCAGGAAGAAGAAGAGATAAGGCCAAAAGGTGTAATCTCTGTTCACCCTGTAAATATCCCCGAGCGAAGCTCTGTTCAAGGACCCTACTACCGGAGGAGCAAGCCTGAGAAGGAATCTCATCCCACCATCTATCCATCCACAAATGGCAAGCAGATCTTCATCAATCGGTGACTAAGACATTGGCGCCTGATTGTCCTTTTTCTACCCTTCTACGTATTTCATGTTCCTTCTATCTTTCTATTCATTTATCATGTATCAAACTCTCAATAGAAATATTAGTAGTTTCGATATAATTCATTATTCATCTTCTGTCTTTCACCGTGCATCCGTTATTCACTTTCTTCACTATGTTTTTCTAATCTTTCGATAAGTACTATAAATATCTAAAGACTTAATGTAAATGTAAGTTATGTAATACGTTTAGCTAAGGCATGCTGGATGACATCTTCACCTATGAGAGTAGAAGTGAAGATGCCATCCCAATCTATCGAGAGAAGGTCAAGAGAGTGCGTTAACTAAATGGAGTAGTACTTCCAGACATGGAAGCAACCTTGCATTCATTATGTCGGACTCTAGTATCCACGCAGACATGCGGGAGACGGGGCCGATCATTGAGAAGTGTACGCCATGAGAAAAATATAACAGTATTTGTACCTTGACTTTCATTAAATGCTTGCGATAATTTGTACACTTATCTTTCTCTTCTCTTCTCCCCATAAGACTTGTCGCTGCAAACCATGTCCTTGCACAGCCTTCACAGCTAGCCTTAATCATAGCATCTTGTACATGTAACCTGTATTGAATACATCTAGTTTAGGTTTACTGTGTTTTTACCATATTTACTTTACTTTTATTTTATGTAATTACTTTTGTACACAACACAATTCAAAGATTTGAAAAAACGGTCACATAACATCATGAAAACACCGCATTAAACCAGTACCGTATTTCTCCATGTTCGACCTCAGATCGCACCGAGAAACTTGCGATGGAATTACACTTGGTTTTATCGTAAGGAAACTTGTGACATAGCAGGGTATACTACTGAATCTCAATAAACATCGCATAATCAGTAGTAGTATCACATTGCATGCATCGCATAACATTTCTATCAGTCAATATATTTTTATATGCGTTCAAAGTGACAACATGGGCCTCTAAGCAATTTGAAGAAGAATTTGCGAGAGAAGAAAGAGAAGATGAAGAAGAAGAGAGGAGGAAGAAACAAGAAGAAGACAGATTATTGTTGGAAGAGAAGGAGAAAAAAGCACGAAGCTAATAGGTGGTGCTTAGACAAGAAGAGGGGCAAAGAACTTGTAGAGCACGAGAAAGAAGAATAACACAAGGAGCGGGAAAAGAAAGAAAGACAAGTAGCCCACCTTGTGTTGGCAAAAGGCAAGGCGATCGTAGAAAGCAGCGAACCTGCACCGGCCAGGAAGCGTTCATAAAAAAAAAGGAGAATGATGACATGTTGATCGAGATGGGCTTCTTTCCTGCGCCGAATCCACTACCTGACCTCATCATGAGCGTAATTGTGGAACATGGGTGGGACACATTCTGCCAGTGCCCATCCATCATTATGCCTCAGGTAGTGCGAAGCTTTTACCATGGGCGGCTACAAGGAAACAGGGACGCAGTGATCTTTAAAGAAGAAACAGTATCCTTCAGCGCAAAGGACATCGACGAAATTTATCTTATGAATGACAACCCTGATGCACCAGGGAACAAGATTATTGATGATCCCATAAAAGAACGGATGGAGGACGTGTTGAAGGTTTTAACACAACCGGGCATGAAGTGGTCGATCTAGCTCAAAGGCATCCGCACCCTGGAGTCTAAGTCCTTGCTACCGAAGGGAAGGCTCTGGGTCTGTTTGGTCAAGAAGTAGCTGATCCCAACAACGAATGACAGAACTATATCATGGGATCAAGTCATGGCCGCATATTGCATCACTCGTGGCATTCCTATTGATGTAGGGCAGCTAATCACAAGGCAGATCAGAGCATTGGTGGGGCATATCCAGGGGCAGTACTTCCCGTGGATTGTTTCATATTTATACCTGTTTATGGGTGTAAGCATTGATGAGGAGCCCATGTCAGAAGTCCACGGCCTCATCAACATAAAAATCTTGAGGATGCTCCTCAAAGACTCCCCGCATTGCCCCGAACTGCCAGCAAAGAGACCTACGATCTATTTGAATGCGCCACAAAAACCAAGGCCCAAAAGACAACAAAGAGAAGACAAGGGAAAAGAGATGGTCCAGGAGCTGTCTCTTATACACATCTAGATGTGTATAAGAGACAGGTCCAGGAGTCACCAACGCAAGATCCAGTACCTATGGACCCTCTTCCCTTAGTTATTCGGCCTCCAAGCCCTCCAAGCCCGCCAGAGCAACCCTCTTCCCCTCTACACGAACATTTTACCAACCTCTTTCTTGTCCCCAACTCTCCAATTGTTTACCCAGCAGCCCCCACTTCACCATTAGCTTTATCACCGCATCCCACCATTCCACCGCCGTATGTTGATGACCCACACGATTTGGGTGAAGGAACCTCTGCCCAACCCCAAAACGACGCTGGCGAGACATCGCAGGCACAACCATCCTTCACCTCCATGGCTACTGAGTTAGTAGAAATGAGAACCCTTTTCTCTCAACAACAAGTGTTTTTCTCTCAATAGCAACACTTCTTCAACAAGCGATTTGAGGTAGTAATGGAGCGCATTGATGATATTCAGCGCAATGCTGCAACATCAAGGGAGGTGCTCGTCAATATGCAGTGCAGTGTGCATAGAATCTTTCTCCACCAAAGACAAATTGCGGAGCATAACCAAGAATATTTCAATTTTCTCACCGCATATCTGCATGGTCTGAGGGCTGTCTCTTATACACATCTAGATGTGTATAAGAGACAGGTCTGAGGGTGCCCCCGCATCTTAGACAGCACTTATTATTTGAAGATGGCCCATTTGCACCACCTCAACATCCTCCACCAGATCCTCCTGCTCCTCAACCTTAATATTTACTTTTTCTTCAATTTTGTTTATGCGGTCATTCTATATTTTGTATTTAATTCATTAATTTTTTTAGTTAATCAAATTCTTTGACTCTTGTACAGGCGAAATTTTTTGTATAGCGTTCATTTATAATCATTTGTATACTTTGTTAATAGTCAATACAATTGAGTACATATTCATTCCTTTTTGCCTGTGCCTTTCTCTTTATCTTCCTTTGTTAATTTTTGTGATGTTCTTAATCTTTTATTTTTATGATCTTCATTGCGTTGCTATGATTTATTATATGTTTATACTTAGAAACATTTCCCATACTTAGTAAATTCTGACTAACACTTAATTAATTCTTAGTTTAGTAGTACTTTATCTTCTTTCTTAAAAAGTTCTGCTCAAACCTTCTTTTTGAAATTTTCTTCTAAGTGTTTGTCTAGTCTACCCAAACAACGCAATGAGGACCTTGCTCATCTTTAAATTTGGGGGTGGGGAAGGTCTGAGTAGATGAGATAAAAAATATGTAGTATTTAAGAAAATGAGTTCATTTTCTGTTGAAAAAAAAAATATTCAAAACTCCAATGTCAGCGCAAGGGAAAACATCCCAACCTGATAAGAGTTTAGTTGTGAAAGGAGCCTGCTCATAGTTGGATGCTCGTATGACACCATAGGAGCAAGCCAAAACGAAGGTTGGTTTCAAAGAACAACGTAGTATGAAAATAAACAAAAAGAAAAATAAAAGAGTGCAAGAGACAACTCCTCTGAATATCATGAGTTAAAGATGAAATTGGCACACAAACATAGTTGGATGTTCGCAAGACACCCGTGGTGACAAGCCAAAACGAAGAGTGTAATCATGATCAACAGTCTCTAAATAAATAAATGACGCAAAGTTTTGCTCACCGCATATAGATACTAGTTGTTTAGACAAAGAAGAGATAAACATTCTATTTTAAAAACTAGAAAAGCATCTTTGAGCAAAATTTTGTTACATAGAAGAATAAAGTAGGGCTTTGTTAAGAATTAGCAAGGATAGAAGGAAATTGCGATGTCACGTAATGTGCCTAAGTGTAACATTCAGAGCAACCAATCGTCACAAAAATATAAGATAGGAATTGAGCATAATTTCCTTAGTAGAAGATATGCTTGAGGACAAGCATATATCTAAATTTAGGGGTGTGATAACTTGTAGAAATATAAGTTGTTTATGCCACCTTATCTAGATATTGTGGCCAAAAGATAGTGAATATATGCCGATTGTATCAAAATTAGCTTGGAATTACAATAATTATAAATGATCGCAATTACACCCACTAACACCATAAAGATGGAAGACAAGGAGAATTTTACTCTGTTTTGTAGAAAACCAAGTAATTGCTTGCGATCAAGGCTCAAGATGAACTGATCAACGCATCTCTGTCACATTGCGCCCGTCAATCAACAATGAAGAGACGATTACTGAAATGATGCCGCAATGCGACAATAAATCCAGAGCTATATTTCAATCGCATGCGGTAATAAAAACAACACTGCATGCGAACACACGATCAAAAGATGCAGCTGAGCAATGTAAAAGTGGAGGACTGCAACACGTGTACAACTAACTATTGTGCAGAATTGACTGTCTGATTGCATAACAGAAGAAATAATTATTCCTCCATCTTCAGAATTACCATAACAACAAGTGGGGACCATAAGGCTGGAGTCAAAGATCTTCACCTATAAATACCCCCATTGATTTCAAAAAAAATATTCTACTAGATACGAGGCTAATTGCTACTCTAGTGTTGAGAGAAAAGGCTGAGTTGAGTGCTTAACTGAAGAAATCTGGGAAGAAGAAGAGTCCAGGCCAAGAGGTGAGTCTCAGTTCTATACTGCCAAATACCTGACTTAAAGCTCTGGGCATAGATCCCTGCTTCTGGTTGAGCAAGCTTGAGAGGGAAGCTCATCCATCCAATCCGGCAAACAGATCTCCATCCGAATCGGTTCCAAGTATCAAACGCTTTTCATCATTGTATTTCACTTTCTTTATCTCTTCATTCACACACCATGTATCAAATTATTAATAGATATATTAAATGTTTCGATTGCTTTCATATTCCACTTTCTATCTATTTCTGTTCCTCCATTAATCACTTTCTCCATGATGTCTTCTTACTTCCCTGGTAGCTAATATGAATTAAACAAGTAACTTAATCTATATTAAAGAGATAAATGCATTTAGCTAAGGCATGCTAGACGGTATCTTCACCTGTGAGAGCAGAAGTGAATATGTCATTCTGATCTATCGAGAGAAGGTTAGAAGAATGCATTAACTAAAGCGAGTAGTACTTCCAAACATGGAAGCAACCTTGCGTTCATTACGTTCGTCTCTGTTTCACCACAGACATGTGGGAGCGCAACCGATCACCGAAAGGTGTACGCCAAGAGAAAAGCGGAACCGTATTTATAGCTTTAATGCAATTAAGAAACTTGCGTTGTTTATATTATTTATCTTTCTCTTTCTATTTTATACATAAGACTTGTCGCTGCATTCCATGTTCTTTGCATAACCTTAACAGCCAGCCTTGACCCCAGGATCTTGTATCATGAAGCCTGTATCTTGTATCATCTAGATTAGGTCTACCGTTCTTTATTTTATTATCGCTTCTTTACTGCTTTCCTTTACTCTACCGCAATTTTATATACTTGTACAAAACACCTTTTAAAGATTGAAAAACCCAGTCGCATATATCACGAACATACCACAATAACCTCAAACTGTCCTTATGTTCGACCTCAGATCACACGAGAAACTTGCGGTGGAATTACACTTGATTCTAACGTAAGGAAACTTATGACAACGCATGGCATACTACGAGAACATTCATAATTAACGTGTATCTAGAAGTAGTATCGCATCATCTTGTGCATAACATATCTTTTAGCGTTTCAACAATGGACAAATCGCTCGGCAATGCCTGGGCGAGGTTTAAGAGGTTGGTCAGGGATTGACCACACAATGGTTTGTCAGTCTGCCTCCAGATGGAAATCTTTTATCACGGTTTGAATCCCACTTCGGAGACCGCTGCCAATGCGACAGCCGCTGGTGGTCTTCTTGATAAGACATATGATGAGGCAAAGAATATCTTGGATCGCATCTCTAAGAACCACGAAGATTGGAGAGAGAGTGACCAGAGATTGAGAATCAAAGACAATGACGCATGTAATGGTGCTATTGCTCACTACAAAATCAGATGACCGCAATGATGAACTTAATTCATGAAATTGTGATCAGCAGCCCAACACCGCAACATGGGCAAATCAATGCAATTAGTCAAAACACCACAAGGTGTGCGGCTTGCGGTGATGGGCATGCGATGAAGGAATGCCTGCAAAATCCATAGTTCGTTTACTTTGTGAAAAATAATCCCTTTTCGAATACCTACAACCCCAGGTGGAGAAACCATCCCAATTTTGCTTGGAAGAATCAGCAACAGAACTTCCAATCCATGGTGCAGAAAGAAGGGCCATCTGGATTCATCCCACACAACAACAGTCAGACAAGCAATCAAACAAGTAGCTCACAACTATCACAATCATCCTCCTTGGAGAGGCTGTTGAAGCAGTACATAGAGAAAAATGAAACCGTGCTCCAAAGTTAGGCTACGTCCATCTGTAACCTAGAGTTATAGATGGGCCAGATTGTGAGTGAGCTAAAGAGTAGACAACAACGAGCTCTGCCGAGTTCAACAGAACTCCCATGCAACCCAAGGGGATCAGGTAAAGAGCAATGTCAGGTTATGACATTGCAAAGTGGGAAGACTGTGGAGGGAGAAAAGAAGGAGCTTAGTCGGACAACTGATAACTTATAGAAATACAAGTTATTTATGCTGCCTTATCTAGATATTGCGGCCAAAAGAGAGTAAATATGCACCGTTTTGTATGAAAAATAATTATAAATTATCGCAATTACACCCATTAACACCATCAAGATGGTAGAAAAAGATATTTCTACTCCGTTTTGCAAGAAACCAAGTCACCGCTTGCGATCAAGGCTCAACGAGAAACTGAACAACGCATCTCCGTCACATTGCGCACGTCAATCAATAATGAAGAGACGATTAACGCAATGATGGTGCAATGCGACAGTCGATCCAGAGCTGAACTCCAACCGCATGCAGACACATGATCGAAAGATGTAGCTAAGCAACGCAAATGCAGAGGATTGTGACACGTGTACAACTAACCGTTATGCATATTTGACGATCTGATTGCATAACAGAAGGAATATTTATTCCTCCATCTTTGGGATTTCCATAACAAGAAATGGGGTCCACAAGGCAAGAGTCAGAGCTTTTCACCTATAAATACCCCCATAGAATTCAGAGAAGATATACTGGATACGAGGGCTAATTGATGCTAGATTACTGAGCGAGAGGCTGAGCTGAGTGCTGATCGGAAGAAATCCGGGAAGAGAAGAGACAAGGCCGAAAGGTGAGTCTCAGTGCGATTCTACCAAATCCCCGCCGTAAAGCTCTATGCTTAGATTCCTGCTATTGGTTGAGCAAGCCTGATTGGGAAGCTCATCCTTCCATTCGATCCATCCACATCGGCAAGAAAATCTCCATCTAGATCGGCACCAAGACGTTGGCGCTTATCTGTATTTGTTTCTAACTCTATTCATTGACTGTATTCATCTTCTTAATCTCTTCATTCACAAATCATGCATTAGACGCTAAATAGTTTTATTAAATGTCTTGATCATTTCCATTTCCACTTCTCTGTCTATTTTCGTTCCTCCATTAATCGTTTTGTTCATGAAGTTTTTTTAATCCCTTGGTAGTTAATATGGATTAAACGAGTAACTTAATCTACGCTAAAGAGATAAATGCGTTTAGCTAAGACATGCTAGACAACATCTTCATCTGTGAGAGCAGAAGTGAAGATGCCATTCTGATCTATCGAGAGAAGGTTAGAAGAGTGCGTTAACTAAAGTGAGTAGTACTTACAGAGATGGAAGCAACTTTACGTTCATTACGTTCATCCCTGTTTCACCACAGACATGTGAGAACGCGGCGATCACTGAGAGGTGTATGCTAAGGGAAAAGCGGAACCTTACTTATAGCTTTAATGCAATTAAGAACTTGCGATGTTCGTATTCGTTATCTTTTCCTTTCTGCTTCACACATAAGACTTGCTACAACATTACACGATCTTTTTATAATCTTTACAGCCAGCCTTGACCTTGGTATCTTGTATCATGAAACCTGTATCTTGTATTATCTTAGCTTAGGCTTACTTTCTCGCAATTTATTTTATTATCGCATTTTATTGCTTTACTTTACTTTATCGCATGTTTAATTACTTGTACGTAAAAATCTTTTATATATGAAAAACCCCTGGTCACATGTATCACAAATGTAGCACAATAAACTCAAACAGTCCCTATGCTCGACCTCGGATCACACCGAAAAACTTGCAGTGGAATTATACTTGGTTCCAATGTAAGGAAACTTGTCACAACGCACAGCATACTACAAGAACATCTATTAATAACGCATATCTAGAAGTAGTATCGCATAAATCATCATTCATCCATGTGTTGTATGACATAGGATTAGATCGCATTTTATCTTTCAAGAACCCTTTGTAGACCTTCTGGATGTCCGAATCAAATCAGATGGTTCTATTTCTCAATCTTTATGACTTGCAACTCAAAGAGGCTTTGAAAAATTCAGCACAGCACTACTAACATTAGATAGTAATTCAGCTGGATATCTTAATAAAGATCCTAAAGGGAGATTGGTCTGGGCATCCATCCAATGCATTCTTTTCGTTCTTGTACTAGTGGTACACTATCTGAAATGTTTGCAAACAGTGCTTCATCATCCAGAAAGATGGTGGCAGTAAGGGTGACTTATCTGTCAACTTTTCCATGCCAGACAAATCCAACATTCGAAAGTTTCCAAACTTATTCCTTCCAATTCAACAGGCCAGTTGTTGCGCTCATTCAGGTTCCTGCTCCAAAAAAGGTTGTGAATTCCACTATAGTGGCTAAAAAGCAATCCAATCTTTCAGAGCTCATGGGATTGACGTAAAGGGTTGGCCGTTTTCGTTCTTGGTTTGGTTCGGGCTCCTCTGATGACAAGGCATACCCAATAGTTTGAAGGAGTAATGTCAGGGTTGGGCCAGCAAGTCAGAATCCTATCAAGACCTTCGATATTCAGTCTCATTCAAAGCTTTAGACAAAGGTGCGATCTGACGTAGAGGCTTTTTGACCAGTTACTGCTCGAGCTAGGATTCAGTGGAATCCATCTTTGATTGAAACTCTGATTCAAATCAGATGTTTGGATGTGATCTATACTACGCGAGGAGCCAAACGGGCCTAGCCACCAGGGGAAGTGTCAGCGGAGGCCCTGGTGGAACAATAAATCTTCTGAAGTAGTCCTCGCCTGGGCAACATAATGGTTTCACCGACAGCATTCCCACTTTTATTATCACTTTCGATACTAGCAGGACAACCGTTTGACTTTGGCACATGAGATGCTTCATACTATTGCTTTTCATTACCAATGGTCGGCGATAGTGTAGAGCTAGTTGGAGCGAACCTGGGTTGACATCCACGAGGCAATTCCATCGATCACTGCTGGGTCGGTTGGTGAGTCACCCCATAAAAAGCTGGAGTTTTTGATCACTCATTCTTCCATTGGGGACAGGTGTCTATGCGATGATCCTGTACGATGTTCTACTTGAAGGATATCTTTTCTGCTCTAACCTTCCCGAGCACTAGCGGTAAACCTTCTTTCTTCACCGGTTAGGATCATTTCTAAGTTCATAGCCTTCGCAGTAGCTTCATCGAATGGTTGACCACTACCCCTTGTCCTGGAGGCTCTCTGGACGGCATACCAGAAAAAAAAAAGTTCAGGCCCCGAAATCGTTGTAGGGGTCGTTACCTTTTTTAGAGATACACCCTACTTTCCAGTCTCTCCTGTATGTCCTAGGATGTACCAGAGAGGGTGAACCAAGCCAAGCCCAGATTAACCCCTTTGAATTACCTGATCTTACAAAATCGATCGGGCGGGAAGCGGATACTGGAGTGGGACCCTCTATAGCATCGGGTGACCAAGTTTGCGATCCTATCTGCCATCTTCCTTGTCGTCGTCCTTTGGCTTGGCTTATAAACTTTCAATGCCATCTTGTCTTTCTTTCTACCTTTTCCGTCGGACGATAGGAAAGTTTAGATCAATTTATATCAATAAAATTAAACTTCTGTGCTTGGTGGAGAAGAAGCGAACAAAGGTACGCTCGCTTCACAACAAGTTTATGGCTTGGACTTCTATTCTTGCATTTCATCTTATGTCATTACAAACAGCTCCAATTGCGGCAGAACCTGAAATTACGGTGACGTAAGAAGAAGAAAGAGAAAAAGAAGCAATAGAACCAGAGGTTGCATCGACCTTAAAGCCAACTGAGACGGGGATCGTGAAAGTGCAGTTACCCCCTTTCCCGCAGAGACTAAGCAATAAAAAGAATGAAGAGGTATAGTACCAATGCTTCCTATCTATGTTAAAACAATTACATATTAATATTCCATTCAGTGAATTGATTGCAGAAATACCTGCCTACGCAAAGTTTCTGAAGGATGTGGTAATGAAGAAGAGGGTAACTGATAAGTTTGCCATGGTGGCGTTAACACAAAGTTTAAAATCAATAATTCCATCAAAGATGAGTGATCCTAGGAGCTTTACTATCCCTTGCTCCATAGAAGGACTGTACATCGGGCAAGCCTTATGTGACCTCGAAGCCAGCATAAATTTGATGCCTCTGTCGATCTTTAAGCAGCTAAATGTGGGGCAGCTTGTACCCATAACCATGACTCTCAAACTGACAGATAGATCTCTGGTACATCCAGAGGGAAAGGTGAAGGATGTGCTGATCACCATTGACAAATTTATCCTACCAGCCAACTTAATCATTTTGGATTACGAGGCCGACAAGGATGTGTCCATCATACTGGGGCGACCATTTTTATCAATAGGTCGTGCCCAGATTGATGTGCATAAAGAGAAGATCACTTTGAGCATCAACGGATAGAAGCTCAAGTTCAATACAATTCGTGCCATGAAGTTTTCGGATGAAGAGGACCTGCATAACTCAGATGACGACCAAAATTTGATTGAAGAATAAAAGTTTGATGAAGAAAATGAAGAAGAGGATGCCAGCACATCCATTGCTGCCTGTAATGAGATGATAACAAAAACAAGCAAGGAAGAAGAGAAGATCGAAAACCAAAAAGAAGAGCCAACAGAAAAAGAAGAAAGAAAAACAACACAACCATCCCTAGTAGAACCACCAACACTGGTGTTAAAGACCCTACCAAATCATTTAAAGTACCCATTTTGGGGCAGAATGAGAAGCTGCCAGTTATTATTTCCTCTGAACTTAATGAAGACCAGGAGAATGCATTGATGAGCATTCTAAGGAAGAATGTGTGAGCAATTGGCTGGACACTCGCTGACATTAGAGGAATTAGCCCAGCATACTGTATGCACCACATTTGTTTTGAAGAGGACCATAAAGCAACAATCAAACATCAGTACAGGCTCAACCCTGCGATGCAAAAGGTCGTTAAAAAGGAGATCATTAAATGGTTAGATGCAGGTATGATCTATCCTATAGCAGATAGCAGGTGGGTCAGCCCCGTGCAGTGTGTGTCGAAAAAGGGTGGCATGACGATAGTCCCGAATGAAAACAATGAATTAATACCATAAAGAACTGTCACTGGGTGGCACATTTGCATGGACTACCGCAAGCTGAATGCTAAACTGTCTAGCTGGACATGACTTTTACTGCTTTCTGGATGGTTATGTTGGGTACAACTAGATTATGATAGCTTCAGAAGACCAAGACAAGACAACATTCACTTGCCCATATGGGACCTTTGCTTTTTGCCGCATGTCGTTTGGCCTCTGCAATGCGCCAAGCACATTCCAAAGGTGCATGTTGGCCATCTTTTCAAACTATCTTGAGGACTCTGTCGAAATCTTTATGGACGACTTCTCTGTTTATGGGAACACCTATGAAGTCTGTCTAGTCAACCTGGAGAAGATACTGAAGAGATGCGAACAGATGAATCTGGTGCTTAACTGGGAAAAATGCCATTTCCCGGGATGGGTTGGAGGTGGATAAAGCAAAAATTGAAGCAATTGAAAAACTTCCGCCTCAAACAAGCGTTAAGGCTGTACGAAGTTTCTTGGGGCACACTGGATTCTACAGACGCTTTGTCAAAGACTTTTCCAAAAAAGCACGACCATTGAGTGCGTTGTTAGAGGCTGATAGAAAATTTTATTTTGACAACAATTTCCTCAACGCATTCAAAGTTCTAATGAATGCACTGATTACTGCACCCGTATTAATTGCATCTGATTGGACACTTCCTTTTGAAATAATGTGCGATGTAAGCGGGTATGCGATCGGAGCATCTTTGGCACAAAAGAGAAAAACAATCTTGCATCACATCACATATGCGAGTAAAACAATGAATTATGCATAGACAAATTATACCACCACAGAGAAAGAGCTTTTGGTGGTATGTGTTGGAAAATTTTCGAGCATATCTACTGAGGACAAAGGTACTCATCCATACTGATCACTCGGTGATGCGTTATTTCATTGAATGAAAATATGGATGGTATGCGTTGATAGATGGTGTTGTGCACGCAAGTTTCCCCAGCAGAATTCAAGTGTAAATTCCTCTTAGTTTCCTGGTAAGTCCAGGGTCGAACACAGGGACTTGTGAAAATAGTTGCGTTGGTGATTTTTATGAAAACTTGCGATAACCAATTAAATAAATAAAGTGTTGGGTTTTTGTTTGAGTTAGTGAAAATAAATAACGAATGCGGCAAAGTTTGAAAAGAGTTGGTAAACGAGAAATACGATGAATATGTGGTGAACGGGTTGAGAAAGGTTTAGCTAGCACTCCCTAGAATGCGTTCATGCTTGCGATCAGGTGACATGTATACAATAGTAAACCACCTCTCGGCGTGAATGCTACGGCTTCTAAGGCTAGAACACATGCGATAAATATACGATAAGTCTACAGGGTTTACACATAAACCTCTATCTCTATTTATGAGATGACAACATGACATTCACACAAATATGCGACCATATAATATCATTCCCATTCCTAGGTTGCATGCGATGGAAGTTGACAAACAGAGCTTATCTCTAAGTCCCTATCTCTTGTTTATGCAAGCCTAATCTTGCTCTTTCGAGTTCATATTCTAACCTAACTCTCTCGAGACATTAGGTTCTTTCTTAGATTCTCTCTTGAGTAACTCTAAAGGGTATTTTGTACAACATAAAACAAGACAATCGCAAGCAATAAACTTCCTAGGTCATGTTAGCCTAGTTCTTCTTAACCCATTCAACTAGTTGAATAGATATGAGATGAAGTACAGAATAACAATGCAAGTATAGTAAAGAGCCTGGAGCAATTTCTTGTTGCCAAGCATTTACACTGTTCTACTTGTGCTCTAAAGATATTCTCGCTCTCGCGAGAGTCGGCCCGCTCTCTGCTCTTACGCCCCAAGGTTCTCTCTCGAGCTGCTCTAGGCGATCTCCAGCGTCTCCTCTCTTCTCTTGCTCTTCCTAGGTCATGTTAGCCTAGCTCTTCTCTTGCTCCATCACTCTTAATTATCCTTTCACCCGGATACGCCCACCATGTTGTGCTGACCAAGTTGTGGTGATTCTTCTTGGGCGAATGTTTACGAGCACGATCAATGCAAAGTCTTGTGGTGAAGTTGCACTTGACCAATGTATTCCTATGATCGCAATCTCTGCATTGCATTAACGTATATTCTGCAAAAAAATGTAAAGATTAACTGCCCTAATGCGTTGGACACATGCGATCGCAATATTATAGAATTTATGCTTAATGGACGTAATTTAACATATTTCATCAACACAGTCCAACATTGTTTAAGAACTTAGTACTATGATAACGTGCATTTCTGCTTGTTATCACACCCCCAAATTTAAACAATGCTTGTCCTCAGGCATAAGCTAAAAATTCATTTAGCAAGTTAACCATGAAGTTTTTTCCCTAGATTTCTCAAGGATACTTCGTTTAAATCCTATATGTTAGAATTTCCTTAAGACTTATTCATGTCTCTTCCTAAAATACTACTAAGACTTAGGGATTGCAAACTTAACTTTCAAAAGAACTTTATTGGATTCTGGAACATCACATGATTTATTTTAAAAGAAAATTTTCTTCTGGGGTGACAAATGATTTTAATCTTGCACAAAATTTTTCTTCATTGCTATTTTTCTGACCTTGCATTGATCCGAATGCCTTCCCTTCGTTTTGGCTTGCCCCCACGTGTATCATGCGGACGTCCAACTATGAGCAATGCACTCTTTCTCAGACTAAACTCATACCAATTTGGCAGTGGAGTTGTGGTCATTTATTTATGCCTTGATCCTGGTGACTTACTTTTGTTTTGGCTTGCCTCCACGTGTGTCATGCGGACATCCAACTACGGGTAAGTGCCTTTCACAACTTAACTTTTATCAACATGTGGTTTCCCATTGCGCTGACAGTGGAGTTGTTATTCTCAAAATATCTTTTTTTTTTCTTTTTTGTAGTAGCAAGGTCGGAAACAAATACCCCACCCCCAAGTTTAAAATATAGCAATGTCCTCATTGCCAAAAGGAATTAAAATAAGTCATGCGATGGTCATAGAAGAAATAAAGCTATCAGACCTCTAACTTTTAGAAATATTTCATGAGGTGACTATCTTAAGATTTAAGTTGACTCTAGTATATATGAAAGGGATAGAAGCATAATTTTCATCATTGAAATCATACTTGGCAAAGAAACAACGTGAGGTAAACTACTAAAGTTATCTACTTGTGATATGATTGGGGTAATCAAGGAGGATGCGGTGATAAGACTTTGAAAAGTAATATGCAATGTGATAGCACAAAATTTGAAGTAAAGATAAGGAAGAGTATACCCCCAAATTTAGCATTGTCGCCCGCATTGTATTGACGCATCCATCTTTGCGGCGATCATTCTTCGTTGGGTTACGGTGATAGAATAAGATAAATGCTGCTTCGCGTAACATTTCTGTAATCCAGCGCCTCGATCGTTGTAAGAAAAACAAAGAAAGGGTCAAATTATTTTAAACAAAATAAAAATCGTTATCGCAATTTTTTTTTCTAGAAATAGATAGTGAAAAGTGAAAAGATAGTAAAGTAAGGATAATCCTGAATTGAAAAGATAGTGAAAATTCCGAGTAGTGGAGAAAAGAGTTGAAGACTTGAGGTTTTCCAAAACTTGCATCCCTGATAAGTTGCAATCATTTGATAACACAGGGACCACCTACTTCCTTCTTCATTCAAAGTTTCTTAGTTCCATGGAGTAGACTTGGCGATGCCAGTCTTCTCCATAACTTGCCTTTACTCGCTGTCCATTGACTTTGAGTATGTTGGTTCCGTCGTCATTTGATAATTCCACTGCGCCATGTGGAAGTACTTGTCGAATTATGAACGGCCCGGACCAACGTGACTTTATCTTTCCCGAGAAGAGTCGTAGACGTGAAATGAAAAGCAAGACTTTCTGCCCAACTTGGAAGTTCTTACTGCATATGCGTTGATCATGCCAGCGTTTGGTGCGCTCTTTATAATTTTTTGCATTTTCATATGTATTGTTCCTCCATTCTTCTAACTCAACCAGTTGCATTTTCTGCGCTTCCCCTGCTTTCTTCAAATCGAAATTCAGTTTCTTGACTGCCCAAAATGCTTTATATTCCAGCTCCAAAGGCAAGTGACATGCCTTGCTGAATACCAACGCATAGGGGGACATACCTATAAGAGTTTTAAATGCAGTCCGGTATGCCCATAACGCATCATCAAGCTTTATTGCCCAATCCTTCCGTGAAGGTTTTACTACCTTCCCAAGTATCAATTTAATTTCATGATTGGACATTTCAACTTGGCCATTTGTTTGCGGATGGTATGTGGTGGCCACCTTGTGGAGGATATTGTACTTGCACAACAGCTCCTTCATCACTTATGATGGCACGAGGAGTACTAAAACGAGTGAAAATATTTTTCTTTAGGATCTGGGAGACTACTGCCGCATCACTTGCGGCGCATGCAATTGCCTCTACCCACTTGGAGACATACTCGACGGCTAATAAAATATAGTGCTTACCATTTGAAGGAGGGAATGGTCCCATGAAATCATTCCCCCATACGTCAAATAGTTCCAGCTCCAAGATAGTATTCATTGGCATTGTGTTCTTCCATGAAATGTTGTCGGTGCATTGAAACCGATCACATTTCATTGTGTAGTCAGCAACATCCTTAAATAATGAAGGCCAGAAGAATCCACTTTGTAAAACTTTGGCTGCAGTACGTTGCCCTCCATATGGCGAATCGTGGCACTGTGACAATATGTGTTGTTGAGCAGCATTTGGTATGCATAATCGAATGATTTGGTCAGCACCTCTTTTATACAGATTCGGTTTATCCCAATAATAGTGTCTGCATTAATTCTTGAGCTTCTTCCATTGATGAGGTGTAATCTTCAGAAAATTGTTCACAAACCAAATAATTAACGATGTCTGCATACTAGGGCAGTTCTTCTATGTGAAACAACTGCTCATCCGGAAACACGACACTCACTTCAGATTCATTGCGGTCAACCTCAGGATTTTCCAATCTGGACAAGTGATCCACAACTTTATTCTTTGTTCCCTTTCAATCAATTATCTCGATATCAAATTCTTGAAGGAAGAGAACCCATCTGATCAACCTTGGCTTTATGTACTTCTTTGTCATCAAATATTTAATTGTCGAGTGATCAGTGTGAATCAGTACCCTAGTTCCCAGTAGATAGGCCTGGAATTTTTCCAACGCAAAAATTGCAGCCAGGAGCTCTTTTTCAGTGGTGGTATAACTAATTTTGGCAGGGTTCAGAGTTTTACTTGCATATGCGATGGGGTGCAAAATAGTTTTTCTGCTTTTATGCTAATGCGGCTCCCATCGCATACCCGCTTGCATCGCACATGATTTCGAATGGCAGTGTCCAATCTGGCGCAATCAAGATGGGTGCGGTAATCAACGCATCTTTTAAAATTTGAAATGCGTTGAGGCAATTGTTGTCAAATTCAAACTTTCTGTCTGCCTCTAACAATGCACTTAGTGGTCGTGCTATTTTAGAAAAGTCCTTGAAGAATCGTCTATAGAATCCAGCATGCCCCAAGAAGCTTCGCAAAGCCTTCACATTGGTTGGAGGTAGAAGATTTTCAATTGCGTCGATCTTTGCTTTGTCCACTTCCAACCCTTCCCGGGAGACTTCGTGTCTCAACACTATACCTCATTTCACAAGGAAATGACATTTTTCCCAATTGAGCACCAAATTCGTCTCTTCACATCTCTTCAGAATTTTCTCCAAATTGGCCGGGGAAACTTCATACGTGTTCCCATAAACGGAGAAGTCATCCATAAATATTTCTACTGAGTCCTCGAGATAATCTGAAAAGATCACCATCATGCACCTTTGGAATGTGCTTGGGGCATTGTAGAGGCCAAACAACATGCGGCGAAAAGCAAATGTCCCATACGGGCAGGTGAATGTGATCTTGTCTTGGTCTTCAGAAGCTATCATGATTTGATTATACCTGGTATATCCATCCAAGAAGCAATAAAAATCATTCCCTACTAATCTGTCCCGCATTTGATCGATGAATGGCAAAGGGAAATGATCTTTCTTTGTGGCTGCATTCAATTTGCGATAGTCTATGCAGATACACCATCCATTGATGGTCCTTTGTGGTATTAATTCATTGTTCTCATTTGGGACTACCATCATTCCTTCCTTCTTCGGCACACATTACACGGGGCTGACCCACGTGCTATCTGCAATGGGATAGATAATGCCTGCGTCCAGCCACTTGATAATCTCCTTTTTGATGACCTCCTTCATCGCAGGGTTAAGTCTGCGTTGATTTTCAATAGTTGCTTTGTGGTCGTCCTCGAGAAGAATGTGATGCATCCAGTACGCAGGGCTAATTCCTCTAATGTCAGGGAGTGTCCAGCCAGTTGCTCGCACATGTTTCTTGAGAATGCTCATCAACGCATTCTCTTGATCTTCGTTGAGTGCAGAGGAAATTATCACTGGCAGCTTCTTATCCTGCCCCAAAAATGCGTACTTCAAATGTGCTGGTAGGGATTTCAGTTCAAGTGTTTGTGCTTCCTGATAACTTGTAGAAATACAAGTTATTTATGTCATCTTATCTAGATATTGTGGCCAAAAGTTAGTAATTATGTGCCAATTGTATGAAAATTAACTTATTATAACAATAATTATAAATGTTTGCAATTATACCCACTAATACAAAAAGGATGGAAGGCAAGCCAAACTTTACTCTGTTTTGCAGGAGACCAAGTCACCGCTCCTGCTCAAGGCTCATGATCAATTAATCAATGCATCTATGTCACAATTGCGCCCTCGACCAACCATGAAGAAACCATTGCTGAAGTAACGACACAAGGCGAAAATCGGTCCAGAGCTATGCTTCGACTGCATGCGATAATAAAAACAAACACCACATGCGAACTTATAATCGAAAGATGCAACTGAGCAATGCAAGAGCGGGAGATTGAGACACGTGTATAACTAACAGTTGTGCAGAATTGATGGTTTGATTGCATAATAGAAGGAATAGTATCCCTCCATCTCCGAAATTACCATAACAATTAAGTGGGGAGCATAAGGCCGGAGTCAAAGGATCCGCTCCTATAAATACCCTAGTGATTTCAGAGAAAAGTATGCTATTTGATACTAGGCCAAGTGCTGTAAGATTTTAGGGAGAAAAGGCTGAGCTGAGTGCTGAAAAGAAGAAATTCGAGAAGAGAACGAGATAAGGTCGAGAGGTAAATCTCAGATCCGGCCTGCTATATACCCAATCGAAGCTCTATGTAGAGACCCCTGCTACCGGTGGAGCAAGCCTGAGAGGGAAGCTCTTCCTGCCATCAAAACCATCCGATTTGGCAAGCAGATCTCCATTGAATCTATGCCAAGACATTGGCACCTGATTGTATTTATTCTATCTCTATTTCATTGTATTCCATGTTTTCTTTATCTCTACATTCACACATCATGTATCAAACACTTAATAGAAATATTAAATGTTTCGATAGATTTCCTTTATCATTCTTTGTTTATTTCCGTTCACCCATTAGTCACTTTCTTCATGATATTTCCCTAATCCCTTGATAAGCAATATGAATCACCAAGAACTTAATATGTATTAAAGTTATAAAATACGTTTAGCTAAAGCATGCTAGATGACATCTTCACCTGTGAGAGCAGAAGTGAAGATGTCATTTTAATCTATCGAGAGAAGGTCAGAAGAGTGCATTAACTAAAGCGAGTAGTACTTCCAGACATGGAAGCAACCCTGCGTTCACTACGTTAGACTCTGTTTCACCACAGACATGTGGGAAACGCGGCCGATCACTAAGAGGTGTATGCCAAGAGAAGAGCGGAACAGTATTTGTATCTTTAATCCAATTAAGAACTTGCGTTGTTTGTAATACTTATCTTTCTCCTTCTAATCTGTTCATAAGACTTGTCGTCGCAACCCACGTCTTTGCACAACCTTCATAGCAAGCCTTAACCCTAGTATCTTGCACATGAAGCCTGTATCTTGTACATCTAGCTTAAGTTTATTGTATTTTTATGTTTTATCACATCTTTATAGCTTTCTTCTATTTTACCACAATTTATATACTGTACAAACCTCTTTTATAAAGTATTGAAAACCTGGTCGCATATACCATGAACATGTCGCAATAACCGACACCATATTGTCACTTTGAATGCATATATAAATTTATTAACTGATAGAAGTGTTATGCGATGCATGCAATGTGATACTACTACTGATTATGCGATGTTTATTGAGATTCGGTAGTATACCCTGCTGTGTCACAAGTTTCCTTACGATGAAACCAAGTGTAATTCCATCGCAAGTTTCTCGGTGCGATCCAAGGTCGAACACAGGGAAATACGGTACCGGTTTAATGCGGTGTTTTCATGGTGTTATGCGACCAATTTTTCAAATCTTTGAATTGTGTTGTGTACAAAAGTAATTACATAAAATAAAAGTAAACTAAATGCGGTAAAAATACAGTAAACCTAACCTAGATGTATTCGATATAGGTTACATGTACAAGATGAAGGCTAGCTGTGAAGGATGTGCAAGAACATGGTTTGCGACGACAAGTCTTATGGGGAGAAAAGAAAAGAAAGATAAGTGTACAAAGTATCGCAAGCTCTTAATGAAAGTAAAGGTACAAATACTGTTCCGTTTTTCTCATGGCGTACACCTTTCAGTGATCGGCCACGTCTCCCGCATGTCTGCGTGGATACTAGAGTCCGAAGTAATGAACACAAGGTTGCTTCCATGTCTGGAAGTACTACTCGCTTTAGTTAACACACTCTTCTAACCTTCTCTCGATAGATCACAATGGCATCTTGACTTTTGCTCTCACAGGTGAAGATTTCGTTCAGCATGCTTTAGCTAAACGTATTACATAACTGTAAGTTACATTAAGTCTTTAGATATTTATATTACTTATTGAAAGATTAGAAAAACATAGTGATGAAAGTGAATAACGGGTGCACGTCGAAAGACAGAAGATGAATAATGAATTATATTGAAACTACTAATATTTCTATTGAGAGTTTGATACATGATGAATGAACAAAAAGATAGAAGGAACATGAAATACATAGAAGGGTAGAAAAAGGACAATCATGTGCCAATGCCTTGGTCACTGTTTGATAAAGATCTGCTTACCTGTTGTGGATGGATAGATGGTGGGATGAGCTTCCCTCTCAGGTTGGCTCCTTCGATAGTAGAGTCCTTGAACAGAGCTTCGCTCGGGGATATTGACAGGGTGAACGGAGATTACACCTTTCGGCCTTATCTCTTCTTCTTCCTGGATTTTACTTTGTAGCACTCAGCTAAGCTTTTTTCTCTCTTTAATCTAGCAGCACTTTGCTCAGATCGAATAGCATAAATTTTCATTGAATCCTCGGGGTATTTATAGGCAGAATAGCTTTGACTCTGGCCAAGTGGTCCTCACTGTTGGTTATGGAAATTCTGAAGATGGAGGGATTTTATTCCTTCTGTTATGCAATCAGACCGTCAATTGTGCACAACCGTTAGCTGTACACACCTCTAAATCTCCCACTCTTGCATTGCTCATTTGCATCACTCGATCGCAGGTTTACATGCGGGGTTTGTATTTATAACCGCATGCAGTTGTCATAGAAATCAGGATCAACTATCGCATTGCGCCGTTTCTTCAATGAATGTCTGTGCAATGACATTCGATGGCCGTAATGGTGATAGAGATACGTTGATGAGGTTCTCTCGAGCCTTGGGCGTAAGTGGTGACTTTGATCTTCCTACAAAACAGAGTAAATTTTCGCCATATTCTCCATCAAACTAACTTAATTTACATACAATTAGCACATCCTCACTTTTGGCCGCAATATCTAGATAAGTTGCATAAATAACTTGTATTTCTACAAGTTATCACACCCCCAAATTTAGATATATGCTTGTCCTCAAGCATATCTTCCACTAAGGAAATCATGCTCCACTCTTATCCTATATTTTTACGAAAATATCGGTTGCTCCGAATGTAACTCTTAGGCACATTTTCGAACATCGTATTTTCCTTCTATCCTTGCTAACTCTTAGCAAGCCCTACTTTATTATTTTACTTAACAAAATTTTGCTCAAAGACACTTTTCTAATTTTCAAGGTAGAATGTTTATCTGTTCATGGCAAAACAACTTGATAAAGCTATATGTTGTGAGCAAAAATTTTGCGTTGTTTATTCATTTAGGGATAGTTGGGCATGGTTACACTCTTCGTTTTGGCTTTCCCCCATGGTTTTCATGCGAACATCCAACTATGGTGGTGCGCCAATTTCAACTTAACTCATGTTTTTCAGAGGAGTTGTCCCTTACTTATTTATGCTCTTTTTCTCTTTTCATTTTTTTTCTTTGTTTTTCTTTTCTATGTTGCATTGTTCCTGGTAACCTACATTCATTTTGTCTTGTTCCTACGGGTGTCATACGAACATCCAACTACGAGCAAGTTCCTTTCACAACTAAACTCTTATCAGGTTGGGAACAATATTTTGAATTCCCTTGCGCTGACAGTGGAGTTTGTCATAATTTTTTTTTCAATTGCTAAACAAAGGACGCATTTTCTTTTAACACTACACATTTTTGCATCCATCTGCTCAGACCTTCCCCACCCCCAAATTTAAAGATGAACAAGGTCCTCATTGCGTTGTTTTGATAGACTAGACAAACACTTAGAAGAGTACTGCTAAACTAAGAGTTAACTAAGTGTTAGTCAGAATCTACTAAGCATAAGAAATATTTCTAAGTATCACATATTGTACATCATAGCAACACAATGAAGAACATGAAAATATAAGAGTAAAATAAAACATAAATTTACAAAGGAAGATAAAGGAAGAGGCAAAGGCGAAAAGTAGAAGTGACTATGTACATGAATTGTATTGAAAATTAAAGAAGTTTGCAAATAAGTACAAATGAATGCAAACTAAAAAGCTTAAGCCTATACAAGAGTCAAAGAATAGTTAAGTTAAAAGATAAAGAATTCAAAGATACAAAAAGAATGTGCGCATAGAAAGAATACAAAAATGATACAAGAAAGAAAGAAAAGAATTAAGTTGGTGGAGCTGAAGGGTCTTGCGGCAGTTGAGGCATTGAGGTTAAGCCATCGTCAAATAAAAATGGCTGCCTTAGGTGGGGAGGCACCGTCAGACCATGCAGATAGGCGGTGAGAAAATTAAAGTACTCATGCTTCCGTTCCTCTATCATGCGCTGGTGCTGGAATAGTCGATGGGGGTTCCATTGTACATTGATTAGTGCTTCCCTCAAAATGGAAACACTGCGCTGAATCTCATCAATGCGCTCCATAACGACCTCAAACTGTTGGTTAAAGAAGAGCTGTTGCTGATTGATAAGCTCTTGCTGTTGGGCAAAAAGTTGTCTCATTTCAGCAAGCTCGGCAACCATGGAAGTGGGTGAAGTTTGCGCCTGCGAAGTCTCGCCAGCATCATTTTGAGGTTGGGCTAATGTGCCCTCGCCCAAATCGTGTGGGTCATCAACTTGCGGCAGTGGGAGTACGGAAAGTCGAAGGGGAGTTATTGGTGAATTTGGGGTTGTCGGTTGGGGAGGAGAGTCAAGGTGAAGAGGAAGATGATCAATAGGATTAGGAGGAGGAGGAGATAAAGGTTGCGCTGGTAAGCTTGGCTGGCCGGGAGATCTAATTCTTAACTGACGAGACCTTTTAATTAATTGGGCAGGCTCTGAAGATTCAGAAACCTTTTCTTTGCCTTTGTCTTCTTGTCTTCTTTTGGGCCTTGGTTCTTGCGGTGAATTGAGGTCAATCGCAAGCCTTTTGGTTGGTAAGTCCGGGCAATGGGGGGGAGTCTTTGAGGAGGATCCTCAAAATCTTCATGTTGATGAGGACATGAACTTCCGGCATGGGCTCATTGTTAATGCCTACTCCCATACTTAGGCATAAGCTGGAGATGATCAATGGGAAGAAGTATTGCCCTCTAATATGCCTCACCAAGGCTCTGATTTGCCCTACGATCAATCTGCCCACATTGATGGGGATGTCGCACGCAATGCAGTATGCGGCCATCACCCGATCCCTTGACACTGTGCGATCATGCATTGTAGGGATCATCTGCTTCTTAACCAAGTAGACCCAAAGTCTTCCTTCCGGCAGCAAAGCTTTGGACTCCATTGTGTGAATGCCTTTAGGGGAAATACTCCATTTTTCCCCCGGCTGTGCGAACACCTTCAGTGTATCCTCTACCATCTCTTCTGAAGGATCATCAATGATTGCATTTCTGGGTGCATCATGATTTATCCTCATCTGAAACAGTTCGTTTAATTCCCTTGCGCTGAAGAACACGGTCGTCCCCCTGAAGGTCACCGCATCTCTATCTTCATGCAGTTGCCTTTGGTAAAATTCCCTCACTACCTGAGGCACGATGATGGATGGGCATTGGCAGAAAGTATACCATTCATGCTCAACTATCACACTCATGATCAAGTCAGGCAGTGGGTTCGACGAAGGATAGAATCCCATTTCGATCAGCATGTCATCGTCTTTCTTTCTCTTTACTGATCTCCTCCTGACCGCTGCAGGCTCACTAATTGTTGGAGCTTGTCTTTGTGCTTCTGCAAGACGGGCAACTTGTCTTTCTCTCTTTTCCTATTCCTTGCGTCGTTACTCCTCCTCGCGCTCTACGAGCCATTTTCCTTTACTTTTTCATAGGCGCCGCTCGTTGGCCTCGCGCTTCCTTTTCTTTTCTTCCTTTAATCTTCTTTCCTTCTCTTCCTTCTTCCTCCTTTCATTTTCTTCTTCTTCCTTCTCTTCCCTCTCAAATTCATCTTCAAACTGCGTAGAGACCAATAGTAGGCGTTGATCCTCTTCACACTTCTTAATTGCTTATAACCGGGCAAGCTCATTTTTTCTCTTCATTTCTTCAAACTCGATCCTTCTTCGCCCATTCCCTTCTGCGATTATGAGCTTGCCCTGCTCCATCTTTTCTTGTTTTTCTTCTTCTTCTTCTTCTTTTCCTTTCTTCTTGTTCCAATGCCAAAATAACCTTTGAGGGTCGATCTTAGACCCTTGCGACACATTCTTCCTGCGACGCCGCATCAGAGGGGTTCCTTTAGTTTCTTCATTCTCATCCGCTACAATTGGCAGCACTGTTTCAGGTTGCGGTGGTTCCATTGGTTGAGCTTGTTCCCCTTGATCTTCCCTAACGGAGGTTGATTCTCCATCCTTCGCAGGGTTGGCAGCCTGTTGCGCTGCTTTCTCTTCTTCTTTCAAGCGCCTTCTTTCACTTTGGCGCATTCTTCTCTCTTCTTTCTCTTCTTTTCTCTTCCTTATAGCTTCCCCATCTTCATCATCATGTCTCTTTTCTTTGTCTTTCTTTGACTTACGATGACGTGAAGATTCAGCCCTTCCTTCCTTATGCTCCCGGCTTCTCTTCTTCTTATTTTTTTCTTTCCAAACTTCAACTGCTGCCTTCACTTCTACAGCTTTTGACTCTTCAAGTTGAGTTTCTTTAGGCAATGCGTCCACCACCTCTATTACTGCAATTTCGGATGTCATTGCCACAACAACTTCTTCTCTAGTTTCCTCCATTGCAATCTCAGCCTCAATTGCTTCCTTGATCACAACTTCCACTGCTTTGATTACTTCTTCCACCACTTCTTCCACTGCTTCCTCCACCACCACCATTATTCCATCCTTGGTGGCTTCGTCCTTTCTGGCTTCAACCAACGCAACCACCGTCTCCTCCTCCGTAGGCAGTGGTTTATTCATAACCTCAGCCTCAGGCAAGCCTCCTCCTTGCTCCAAAGTGCTCAGGATGTTTCCAAAAACCTTCGTGTCATCTCTTCTCTTTCTTTCACTTTCAATGGACACGGCCGGAGTTAGCAGGCTTTCAGCGCTGCCACTCTTTGGAACACAATGGGTCTTGAGGGCAACGAGTGTCTCCGAGGTCTTATGGAGGTGCTGGGGCATGACGAGGTTGGGCGGCCAGCCGGAGACTGGAAGCCAGAAATGCTGCCTCTCGTATGGCTGCCTGATCGTTGGCAGAGGGTGAAGATGAACGGGCATGGGTTTGGCGGCCGTTGAGGTTGTTTGGGATGAAAATGGTTATCTGAGTTAAGGTTTGGTGATTCTAGAAGACTGAGAGCAAAAAGAACTTAGGGTTTATGAATGTAGGTAAAGAGTTTCAAATGAAGGGGAAAGTCTTATTTATAGGTTGGGCCGAGTGGGGGCCCACTGCAATTTGCGAGGCACCTAATCTTGGGCAGTCCAACAGGCACGTCGTTCCACCTTCTGTAATTATGGAATTTTCAGAGGAACGTCCTTTCGTCTACAAAGGTTTAAATGCTCAGGATACGAATCGTTTGGACTTCCTTCCATTTTACTAGACAATACTTTTTAATATTTTATTCGAATGGACACAAAGTTGATTACAACGCATTGTACTCATTAACGCAACTATAATTCTATTGAAGATAGACATCAACGCATACGACCCTGCAACACATTTCCTTGATCAACACAGTTCTAGAGGATACCAAGGTGGAGCAAAAATCATATGCGAGCACCACCTTCAACTTAGTATAGTTGAGTTAGATGTTTGCAAAGCATTCCTATTATACACAACATGCGTCCATTAAAGAGTTCTGCTCTCTCATTTATTGCTTCATTTAATTCTATCTACACCTTTCTTGTCTTTTTACAATAAATTTTCTTCCAATCCAATCATTCATTCATCAATGTATACACTAACTACAAAAGCAACTTAAATGCAAGAACAAATTAAATGCTAAAAATAATGGCAAGAATAAAATAAAGTCTGGATTAAATGCTTAAAAGAGAATTAACCAAAAACATAAATTCAAAAAATAAGTTGATTGAAAAGAGATAAAGGGTTGATCAGGATATGGATCGAAAAATTCATTGATTCAAAATAATCGTGGTCCACATCATCGCAGGCAGTTAAGCTTGCCTGCTTCAATGTCCTCATTGACATTGTTCTTTTCCAGTTGATCCCGGGGCTTCTGAATTGTTGGGCAGCATCCCTAGTGCTTGGCTTCTTAGTTTTGATGCCAACTAGCCCACCTGGATCTCTAAGTTTCTTATGAAGGATGCTTGAGCCTGCATCACCACATCATTTTTATCCATGTATTGCTTTAGCAGTGACTCTAAGGATCCTCCCGAGGCGTTTGATGTTGATGATGAGGGTTGCTGGTTCTGAGGTCTTGGTTGCCCTTGATGCGGGTGAAAATTGCCCATATTGCCTCCTTGATGGTTCATAGGCCCCCCTTGGTTAGGATTGCCACCCTATCCAAAATTAGGATGACTTCTCCAACCTAGGTTGTAGGTGTTGCTGAAGGGATTTCCTTGGATGGCTCATTTTCTTTCTGCTCAAAGTTCAACACATCCTTTAGTCTCCTTGCGTTAACGGCTGGTGGGAAGAAATTTTTCATGAACCTCTCTACTAACTGCCCCCATGAAGTAATCTTGTTGGGCTCCAGTGAGTATGCCCACTTCTTCGCCTCGTCCCTTAAGGTGTAAGGGAATAAATACAGTCTGATATTCTCATGAGTGATGCCAGGAATGGAGAATTCTGGATCATTTGAAGCATGACCCCCAAACTGGCCCGCATTCTAGATCATTTGAAGCATGACCGGCTTGATTTCGAATCTGGCATTCTCTTCAACAGTCGGCCTTGATATGCCTGGCGAGAAGTCATATAAGTTAGCCGTTGCGTAGTCCCTCATTGGGATATTGCGATTAGCTGCCAAGAATACAGGGTCCTGGGCTAGCCGCGCCATCCCTTGGTTCTCAGGTATTGCCTCGTTATTATTTGCCATTGCTGCTCTCTTATGCCGATTCCTTGCGTGGAAGGTTCGCTCGATCTCAGAGTTCGCGATAAATTCTGGTTCAGCACCAGAACTCATACACCATCAAGCTGCTCTCCACATTGAACAATCAGTACAATGAGATCTGTCCTACAAAACAACAAAAAAAAAACACTCAAACAATAAACCGTTGACCAGTTATTTCCCTGACAACGGCGCCATAAACTTGTTGTCACTTTTAACGCATATATAAATTTATTGACTGATAGAAGTGTTATGCGATGCATGCAATGTGATACTACTACTGATTATGCGATGTTTATTGAGATTCGGTAGTATACCCTACTGTGCCACAAGTTTCCTTAGGATGAAACCAAGTGTAATTCCATAGCAAGTTTCTTGGTGTAATCTGAGGTCGAACACTGGGAAATATGGTACCGGTTTAATGCGGTGTTTTCATGATGTTATGTGATCGATTTTTCAAATCTTTGAATTGTGTTGTGTACAAAAGTAATTACATAAAATAAAAGTAAAGTAAATGCGGTAAAAATACAGTAAACCTAAACTAGATGTATTCGATACAGGTTACATGTACAAGATGCTAAGATTAAGGCTAGCTGTGAAGGCTGTGCAAACACATGGTTTGCGGTGACAAGTCTTATGGGGAGAAAAGAAAAGAAAGATAAGTATACAAATTATTGCAAGCTCTTAATGAAAGTAAAGGTACAAATACTTTTCTGTTTTTCTCATGGCGTACACCTTTCAGTGATCGGCCGCATCTCCTGCATGTCTGCATGGATACTAGAGTTCGACATAATGAATGCAAGGTTGCTTCCATGTCTGGAAGTACTACTCGCTTTAGTTAACGCACTCTTCTGACCTTCTCTCGATAGATCAGAATGGCATCTTCACATCTTCTCTCACAGGTGAAGATGTCGTCCAGCATGCTTTAGCTAAACGTATTACATAACTTTAATTTACATTAAGTCTTTAGATATTTATAATACTTATCAAAAGATTAGAAAAACATAGTGAAGAAAGTGAATAACAGGTGCACAGTGAAAGACAGAAGACGAATAAGGAATTATATCGAAACTACTAATATTTCTATTGAGAGTTTGATATATGATGAATGAATAGAAAGATAGAAGGAACATGGAATACGTAGAAGGGTAGAAAAAGGACAATCAGGCGCCAATGTCTTGGTCACCGATTGATGAAGATCTGCTTGCCGGTTATGGATGGATAGATGGTGGGATGAGCTTCCCTCTCAGGCTGGCTCCTCTGGTAGTAGAGTCCTTGAACAGAGCTTCGCTCGGGGATATTGACAGGGTGAACGGAGATTACACCTTTCGGCCTTATCTCTTCTTCTTCCCGGATTTTACTTTGTAGCACTCAGCTAAGCTCTTTTCTCTCTTTAATCTAGCAGCACTTTGCTTAGATCGAATAGCATAAATTTTCATTGAATCCTCGGGGTATTTATAGGCATAATAGCTTTGACTTCAGCCAAGTGGGCCCCACTGTTGGTTATGGAAATTCCGAAGATGGAGGGATTTTATTCCTTCTGTTATGCAATCAGACCATCAATTGTGCACAACCGTTAGCTGTACGTGCGTCTGAATCTCCCACTATTGCATTGCTCATTTGCATCACTCGATCGCAGGTTCGCATGCAACGTTTGTTTTTTCAACCGCAAGCTGTTGTATTAGAAATCAACATCGACAATCGCATTGCACCGTTTCTTCAATGAATGTCTGTGCAATGACGTTTAGTTGCCGCAATGGTGATAGAGATGCATTGATGTGGTTCTCTCGAGGCCTTGGGCGTAAGTGGTGACTTTGTCTTCCTACAAAATAGAGTAAATTTTCGCCATATTCTCTGTCTTTTGGCATTAGTGGATTTTATTGCAAGCATTTGAAATCATTATCAAACTAAGTTAATTTACATACAATTAGCGTATACTTCCTCACTTTTGGTCGCAATATCTAGATAGATGGCATAAATAAACTTGTATTTTCTTCAAGTTAACCACATCCATTTCCCCGTGTTTCGACCTCGGATCACACCGAGAAACTTGCAGTGGAATTACACTTGGTTCATCGTAAGGAAAACTTGTGACAAACAGGGCATACTACTTGAGCATCTCTAATTAACGCTTAAATCGTAGTAGTATCGAATCATCATGAGCATTAAATATCATACATACCGAACTCGTGACAAGTTTATGGCATCGTTTCCGAGGATTGGTTAATGGTTAATGTTGAATATTTCATGTTTATGTAGGACAGATCTCTTTGTACTGACTGTTCAATGCAAAAAGCAGTCTAACGGCTTATAGTGCTGGATTAATCTGGTAATTCTAAGTGTACCAAGAGATCAAGTGTATTCTTCGCGCAGACTTCATCATGGCTGAATTTATTGGTGAAGAAGTATGCCTGAAGAGAACTTGGCACCTGCTGGAAACCTGAGGGGAGTTTACCAGTGCAAGATCCTATTTTTCTTGCCACTAATCAGAACATCACTATGAGGGAATATGCAGTGCCAGATTTTTACAATTTTCACCAGGGATTTCAAGACCAGTAGTTTAAGAGGAATTCAAGATTTGAACTAAAATAATCATGCTGCAAATGATTCAGAATGTGGGACAATTCGGAGGATTACTGGGAGAAGACCACTGCACATTTAACTAATTTCGCAGCATGTGTAGCGCATTCTCCCTACCTGGTATATACTCAAGAAAGCCTTAAAATGTTATCTATTCTCGTAAACGTTGCAGGATGAAGCAAAGAGGTGGGCTCAAGCATTAGAATCGGGCGAAATTCATGGATGGGAACAGTTGGTTGATAGGTTCATGAACAGGTTCTTTCCTCAATCAGTCAACGTACACAGGTGAAGGAAGATCTTGAATTTTGAACAAAAAGAACTATGAAAACTTGAGCACCACTGGGGTGTGATTCCGACAGTTAGTAAATAACTGTCTGCATATAGGGATCCCTAATAGTATTTTGATGGAAACCTTTTACAATGACCTGGACCAGTCAACGCAAGCAGTTGCCGACTCCTCTGCAGAAGGAGGATTAATGAATAAGACATATACAGAAGCAAAGAATATATTGGATCGCATATCGCGACCCTCTAATGAATGGGTTGATATTGGGTTTGAGGTAAGAGGTCTGGAGCAAGAACAAAGTAGAAAGAGCCGATGTGCCGACAAACACAATGAGGGCATTGGTCGAACAAATGACCATGATGAACCTCACTCTCTAGACGGTAGCTGATCAGCAGAGAATTCTTTCCCAGGGCACAACACAGATTAATGCAGTGAGTCACACAACCGTAATGGATCGCATGCTATGGGGAGAAGAGCATCTGAGAGACGCCTGCCCATGGACTCAACAACCCGTATATGTTGTTTATGATGAATCATGGGGCAATGAACTATTAGATTTTATGTCCTAAAACTCGTAGTTTGTAAATTAATAAACATATTCTATTGTTTTTCGATAAAGTTGTTATTGAAATTGTAATCTTGAATCCAAATAAACTAAGGTTCTGAGGCTATTTAATATAGTTTGAACATTATGTAGTGACATAAAGGTGGATCAAGTTCAAATATATAGTCAAATGGTCTATAGTATATGAATAAGGTTGGACGCCTTATTCTGGGGACATTATGGATGCGGCCCACTTTGTAGTTAGTACAAACGATGTGATCCTGAATCGTTTATATAGAGATATGTGAGTGGGGGCATTCTATGTAAAAATTTACATAAGACTGAACTATGAAATAGTCACCTTTTACGTTCTAAATGCCGTTTATGTAATAAACTAACTATTTCGTTAATTGATGACCTAGGTAACTTAATCTTAATCCTAAGCTAACTATGAACTCCTGTCCACTCGGAATTACCTCAGATCTGCAATAGGTGAGGGCAGCTCAATGTTGCTGGCCCAATAAGCCTCCCATTTCAAGGGTAAGATCTGGTGGATAGTTGGGAACATAACGTGCAAGACGAAATTCCACTCTTACCTGTTATAGGAATAGTAGATAGGTTGTTCCTTTTAGTACTGAATCCAGGTCTTGAACAAGGGGCCCAACCCTCTCCTTGGCTCGAGAGGGATTCAGTTTATAGGTTGGACCTTAAACCAAATTGTTCATTGAAGGATCAATGAAACTTAAGGAATAAGATGTAGTCTCGGGGTTAAAACGGTTTTTATAACCCAGCCGAGATTATGAACAACCTATGTAGGATTAGCTTACTAGTTATGGTTATATCAAATGGACACAAATATAACTATAGTGAGTGGAGTGCAACTACGGGACTCTAGTGAAATGATCCGTTAGTTAACGAATGTTGATTAGCTCCGTCTAAAGAGTTTAGCCAGCTAATCTTTATATCGTTGGAGCCCATGATCTATAGGTGCATTAGGTTCCTCTACTAGCTCATATGGAATAAACTAAGAACAGTATGATAGAATAATTTGAATTGTTCGAATTAGGTAAAGAGAGAGAAACCGACAAGTATATGTGATATAAGTGGTCGGGTTTTTTCAATTTAGAGATATAGCTTTAATATTTAAATTTGATTTAAATATAAAAAATATGAATATGTTCATTTTCGGAAGTTCGGAAATGATGGAAATGGTCAAAGATGTAAAAAGTCAAAGAGTTAACTTTTTGACTTTGAAAAGTCAAACTTTGACGCGACCTTATATTCAAATGTGATTTTGAATTTTGGAGAATGAATGCAGATTCATGCTCGGGAGGTCAAATTAGTCAACACGAAAAAAATCATAAAAAAGTCAAAATGTTGACTTTTTGGTCAAAGTTTGACTTTGACTAAATGACTATTTTGCGCTTGGACTATAGTTAGTGGAAAAATCAAACTTTTGTTAGATAATTCCACTAACAAAATAGTGGGCTAAGGTGTTGCTTATAGTGGAGCATTAAGCCGCATTAAGATAGTGGATTTTAGGTGTTGGGTTTTTAATGGATTTGGTTCATTATAAATTGGGCTTTTCAATTTAGTTTATAAAAGTTTGGCCAATTTTGAAAATGTTTTTTCTAAAATTGGGCTAAGAAAAAAAAAGGAAAACCCAAAACCAAATTCATCTTTGTTTTCCCATCTCTTTCTCTCTCCGGTTTTTCTTCATCCACCGGGTCCCACAACCCAGTTTCTGAGTCCAGAGGATAGTAGGTTACCTCTAGTGTGGTCCCGTTCGTGTTCGGGTCAAGATTCAAGCAGGAAAAGCGGGTTTCGGAAAGCTTCAAAGGTTTTATGCTATCCTTTTAATTTACTGTTTTTCTCTTCAAATTGCATGCTATTTTCTTTTTATTTAGAAAGCAATTAGAGTGTAATTAGGTCTAATTCCACTGCGTATGTTCGGGTTCCATCTGTGGTATCAGAGCATACTAGAATTATGCTAATTGCTTTTGGTGGGTGTTTTTTTTTTCCTATCTATTCAAGTGTTGAATGAAACGGGGACTAAAGTGGTTTTACTATGATTTTGGCATTTTTTTTTCTTTTAAATTTCTTGTGGAAATTTGTAATTGTTCACTTGTTTATGAGCATTCATGTGTGAAAAAGGGTCTATAAATTTGTTGGAGTCATTAGAGTTGAAATTAGGTTGTAATTTCTTGATTCCGGGAGAGAGAACAGTAGCAAAAATGGAGGAAAAATGGCTCACAGACCCGAGATTGACCACAGACCCGAGAGAAGAGCTCCCAGACCCGACTCGCAGCCTAGATCCGACCTAGTTTGGAGAAGACTCGCGTGCGCCAGCTGTCAAGTAAATATTTGGCTTATTCCATCGACCCGACCCAATTCTCCACCCAAAGTTATCTCGCGTGCGTCGTTCGCCTACGACCCGTGGATCCGACCTGCGCCTCCGTTGACTGCACCAACGACCATTGACTAGCTGGTCCAGACGGTCTGGACTGGTCTGTTTGACCTGGTTGAGCCGGTTTAACCAGTTCAACTTGATTTTTGGAGTTTTTGGGCCGGTTCGAGAGTTTTTTTTGCCGGTTCAAGATGGTTCAAAGTGTTTGAAGCCGATTCCGGGAAGCTGGTTGCTGAATTTTGTAATAAATTAGTTATTTGTTTGTTTTTAATGCCAAAATCGGTCCACTTTAGTGTTGTTTACCTATTATGCATGTGATGTATATTGTTGTTTGATTATACGTGCATATGGTATGCCATATAGTTTTAAAACCCCACCATAGGAAAAGCATGTTTGATTGAAGGAAGCATGTTATATATGAATGCTCTAGGGTTATAATTGTTATAATTTATTTTATAATTGTTATAAAATAACCTAGACTTCTAAAATCTATAACAAAGATAAGATGCATGCTCACTTAGGGTTAACCATCGAGCAATCCCAATTTTCATAGAAAATAGGTCGATATCTTGTAAAACCGAAGTTACAAGAGAACTCACTCGACAAGATCTTGGCAAAAAGTTAGATAAGATGACTAAGGTTGAAGGTTTTTAAGTTGACGGTTCATGGAACACCTACTACCTGGAGATCGAGTCGGTGTCTGAGTTAGGTTAAACCGGTTTTATGAGCATGCATGAGCGGTGTGAGGTAATAAAATTTGTTTATCACCTAGACATCGTAGGTTAAAAATCCAGTATAAAAGTTATACTCGGATGAATCACCTAGACTGATGATATGTTTTAGTTAGCCAAAATGTATCACTAAGTATTTTATACCCTAACCATCTAGAACACTTCAGCTGGAGAGAAGTAATGTACTTTTAGCTCAAGCGTCCCTGAGAGTTCACACCGTGAGATTCATACTTGGCTTTGGGCCGCTCTGGGAGCGGACTCCATTCGGAGAGTGATTGCATGAGTCAATACCAAGGTGAATAGGGGAAGTTGTTTATAGTAAGTAGGAGAAGGAAGTGTGTCAACACATCCTATGGTCTCTTCCATTAGGTCACACCATGAGATTCCTATAATGTGCCTACATGTCTGCCCTGGAGTGACCTTACCAATCAGAGGGCTGTATTATAGGATTTGGAACACCGCGAACTCTAGAAATAGATAGGGTCTCTCAGGTATGTTTTCATTCTTGTCTTTCCAACTTCGGGAGCATAATGATTTCGATCTTTGAGGTCTGAAAATGGAGGGTCACACTTACGAGAATTACTAAGTGTTAGTAAATTCTTGACCAAAGTAGCGATAACTGAGTTACTATAGGAATAAGAGTTATTCTGGTGATAGTATCTAGTCAAGATAGTCTTAGCGTTGAAATTCATATTGGTTATTCACATAGTTGATCACGTAATATCGCCCTTTTTTTTCTAACGGTAAGGCCTAAGAGTTGATTCTAAGAGAGACTAGCCATTTCATAGATCAAAGAAACATATCCTGTATTAGTTAAATATATTAAAATAATAATAATACTTTTAAATTCCAATCAAGTTTAATCAAAAATAAAAAAAAAAAAAACGACTAGATAATAGTACCTCTTTCATATATATATTTTGCAACAGTAACTAGCATAATTTCATGTCCGTTTAGCGAATAACCTACCACTCGATGGAACAGACCAACTGTGAATCGACTATTCCTCCATTTGAAACTATATGACGTAATCCTTGACTAGATACTATCACCAGAATTAACTCTGAATATGGTATTCCGCATCTCTTCTTACTAAGCTTAACTCTAGTTATCGCTAGACTTGTTCGAGTACTAAGAATTTTTTACTAACACTTAGTAATTCTCGTAAGTTGACCCTCCATTTTCAGAGCGCTCATAAAGACCAAAAATCATTACATGCTTCCCGAAAATTGGAAAGACCAGCAATGAAAAAACAAACCTAGTCACGGAAGACCCTATCTATTTCTAGAGTTTCGCAGGGCGTTAAGTTCCAAATCACAGGTTATTTCATTACAGCCCGTACTGAATTGGTACTTAGGTCACTCCAGTTTCGGCAGACAATCGTAAGGCCACAATGATTTTATAGGAATCTCATTGGTTGCCTAATGGGAAGAGGGACCATAGATGTGTGAACACACTTCCTTCTCCTACTTACTATAAACAACTTCCCCTATTCACCTTTAGGTTATTGACTCATGCAATCACTTCTCCGAATGTAGTCCGCGTCCCAAGAGTCGGCTCCAAATGCTCATTACAGTAATGAGAGGTCTTCAACGGCTCAAATATGTGTTAACTACCCCTACAGGTTTACTGCTTGAGCTAAAACACGTACATTCCTACTTCTCTCCCAGGCTTTGGAAGTGTTTCTAGATTGGTAGATAGTGATATAAAAAATTATACTCTATGTTGATACAGTTGGTTTCCTTACTACTTAAAAATTATCATCAGTCTGGATCAGTAGATTTCACTCGAGTTATAAATTTTATTACTGGACCCCCGTAATATTTAACCTACGATGTTCTAGGGATAAAAACAAATTTTATTACCTCACACCGCTCATTGCATGCTCATAAAACCGGTTAAACCATAACTCAGACACCGACCTCGATCTCCAGGTAGTAGGTGTTCCATGAACCGGTCAAACTTAAAAACCTTCAACCTTTAGTCATCTTATCTAACTTTTTGCCAAAAGTTGATCTGTCAGAGTGAATTCTATATCTATAGTAACTTCGGTTTACATATTGATAGTCGAAATTTCCATAATTTTCTAATGAAATATACTTGGGATTGCATCTGTATGGTATACCCGGAAAATCGTGAGACTTGTATTGCCCATTCCTTTATCTTTGTTTAAATTAATTTTTAAGTACAGTCTAAGGTTATTTTGTGATTGAACAATTATATAACCAATAACCATAGGTAGTGAACAATCTATTAACCGCGCTTGTTCATGAGAGAAGCTCATTTCATAAGGAATAACATACTTCCTCTCAATCAAACATGCTCATTTCTCTTTTATAGAGGGAGAACGAGACCCAGGTTTTAAAACTATATGGCATACCCATTGATAGTATAACGCTTCTAATTTAAAAAAAACAACAATATACATCACTGCATAAATAGGTAAACAACACTAAAGTGGAATCCGATTTGGCATTAAAAACAATGAAACAAGTTTTATAACTAAATTGTATTAAACGAAAATTCAGGCAACCAGCTTTCCCGGAATCGGCTTCAACACTTTGAACATTCTTGAACAGGCAAAAAAAACTCATCGAACCGGTCGCGCAAAACTCCAATTAATAACCTACAAGTTTCGTGAACTGGGTGTTAAAACCCGAAGAGCTAATCTCAACCACGTCAAACAGGACCATGATACCAGACCCGTCTATGTGACCATGCTACGTCCACAAATGGTTCGTCCTGGTGCAGTCAAACGGGTCACAGGCCGCAGGTCGGATCCACGAGTGTCCCCGTAGATAGACGAACAGTAGCGGCACGCCGAGATAACTTTATGTTATTGAGCGGTATGGAGGAATTGTGGTGCGGGTCTGTATTGGTGGAATTAAGCCAATATGATTATTTGACAGCTATGCCTGCGCACACGTTCTGCAGTCCCTTCTCCAAACTAACCGGTCAGGATCTAGGCTGCGAAGTCGGTTCTGGGAGGACTCCACTATTCTTCTCATTGCGCGAGTCTATCAAGTGTGGTCAATCATTCGGGATCTGTGAGCCCATTTTTTCCTCCATTTTTTGCTACTCTTCTCTCATCCGGAATTCAACGAAACACTACAAGAATAAAAAGGAGTTTTCCCTAAATTTCAACTTTCTAAATGACCTCCAACAAATTTATATAGACACCTTTTCAGACACATGACTTATCGAATCTCTCTCCTCTTATTTG
>NC_052357.1:15062963-15078465 GCF_009727055.1 Benincasa hispida | reverse complement strand
AACACTAGTAATAGATGACCTGAGATTTGTCTTAACTGAGGAATGTCCTCAGGCCCCTGCCTTCAAATAAGCACAAGGTAAATATGATTTACTAGTTGCTGAGACATGTTTAGTGGAGGATGATACCTCAACTTGGATATTGGATTTAGGAGCCACTAATCATATTTGCTTCTCTTTTCAGGAAACTAGTTCCTGGAAAAAGCTTAAAGAAGGCGAGATCACCCTCAAAGTTGGAACAAGAGAGGTTGTCTCGGCCGAAGCAGTGAAAGATCTGAAGTTGTATTTTGAAGATAGATATTTAGTACTTAAAAATGTTTTGTATGCACCTCTTATGAAGAGGAATTTAATATCTATCGCTTGTATTATGGAACAAATGTATAAAATATCTTTTGAAGTTAATGAAGCGTTCATTTTCAGAAAAGGTATTCAAATTTGTTATGCTATACCTGAAAACAACTTATATAAAATAAGACCAACTAAAGCAAAATTTGTCTTAAATACTGAGATGTTTAGAACAGCTGAAACTCAGAATAAAAGAAAAAAAGTTTTTTCTAATGTCTATCTATGGCACTTAAGACCTGGTCATATAAATCTCAATAGGATTGAGAGATTGGTTAAGAATGGACTCCTAAATCAGTTAGAAGACAATTCTTTACCTCCATGTGAGTCTTGTCTTGAGGGAAAACTGACTAAGAGATCTTTTATTGGAAAAGGTCTCAGAGCCACAATACCCTTAGAGCTTATACATTCGGACCTCTGTGGACCGATGAATGTCAAAGCTCGAGGTGGGTATGAATATTTCATCAGTTTTATTAATGGTTATTCAAGGTATGGTCATATTTACCTAATGCATCACAAGTCTAATTCTTTTGAAAAGTTCAAGGAATATAAGGCTAAAGTTGAGAACCAGTTAGGTAAAACAATTTAGACATTACGATCAGATCGAGGTAGGGAGTACATAGACTTAAGATTCTAGGACTGTATGATAGAACATGGAATCAAGTCATAACTCTCTGCACCTAATATGCCTCAGTAGAAGGGTGTATCTGAAAAAAGAAACAGAACTTTGTTGGACATGGTTCGCTCAATGATGAGCTTTGCTGAGTTATCTAATTCCTTTTGGGGACATGCATAAGAGACTGCTGTCTATATTTTAAATAACATTCCCTCTAAAAGTGTTTCAGAAATACCTTATGAGCTATGGAAAGGCCGTAAAGGTAGTTGACATCACTTTAGGATTTGGGGATGCCCGACACACATGTTGGTGCAAAATGCTAAAAAATTGGAACGTCGTTCAAAACTATGCCTATTTATAGGTTATTCAGAAGAAACAAAAGGTGGTCTATTTTATGATCCTCAAGAGAATAACGTATTTGTATCGACAAATGCCACATTATTAGAGAAAGACCAGATAAGAAGTCATCAACCTCGTAGTAGACTATTATTGAATGAAACTTCCAAAAATGCTACAGATAGAGCTAGTTCATCTACTAAAGTGGTAGATAAAACTAGTACATCTGGTCAGTCACATCTTTCTCAAGAGTTGAGAATGCCTCGACGTAATGGGAGGGTTGTTCATCAGCCTAACCGTTACTTGGGTTTAACAGAAATACAAGTTGTCATACCTGATGACTGCATAGAGGATCCATCGACCTATAAACAGGCGATAAAAGATGTGGACTGTGATCAGTGGGTCAAACCCATGGACCTCGAAATGGAGTCTATGTACTTTAATTCTGTCTGGGAACTTATAGATCAATCAAATGATGTAAAACCAATTGGTTGTAAGTAGATCTACAAGAGAAAACGAGACCAAGCTAGTAAAGTATAGACTTTTAAGGCTCGACTTGTGGCAAAGGGTTATACCCAGAGAGAAGAAGTGGACTATGAAGAAACTTTCTCTCCCGTTGCCATGCTTAAGTAGATTAGAATACTCTTATCCATTGCCACCTTTTATGACTATGAAATTTGGAAGATGGATGTCAAGACAGCCTTTTTAAACAGCGATCTTAAGGAGAGTATCTATATGGCTCAACTAGAGGGGTTTATTGCACAAGGTCAAGAACAAAAGGTTTGTAAGCTTGAAAAATCCATTTATGGGTTGAAACAAGCTTTTAGATCTTGGAATATAAGATTTGATACTACGATCAAATCTTATGGCTTTGAACAGAATGTTGACGAGCCTTGTGTTTACAAGAAGATCGTCAATTCTACTATAGCATTCTTAGTTTTATATGTTGACGATATTCTACTCATTGGGAACGAAGTAGATTACCTAACTGACATCAAGAAATGGCTAGCAATGTAGTTCCAAATGAAAGATTTAGGAAATACGCAGTATGTTCTCGGGATTCAGATTATTCGGAACCGCAAAAACAGAACACTAGCCATGTCTCAAGCAACTTATATAGATAAAATGTTGTCTAGGTATAAGATGCAAAATTCCAAAAGAGGTCTGTTACCTTACAGATTTTGAATTCATTTGTCAAAGGATCAATGTCCTAACACACCTCAAGAGGTTGAGGATATGAGATGCATTCCCTATGCTTCTGCAGTAGGAAGCCTGATGTATGCAATGTTATGTACTAGACCTGACATATGCTACGCAGTAGGGGTAGTCAGTAGGTATCAATCCAATCCTGGATATGGTCATTGGACTGCCGTTAAAAATATCCTCAAGTATCTTAGAAGAACGAGGAACTACATGCTCGTGTATGGTACTAAGGATTTTATCTTTACTGGATACACTGACTCTGATTTTCAAACTGATAAAGATGCTAGAAAGTCTATATCTAGATCAGTGTTCACCTTAACGGAGGAGCAGTAGTGTGGAGAAATGTGAAGCAAAAATGTATTGCGAACTCCACAATGGAAGCTGTATGCATAGTTGCTTGTGAAGCAGCAAATGTAGCAGTATGGTTGAGGAAATTCTTGACAGATTTGGAAGTTGTTCCAAATATGCATCTGCCTATCATCATATATTGTGATAATAGTGGTGCAGTTGCAAATTCAAGAGAACCAAGAAGCCACAAGTGCGACAAGCATATTGAGTGCAAATACCATCTGATTCGGGAGATTGTACATCGTGGAGACGTTGTAGTGTCCCAGATATCTTCTGAGCAAAACATTGTTGATTATTTTACAAAGGCCCTCATGGCTAAAGTGTTTGAAGGTCATCTACAGAGTCTAAGTCTACGAAGTTTGTAAACTAGGACAAGTGGGAGAACCTTTGGGTATATGCCCTAGTTTATTATATTCATATGTTTATTGTACTCATATATTTCTCACTTAAATTCAACATTGTGATACTTCACTAGGAGTTTTAGTCCAAGTGGGAGTTTCATGGATTTTATGTCCTAAAACTCGTTGTTTGTAAATTAATAAACATATTCTGTTTTGTTTTTTGATAAAGTTGTTATTGAAATTGTAATTTTGAATCCAATAAACTAAGGTCCTAAGGCTATTTAATGTAGTTTGAACTTTATGTAGTGACATAAAGGTGGATCAAATTCAAATATATAGCCAAAATGATCTATAGTATATGAATAAGATTGGGCGCGTTATTCTGGGGACACTATGGATGCGGCCCACTTTGTAGTTAACACAAACGATATGATTCTGAATCGTTCATATAAAGATATATGAGTGGGGGCATCCTATGTAAAGAGTTTATATAAGATTGAACCATAAAATAGTCACTTTTTACGTTCTAAATGTCGTTTTATGTATAAAGCTGACTATTTTGTTAATTGATGACCTAGGTAACTTAATCTTAATCCTGAGCCAACTATGAACTCCTATCCACTCGAAATTATCCTTAGATCTAGATAGGTGAGGGCAGCTCAATGTCGCTGGCCCAATAAGCCTCTAATTTCAGGGGTAAGATCCGATGGATAGCTGTGAACATAGGGTGCAAGACGAAATTCACTCCTACCCATTATAGGGATAGTAGATAGGTTGTTCGCTTTAGTACTGAATATAGGTCTTTAAAAAGGGGCCCCACCCTCTTCTTGGCCCGAGAGGAATTCAGTTTATAGGTTGGACCTTAAACTAATTGTTCATTAGAGGATCAGTGGAACATAAGGAATAAGATGTAGTCTCGGCGGTAAAACAGTATTTATGACCCAGTCGAGATTAATAACAACTTGTGAAGGATTAGCTTACTAATCATGGTTATATCAAATGGACACAAATATATCTATAGTGACGGGAGTGCAACTACAGGACTCTAGTGGAATGACCCGTTAGTTAACAAATGTTGATTAGCTCCATCTAAAGAGTTTAGCCAGCTAATCTCGAATCGTTGGAGCCCATGATCTATAGGTTCATTAGGTTCCCCTACTAGCTCATATGGAATAAACTTAGAACAGTATGATAGAATAATTCAAATTGTTCGAATTAGGTAAAGAGAGAGAAACTGACAAGTATATGTGATATAGTGGTCGGGTTTTTCAGTTTAGAGATATAGCTTTAATATTTAAATGTGATTTAAATATCAAGAATATGAATACATTCATTTTCGGAAGCTCAGAAATGATGGAAATGGTCAAAGTTGTAAAAAGTCAAAGAGTTGACTTTTTGACTTTGACAAGTCAAACTTCGACCAACCTTATATTCAAATGTGATTTGAATTTCGAGAAAATGAATGCAGATTCATGCTAGGGAGGTCAAAATTAGTCAACATGAAAAAAATCATAAAAAGTCAAAATGTTGACTTTTTGTTCAAAGTTTGACTTTAACCAAATGACTATATTGCCCTTTGACTCTAGTTAGTGGGAAAATCCAAACTTTTGTTAGATAATTCCACTAACAAAATAGTGGGCTATGTGTTGGCTTACAGTGGAGACATTAAGCCCACTAAGATAGTGGATTATAGGTGTTGGGTTTTTATGGATTTGGTTCATGCAATTGTTGCATGGCTTTTTTCTATAAATTGGGCTTTTCAATTTAGTTTAAAAAGTTTGGCCAATTTTGAAAAAAAAAATTTCTAAAATTGGGCTAAGAAAAAAAAGGAAAACCCAAAACCAAAATTCCATCTTTGTTTCCCATCTCTTTCTCTCTCTCGGTTTTCTTCATCCACCGGGTCCCATAACCTAGTTCTGAGTCTAGAGGATAGTAGGTTAACTCTAGTGGTGGTCCGTCTGTGTTCGGGTCGAGATTCGGCGAGGAAAAGCGGGTTTCAGAAGCTTCAAAGGTTGTATGCTATCCCTTTTAATTTACTGTTTTTCCTTTTCAAATTGCATGTTAATTTCCTTTATTTTGAAAAGATTAAAGTGTAATTAGGTCCTAATTCCACTGCGTATGTCTCGAGTTCCATCATGACTATAACCAGGGTTGGAGGGATCACCCAATTTTTGGATTGGATGAGAATCTCGCTCATGAAGGCCATGGTTTCTATCAATTCAGTTATCAAGAGGATCAAGGCAACCCTCTGGTCTTCACTACCCTGGACTGCAACACATGTGATTCTCAAGGTATATAACCATGCGACCAACTGTTTGCATATGACACCTCTTGTAGTACCTCATCTCTAGAGATGTCATTGAAGCATTACATTGAAAAGAGTGAGGCGATGAGACCATCGCAAGCTGACTCTCTCAAAGAATTAGAAGACCAAATAGATTAGCTTGTGAGAGAATTAAAGAACAAAACGCCTGGTACACCACAGGGAAGTTTGGGAATGCTGGGGCCAAAAGGTAAAGAACAATGTCATGCTGTGACATTGCGGAGCGGTAGAACAACAGCCCCCATTACGCTGAAGGTACTAGATGCGGCAAAAATACCGGCAGATTTAACTGTTGATAATGACCAAGCACAAAATAATGAAAGTAAACCCAATTCAGAAGCAAGATTATTTACAAAAGATGACGTCTCTCAAGACTTGAACTTGCAATCAATGCAATCTCCAGTCAATAACACACAGCAAGCACAAGACCTCACTAAGCAGCAAAGTGAGCAGGAAATGCGTCGGGATCCTCCACCTTTCCCGTCCAGGCTTAAAAAGAAAGACGATAGTAAGTAATTTTAGAGGTTCCTAGACGTTCTTCGACAACTGCAAATTAATATTCCCTTAATAGAAGCATTAGAACAGATGTCGAGTTATGTGAAATTCCTCAAGGATATTCTCACCAACAAGAGAAAGATTAGAGAACATGAAACAGTTGCACTAACATATGAGTGTAGCGCCTTGTTTCAAAATAATCTCCCTGCTAAAATGAAGGATCCTAGGACTTTTACATTACCTTGCACCATAGAAGGGAAGATGGTTGGAAACGCACTGTGTGATTTGGGGGCGAGCATAAATTTGATGCCTTTGTCAATCTTTAAGAAGCTGGATATCGGCAAAGCTAGGCCAACCATGACTACGTTGCAATTAGCCGATAGGTCAATAAAGCTTCCGGAGGGCAAGATAGAAGATGTTCTCGTGCAAGTAGACAAGTTTTTCTTCCCCACAGATTTCGTTATATTGGATTATGAGGCAGATAGAGAAATTCCTATCATCCTAGGATGCCCATTTCTCACCACAGGGCAAACATTGATCGATGTATAGAAAGGAGAATTGACCATCCGGGTTGACGATCAAGAGGTAAAGTTCAACATACTCAATGCGTTCAAATATCCAGGAGATATAGAAAACTGCCAATATATCGAAGAACTACAGGGAGAATAGCTGCACGAACCCCTGAAAGAAATGGAGGAGGAAGATTTTGAAGATGGCACAGTGTTGGAGAAAGAATGTGCCGCAATTCATGCTGAATCTAATTTCGAACAACTGAAGTTATCTGAATGGACTTCGCAGCGTATTAAGCCATCTTTAAAAGAGCCCCCTGTGTTAAAGTTAAAGTCGTTGCCAGTGCATTTAAAGTATGCTTAGTTAGGAAGTAACGATACATTACCTGTTATCATCTCTACATCACTAAGTACGGAGAAAGAAGATGCTCTCATACGGATCCCGAGAAACAATGCAAAAGCCTTAGGATGGACCTTGGCAGATATTCAAAGAATCAGCCCCTCGTATTGTATGCAAAATATTCGTCTGGATGAAGGAAAGAATGGATCAGTACAAAGGCAACGTCGCTTAAACCCTGCCATGAAGGAGATTGTAAAGAAGAAAATAGTGAAATGGCTGGATGTGGACGTCATCTACTCAATATCTGATAGTAGCTGGGTAAGCCCAGTGCAATGTATCCCAAAGAAAGGGGGGATGACAGTCATTACTAATGACAAGAATGAATTGATTCCCACAAGAACAACCACGGGGTGGAGAATCTACATGGACTATCGCAAGTTAAATTTGGCCACTAAGAAGGACCATTTTCCACTACCGTNTGGCCACTAAGAAGGACCATTTTCCACTACCGTTCATTGACCAGATGTTGGACAAACTTGCGGGGAACAAATTTTTCTGCTTTCTTGATGACTATTCACGGTATAACCAAATAGCAATTGTGCCGGAGGACCAAGACAAGATACCTTCACGTGCCCGTTAGGTATATTCGCATTCCGACGTATGCCATTTGAACTCTGTAATGCACAAGGCACTTTTCAACGATGCATGATGGCAATCTCTTTAGATTACTTGGAGCAGTCAGTCGAGGTTTTTATGGATGATTTCTCAGTTTTCGGCAATAATTATGACTCCTGTTTGACAAATTTGGAGAAAGTTTTGAAGAGATGTGTAGAGACAAATCTTGTTTTGAATTGTGAAAAATGAAAATTTATGGTGGAGGAAGGAATAGTTTTGGGTCACAAAATCTCCAAGGCAGGATTGGAAGTTGATCAAGCAAAAATCGACGCAATTTCCAAATTACCCCCACTGGTGAATGTAAAGACACTAAGAAGCTTTCTGGGTCATGTGGGATTTTATGGAAGATTTATTCGCAACTTCTCTCAGATCGCAAGACCCTCTCAGTGCACTTCTCGAAGTTAATTGTGAGTATAAGTTTGATTCTGCCTCAATAAAGCATTCAACACATTAAAAGATGCACTTATTTCCACTCCGATTTTGGTTGCGCTATATTGGACACAACCCGTTGCTTTGATGTGTGATGCTAGTGGATATGCTGTGGGCGTAGTTTGAGTCAGCGCCGGGAGAAGGTTTTGCATCCCATTTATTATGCGAGTAAAATGTTGAACGACGCACAAAAGAACTATACGACCACAGAGAAAGAAATGCTCATAGTGGTATTTGCACTGGAGAAGTTTCGATAGTATTTGATCGGAACAAATGTGGTGGTGTATACGGATCACTCTGCAATTAATATCTAATGACGAAGAAGGATGCAAAACCAAGATTGATACGGTGGGTGCTACTCCTGCAAGAGTTTGACCTGGAAATTAAAGATAGGAAAGGAATCGAGAACCAAGTCGCAAATCATTTGTCAAGACTAGAAAACTGCAAGGTTCAAGGGACAGAAAAAGATATTGAGGAAAGATTCCCCGATGAGCTGTTGATGGCAGTAGGTGTTAATGTCCCTTGGTATGCAGACATAGTATACATTATTGTTTGCGATCAATTACCGGATGATTATACCTACCAGCAGAAGAAGAAGCTAAGGCATGATGCAAAATTTTATTTCTGGGACGATCCATTCCTGTATTGACAAGGACCTGATCATATCATACGTCGATGTGTCCCTGAGCATGAAGCCAAGAGCATTTTAGAACTCTGTCATGAGTTCCCATATGGAGGACATTTTGGGGGGCGAAGGGCTGTAGCAAAAGTCTTACAGTGCGGCTACTTTTGGCCGTGCGGCTACTTTTGGCCAACTCTGTTCAAAGATGCCCATGCCCATGTTATGAAATACGCTAGGTGCCAAAGGACAGAGAACATGTCCAAAAGAAATGAAATGCCATTGACATCAATCATAGAAGTTGAATTATTTGGCGTATGGGGAATTGACTTCATGGGCCCGTTTCCACCATCTAAAGGTCATCAATATATTCTTGTTGTGGTTGGTTATGTTTCAAAACGGGTTGAGGCCATCACATGTGCCAAGAATGATGCAAACACTGTGGCAAAGTTTTTGAAGAAGAATATTTTTGCGCGCTATGGAATGCCACGTGCCATAATCAGTGATGAGGGCTCTCATTTCATCAATCGCATAATTGCTAACCTGCTGACTACGTTAGCCATCGAGTGGCAACCGCATACCACCCACAGACTAATGGGCAAGCAAAAATTTCTAACAGAGAGATCAAAACTATCTTGGGGAAGGTAGTTAATACTACTAGGAAGGATTGGTCATCCAAGCTTGACAAAGCGCTATGGGCTTACAGGACTACCTACAAAACACCAATTGGCATGTCCCCGTACACCCTAGTCTTCGGAAAAGCTTGTCATCTGCCGCTTGAGTTAGAACACAAGGCAATGTGGGCATGCAAGAAGCTGAAGTTCAATTTAGCTAGTGCGGGGAAAATCCGAAAGTTGCAATTGAATCAGTTGATTGAATGGCAAAGGGATGCCTATGAAAATGCCAAGATATATAAGGAGAAAATGAAGAAATGGCATGATGAACGCATCAATGACCAGACATTCACCGAAGGTCAGCAAGTACTACTATTCAATGCACGTCTGCAACTGTTCCCTGGGAAGCTGAAGTCTAGCTGGTCCGGGCCATTCCGGATCAAGACCATCTTTCCCCATGGCACAGTGGAATTAACAACTCTAGATGGGAGAAGCGCATTCAAAGTCAATGGGAGGTGACTTTCGATCGGTGCATGGACACCATTGATTTGGGCAAGAAGGATTAAAATGCTTGCAGGGATTGTGGTAACTCTGAGAACTACTTTCAGTCGACCTTCCCATCTATGTTTACTTTCTTTCTTTACAACTTTCTTTTATCATTTGTTTCATGTTGTAATTGTTATTTAGTAGGAGTAGTCGTTAATGCTTCAGAAGTTTTATGTCGCATATGTTTCCTTACGTTATATGTAGTAGCACTAGGTACATGTTTTTGTGAATGTTGGATAAATCAATCTCTTCAACTTGAGTTACGAAGAGAGGAAAATAAATGGGCATATAATGAAAGGATGAGTGTAGTAAGTAGAAAGAAAAGAGAAATATGCATCTAATACACAAAAATACATTGCTGTGAGGGGTGCGTTGCGCACATATGCGTCCTTTGCCCAGCCTTAGTTAAATGCACTATGTTGAGGTATCCTCCAGAAATGTATTTAGTTAAGGGGTGTACTGTGGGGATGTGTGCGTGTTGCCGTCCTCAGCAAAAATGTATCTGCGTTTATTGGAAGCATAATATGAACTGCAAATCATGCACCTGTCCGAATCAAATTTTGTAACTTAACCAAATTCTTTGACTCTTGTACAAGCATGAGAAAATTTTGTAATGCGATCATTTGTAATTTATTTGCATACTTTGTTAATAGTCAATACAATCAAAGTACATAATTCACTCTACTTCTTGCCAGTGAGGAAGGTCTGAGCAGATGAACTCAAAAGTATGCAATATTCAAGAAAATGCATCTTTTTGTATGGCATCTACCAAAAAAAAAATTTGCAAAACTCCAATGTCATCATAAGGGAAATTTCAAAAACTGTTCCCAACCTGATAAGAGTTTAGTGATGAAAGGAGCCTACTCGTAGTTGGATGTTCGTATGACACGAGGAGCAAGCCAAAACGATGGTGGGTTACCAAGAACAACGTAGTATAAACTAAAAAGAGAAAAAGAAGGCAAGGGACATCTCCTATGAGTATCATGAGTTAGTAATTATAGGATAGGATTGGAGCATGATTTCCTTAGTAGAAGATATGCTTGAGGACAAGCATATATCTAAATTTGGGTGTGTGATAACTTGTAGAAATGCAAGTTATTTATGCCATCTTATCTAGATATTGCAGCCAACAGTTAGTAATTATGCGCCAATTGTATGAAAATTAACTTAGTATGACAATAATTATAAATGTTTGCAATAAAACCCACTAACGCCAAAAGATGGAGGATACGCCAAACATTATTCTGTTTTGCAGGAAGATCAAGTCACCACTTGCGCCCAAGGCTCGCAAGAACCTAATCAACGCATCTTTATCACATTGCGCCCGTCGATCAACCTTGCAAAGACAATTACCGAAGTAATGGCACAATGCAATAGTCGGTCCAGATCTATGCTTCGACCACATGCGATAACAAAAACAAACACCACATGTGAATCTATGATCGAAAGATGCAACTGAGCGATGCGAGAGCGGGAGATTGAGACGTGTGTACAACTAACGGTTGTGCAGAATTGACGGTCTAATTTCATAATAGAAGGAATAATATCCCCCCATCTGCGGAATTACCATAACCATCAAGTGGGGACCACATGGCCAAAGTCAAAGGATCTCCTCGTATAAATACTCCAACATATTTAGAGAAAATTATGCTATTTGATAGTGGGCAAAGTTGTCACACCCCGCCCCAGACCACCCTCCTCCGAGCCTGGGAGAGGGATGCGACTGGCAGCAGTTATCAACCCTTTGGTTGACACTTACTGTCTAATAACTCTTGCAGGAATAACTCTGATACCAAGATATAATTCATATACAGCGAAATTTCTTTTTAGGCCCATCTTATATTATACAACAATGTAACGTTTATACAACTCAAAGATTTAACAATAAAGTTTACAACAACAATCGTAAAACCCTCCGGAAGTGTAACTGTGGCACGTGGCAGACCTTGACCTTAGCAGCACCTTGGAACTCCTCGCTTTCCAACTACCTGGGGGGGGGGGGGGGATATTAAGAAAACATTTTGAAGAGTGTGAACTACTAAGCTCAGTGAGTGGTTCTTTTAACATAGAAAACCACTTTGCATATCATAACTTTTGGGAAATCAATCACATAATCATCATTTCAGTATAATTTATGTATGATCATGTATATGTTCATTCAATCAACATCCTTTTAGTCCCATGCTATACGTAGCATGCTCATATCATTATCAATCATCACAAACCACCTAGTGGAAACCTCCTATAACCCACTTCCCACCAATGTGCACACCGACTATTTCTTTATCCTGCCAGTCATGCTTAAGTACTTGACTATATTTCCTGTCGGTCGTCACCGACTATTATTTCCCGTCGATCGAGGCCGACTATATGTTCCACCAAGCACTTGTGTTAAGCATGCTAACTATGTAATTAGGGTATAATCTCAGTTTCCATAGAAAACTCACAAACAATATCATGGCAATCATCATATCATCAAAAGCATGTATTTTGCACTTACATATGCATATATTCACATATCAAATCATAAAGCTAGGTAAACACTCACCTTGATTGCTTAGGAAGCTTTTCTAGTAGCTTCCTTTTCTACCTCGGGCTCTCTTTTCACCCCATAAAATCTTAGCTCATAACTCCTCGTGGTTTGTCCGGAATCATCAAAACATCAAAGACTGGCCCAGCTTACCAACAGCTCGACCCTTTCTGGCTTTTTTCCTCATTCTCCAGCCGATTCCTTGGAGCTTCTTTCTCCGGCAGCCCACCATGAAAACTAGACTCTTTTAGCTTTCATATGGATTTGGAATCACATCAAATGCACGAGTATTCTAGGAGAACTCCTCGTTCCAATTTGATGCTGCTTTCCAGACTCCACTGTCCAATGCGTCCTCTTTGAACTTCTGTGTTCAACGCATAGATTTTGCTCTCAACGCAAGGTTTCCTCAACTTTTCCACTCCTCTTAAATGTATTTTGAGCTGTGAGCTAAAAAAGAAGTTTTTTGGCCCTATTTATAAACGTCCAAACCTTCTCCAAAGTCAACACCTCCTACTTGGTTGCATGGCCAAGTGTCCCTTTCTTACACCATCAACTCAATCTTGCATCAGCATAACCCAATGTGTCTTCTTCTCCTTTCACCAATGCATGGACCTTACTTTTGTATGTCTTCTTATGCTGCCACCTCTTTAGTTCAGGCTTAAGGCTTCCTCCCAAGAAGACACATGTCCGGATGACATCCTCCATGAGTTCATCCTTCATATGCATCCACAAACTCTTCCAACGCATCAACACAACTTCTTCCAACGAATTGGTCCCTTCCAACGCATCAACACAAAATACTTCCTTCTACAAACATATTCTAAAATTTCTCAGGAAGCTTATCTAACATATGAGCTTAGAACTCCTCATGTTTCTGCCGGAATCACAGAATCTTCATGACTGGCCCGAACTGATCTGACAACCTGACCCTTCTGTCTTCTTCTCAGTTTCCAGCCTGATCCCTTTGAGCTTTTCTTCCGGCAGCCCTACCCTGAAAACTAGACTTTCAGAGCTTTCAGGTGGCTTTGGAATCACTCCAAATGCAGGAGTAGATTGGGAGATCTCTTCATCCCAATTTGATGCGTCCTCCTCAAACCTCACTGTCCAATGCGTCCACTTTGACTAACGCATGGAGTTGGCTCCAACGCATGGTTTGCTCCACACTCCCAAATTTTCCCTCCTTCCAACGCATCCCATACAACATTCTATACTTAGCCAAATTTTCAAATTTTCCCATTTGCCCATGTACTCTTTCCAAATTTTCAATTTTCCTTGCTTCCAACGCATCAACATCTATATCATGCGTCCATCATAGTTTTTCCAATGCATCCTCTATTCCTTTGGCCATCACACACACAAATAGCCTTATGCATTAATGCTACCTTTCATCAATGCATGTCTACTTTTGGTTTCTATACTTAGCCAAAATTTCACCAGTTAAGACTTAACTCAAACTACTCAAGGAAAATTTATCCAACACTTAGAAATTTTCTTCACTTCAACATAAGATTTAACTTTCACTTAGTTAATTCCTTTTAACACCTGCTTAAGTAGGAAAAATGGAAATTCGGGTTTCACAAAAGTGCTGTAAGATTTTAGAGAGAAAAAGGCTGAGCTGAGAGCTGAAAAGAAGAATCCAGGAAGAAGGCCGAAAGGTAAATCTCCGTTCTGAACTGCCATATACCCAAGCGAAGCAAAATGCAGAGACACCTGCTACCGGTGGAGCAAGCCTGAGAGGGAAGCTCTTCCTACCATCGACATCATCCTATCCGGCAAGTAGATTTCCATTGAATCTGTGCCAAGACATTGGCATCTGATTGTATCTATTCTAACTTTCTCCATTGTATTCCATGCTTTCTTTATCTCTACATTCACACATTATGTATCAAACACTTAATCGAAATGTTACATGTTTCGATAGCTTTCATCCACCATATTCTATTTGTTTCTGTTCAGCCATTAGTCATTTTCTCCATGATGTTTTCTTACTCTTTCGATAAGCACTATGAATCTCCAAGAACTTAACATGAATTAAAGTTTTGAAATACGTTTAGCTAAAGCATGTTAGACAACATCTTCACCTGTGAGAGCAGAAGTGAAGATGTCGTTCTGATCTATCGAGAGAAAGACAGAAGAGTGTGTTAACTAAAGCAAGTAGTACTTCAAGACATGGAAGCAACCTTACGTTTATTATGTTAGACTCTGTTTTACCACAGACATGTGGGAAACACGGCCGATCACTGAGAGGTGTATGCCAAGAGAAGAGTAGAACAGTATTTGTACCTTCAATTCTCTTAAGAACTTACGTTGTTTGTACTACTCATCTTTCTTTTCTAATCTATTCACAAGACTTGTAGTCGCAACCCACGTCTTTGCACAGCCTTCACAGCCAGCCCTAATCCTAGTGTCTTGCACATAAAACCTGTATCTTATATATCTAGCTTAGGTTTCTTGTATTTTTACCGCATCTTTACAACTTTTCTTTGTTTTTCTGTAATTACATACTATACACACATTTATACGAATATTGAAAAACCCAGTCGCATACACCATGAACATACCACAATAACTGGCACTGTTTTTCCCCGTGTTCGACCTCGGATCATACCGAGAAACTTGCAATGGAATTACACTTGGTTTCATCGTAAGGAAACTTGTGACAATGGAGGGCATACTACTTAAGTATAACTAGTTAGCCATAATCAGCAGTACTATTGCATCATCATGAGCATTGAATTTCATATACACTTTAGCGTAACAACAAGTTTATGACGCTGTTGCCGGGGAAATAACTGGTTAACGATTTATTGTTTTAGTGGTTTTTGGTGTTTTGCAGGACAGATCTCATTGTACTGGCTGTTTAACGTGGAGAGCAACTTGTGTATGAGTTCTGGTGCTGAACTAGAATTTCTTGCTGACCCTGAGATTGAGCGAACCTTTCCAGTGAGGATATGCCAGAATAGGAATAGGCGAAAAAAGGTGACGATGGCGAATAATAACGATAATGCGGTGCATGAGGTGAATCAAGGGGTTGTTTGATCGGCCCAAAATCCTGTATTCTTGGCAGTCGAATGCAACATCCCAATGAGAAATTATGTGGCACCCAACTTATATTACTTTTTGCTGAGAATCTCAAGGGCAACTGTCAAGGAGAATGCTCGAATTGAGATCAAGTCGGTCATGCTACAAATGATCCAAAATGCAGAGCAATTTGGGGGTCTGCAAGGTGAAGACCTGCA
>NC_052357.1:15052259-15062710 GCF_009727055.1 Benincasa hispida | reverse complement strand
CATTAGGTTATATCTGTTCCCTTACACCTTGAGGAACTGCCCACATATCAGGATTCCCGATTGCGTCTTGATGGAGACTTTTTATAATGACCTGAACAGAGCAACGCAGGTTGTTGCTGACACCTCCGCTGCAGGAGGATTTATGGACAAAACCTACACCGAGGCCAAAATCAACCTCGACCGCATCTCGCAGAACATGGATGACTGGATTGATGATGGATATGGAGGTCGAGGAAATGAGAAAAGGAAAAGTGAAACAGTCGTTGTCCCAGCAGAGACAATGACTACATTGGACGCTCATATGGCCACAATTACCTCCATCCTCCAGTCAATGGCCATTAATCAAGAAGCCATTGCTCCACAATCAGCACAACCCTCTGCACCAGCTCAAGTGGCCGCAATTGGTTGCGTTAACTGTGGAGGGGCTTACGAAACTGATAGTTGTCCATTAAACCTGCAGCAAGTGTGTGCCATTCAGAATAACCCATTCAACAACACCTACAATCCAGGTTGGAGAAGCCATCCTAACTTCAGATGGGGTGGCAATACCAACCTAGGGGGGCCAATAAACCATCAAGGGGGCAACAGGGGAAATCCTCCATTTCACCATCATCAGAGGCAATCAAGACCGCAGCACTAGCAACCCTCATCATCATCAAATGCCTCAAGAGGATCGTTGGAGGCACTGCTAAAAAAATACATGGATAAGAATGATGCGGTGATATAGGCCCAAGCATCCTTTATACGAAATCTGGAGATCCAAGTGGGCCAGCTGGCATCGGAGCTGAGAAATCGCACACCAGGAACATTGCCCAGCAACTCGGAAGCCCCAGGATCAGCAAGGAAAGAACAATGTCTGTGAAGACATTGAGCAAGCAAGCATGACCGCCTGCGGAGATGTGGATTGCGAGCATCCAAGGACAACGCATAATTTCGGTCCATATCTCAATACCACATTTATTCTACTTCATTAAATTTCCTCTTTAATTCCTGAACAATTTTTATGAATCCTTTAATATGAACCTTTGACTCTTCGAATTTTATTCTTCTAATTACTTCAGTGCATTTAATAGATAAAATACAATAATAAAAACAAAAACAAAGAAAATGAGAAAGTAAAATGACAATGGACGCATCCTGAGCATACTAGGAACGCATTGCGATCATCTGATTCAACTGTATTAAGTTGAGGGATGTGTTGTGCTCGCATATGTCCTTTGCCCGTCCTTAGCCGAATGCACTATGTCGAGGCATCCTCCAGAAATGCGTTGGTTAAAGGGTGTGTTGCGAAGATATATGCGATGTTGCCCATCCTCGACATTTAAGGCTTGGCAGACGAAAGGATGTTTTTATGAAAATTCCATAAATGCGGGAGTTGGAATGACGCGCCTGTTGGACTGCTCGAGGCCAATCGCCACACGAATCGCATTGGGCCCCACCACGACTCAACCTATAAATAGGCCCTTCGCCTTCGTTTGAATTTCTTTACCAGCAACCCAAAACACTAACATTTTGCCCTCAGATTTATTCTCTCCCAAAATTTCCAAATTTTCAGAACTCCTTTTCTTCTCAAATCTATGTCAATGGCCGATCAAGCTTCGAACCTACCAGTTTCACCTTTTATCCCTGATCAAGCAGGCATGCAAGAGGCAGCATTCTTGGCTGGCAGTCGCCGACTTGCCACCTAAACACGTTCTGCCCCAAGACCCACCGGAAGATCCCGGAGAAACCCCTTGGCCGTTAGGCCTCCTGCATTCAAAAGAGGAGGAAGCACTGAAAGTTTTCCAACCCCAACACCGTTCGTCTCAACTAAAAGTGAACGAAAGAGGCGAGACGACATGAAGGTGTTTGGTAATATCATGAGCACTTTGGAGCAAGGAGGAGGACTGCCCGAGGGGGTGTAAACCCAGGCCACTGCTAACGAGGAGGAAAATGGTGGTCGTGGCGGAGGAAAATAAAGGATGGAGTAGTGGTGGTAGAAGAAGTGGGGGAAGAAGTGGTGGAAGAAGTGGTGGTTAAAGAAGAAGAAAAAGAAAGCGATATTTTAGACCCAGAAACCCCGGAGGCCAACATCATCGCAGAAATATTTGATGAACCTCCACAATTGGAAGAAGAGGAGATTGCAATCATTGAACAAGATGAAACTGAAATTGCAGTTGAAGAAGCCAGAGAAGTAGAAGTTTCGTTAACTCCTAACATTGCGATGGATGAAGTCCAAGGGAAGTACAGGTAGAAGAGGCCAAGAAAGAGGAGTTGAAGGCTGCAGAGGCCAAGAAAGAGGAGTTGAAGGTTGTAGAGGCAGAGAAGGATGCCAGATTTAGATTGAAGAAGGAAGCTAAGGCAGAGAAGGAAGATAAGAAGAAGAAGAAGAGTAAGGGGCATAAGGATGGGAAGGCGGAGTCATCGCATCATCATAAGTTAAAAAAGAACAAAGAGAAAAAGGATGATGACGAAGATAAAAAGGCCAAGAAAAAGAAAAGAGAAGAGAAAGAAGAGAGAAAATTGCGTCGGAGGGAGAAGAGGCGCCTCAAAGAAGAAGAGAAAGAAAAGCAGAGGGCTACGAGCCTTGATAAGGAGCTGATGACCCACACGATTTGGGCGACAGCACATCTACTCAACCTCAAAGCGGTGCTAGTGAGACTTTGCAGGCACAACCAGCCTTCACCTCTTTAGCTACGAGTTAGCTGAAATGAGAAGCCTCTTTGCCCAATAGTAAGAACTTGTCCCTCAGCAACATCGATTTGAGGTCGTAATGGAGCACATCGACAAGATTCAAAGTAGTGCTGCAACCTCAAGGGAAGCACTCATCAATAACCAGCGCAGCACGCATTGGATTTTCCAACACCAGCCACAGATAGCGGAATACAATCAAGAGTACTTCAAGTTTCTTACCGCTTATCTGCATGGTTCGATGGTGCCTCCCCATTTAAGGTAGCACTTACTGTTTGACGATGGCTCTGCTGCACCGCCTCAATATCCTCTACCAGATACCTCGGCTCCACAACCTTAATCTTTTCATTCTTCAATTTTTAAATTTTTATGCAGTCATTCTTTCATTGTACTTCATTCTTTTATTTTGTAACTTAACAAAATTCTTTGACTCATGTACAGGCATAGAAAAAAATTTTGTTGATCATTTGTAATTTTTTGCATACTTTGTTCAATACAATCAAAGTACATAATTCTCTCTACTTCTTGCCTGTGCCTCTCTCTTTATCTTCCTTTGTCAATCTGTGCTTTATTTTTACTCTTGTATTTTTACGATCTTCATTGCGTTGCTATGATGTATTATATGTGAAATTTAGAAACTTTTCCCGTACTTAGTAAATTCTGACTAACACTTAGTTAATTCTTAGTTTAGCAGTACTTTACCTTTTATCTTTCAAAGTCCTGCTCAAACCTTCTTTTTGAAATTTTCTTCTAAGTGTTTGTCTAGTCTATCCAAACAACACAATGAGAACCTTGCTCATCTTTAAATTTGGGGGTGGTGAAGGTCTGAGCAGATGAACATAGAAATATGCAGTATTCAAGAAAATGCGTCTTTTTGTATAGCATTTACCCAAAAAAAAATATATTGCAAAACTCCAATGTCAACGCAAGGGAAATTTCACAAACTGTTCCCAACCTGATAAGAGTTTAGTTGTGAAAGGAGCCTGCTCGTAGTTGGATATTCGTATGACAGCCATAGAAGCAAGCCAAAATGAAGGTGGGTTACCAAGAACAACGTAGTATAAACTAAAAAGAGAAAAAGAAGACAAGAGGCAACTCCTCTGAGTATCATGAGTTAAAGTTGAAACTGGCACACCACTGTAGTTGGATGTTCGCATCACACCCGTGAGGACAAGCCAAAACGAAGAGTGTAACGATGACCAACTTTCCCTAAGTGAATAAATGACGCAAAGTTTTGCTCACATCATATAGATACATCAAGTTGTTTTGACAAAGAAGAGATAAACATTCTATCTTGAAAACTAGAAAAGTGTCTTTGAGCAGGAAGTAAGGCTTGCTAAGAATTAGCAAGGATGGAAGGAAAATGCGATGTTAAGGATGTGCCTGAGGGTAACATTCGGAGCAAAAAAAATTTTCCCAAGAATATAGGATAGGATTGGAGCATGATTTCCTTAGTAGAAGATATGCTTGAGGACAAGCATATATCTAAATTTGGGGGTATGATAACTTGTAGAAATGCAAGTTATTTATGCCATCTTATCTAGATATTGTGGCCAAAAGTTAGTAATTATGCGCCAATTGTATGAACATTAACTTAGTATGACAATAATTATAAATGTTTGCAATAAAACCCACTGACGCCAAAAGATGGAGGATACGCCAAACTTTATTCTGTTTTGCAGGAAGACCAAGTCACCGCTTGCGCCCAAGGCTTGCGGGAACCTAATCAACACATCTCTATCACATTGCACCCGTCGATCAACCTTGCAAAGACAATTATCGAAGTAACGGTACAATGCGATAGTTGGTCCAGATCTATGCTTCGATCGCATGCGGTAATAAAAACAAACACTGCATGAAAATCTATGATTGAAAGATGCAACTGAGCAATGCGAGAGCAGGAGATTGAGACATGTGTACAACTAACGGTTGTGCAGAATTGACGGTCTGATTTCATAATAGAAGGAATAATATCCCCCCATCTGCGGAATTACTATAAACATCAAGTGGGGACAACATGGCCGGAGTCAAAGGATCTCCTCCTATAAATACCCCAACGTATTGAAAGAAAATTATGCTATTTGATAGTGGGCAGAGTGTTGTAAGATTGTAGAGAGAAAAAGGCTGAGCTGAGAGCTGAAAAGAAGAATCCAGGAAGAAAAAGAGATAAGGCCGTAAGGTAAATCTCCGTTTCGATCTGCCATGTACCCAAGCGAAGCCCTGTGCAGAGACACCTACTATCGGTGGAGCAAGCCTAAGAGGGAAGCTCTTCCTACCATCGACATCAATCTATGCCAAGACATTGGCATCTGATTGTATCTGTTCTAACTCTCTCCATTGTATTCCATGCTTTCTTTATCTCTACATTCACACATTATTTATCAAACACTTAATAGAAATGTTAAATGTTTGATAGCTTTCATCCACCATATATTGTCTATTTCCATTCAACCATTAGTCATTTTCTCCATGATGTTTTCTTACTCTTTCGATAAGCACTATGAATCTCCAAGAACTTAACATGAATTAAAGTTATGAAAGACATTTAGCTGAAGCATGCTGGACGACATCTTCACCTATGAGAGCAGAAGTGAAGATGTCATTCTGATCTATCGAGAGAAGGTCAGAAGAGTGCGTTAACTAAAGCGAGTAGTACTTCCAGACATGGAAGCAACCTTGCGTTCATTACATTAGACTCTATTTTACAACAGACATGTGGGAAACACGACCGATCACTGAGAGGTGTACGCCAAGAGAAGAGCGGAATAGTATTTGTACCTTCAATTCTCTTAAGAACTTGTGTTGTTTGTACTACTTATCTTTCTTTTCTAATCTATTCACAAGACTTGTCGTCGCAACCTACGCCTTTACACAGCCTTCATAGCCAACCCTAATCCTAGTATCTTGCACATAAAACCTGCATTTTATACATCTAGCTTAAGTTTATTGTATTTTTATTGCATCTTTACAGCTTTTCTTTATTTTTCTGTAATTACATATTATACACATTTATACGAATATTGAAAAACCCGGTCGCATACTCCATGAACATACCACAATAACTGGCACCGTTTTTCCTCATGTTCGACCTCGGATCATACCGAGAAACTTGCGATGGAATTATACTTGGTTTCATCGTAAGGAAACTTGTGACAACGCAGGGCATACTACTTGAGTATAACTAGTTAGCGCATAATCAGCAATAGTATTGCATCATCATGAGCATTGAATTTCATATACACTTTAGCGTAACAACATCTATCCAAACAACGCAATGAGAACCTTGCTCATCTTTAAATTTGGGGGTGGGGAAGGTCTGAGCAAATGAATTCAGAAGTATGCAGTATTTAAGAAAATGTGTCCTTTTGTATAGCATTTGCATACCAAAAAACAAAATTTGACTTTATGCAAAACTCCAATGTCAGCACAAGGGAAATTTCAAAACTGTTCCCAACCTGATAAAAGTTTAGTTGTGAAAAGAGCCTGCTCGTAGTTGGATGTTCGTATGACACCCATAGGAGCAAGCCAAAATGAAGGTGGGTGCCCAAGAACAACGTAGTATAAACCAGAAAGAGAAAAAGAATGCAAGAGATGACTCCTCTAATTAACATGAGTTAAAAGTTGAGACTAGCACACAATCGAAGTTAGATGTTCGCATGACCCATAAGGACAAGCCAAAACGAAGTGTAAACATGACCAGCTGTCTCTAAGTGAATAAATGACGCAATGTTTTGCTCACTGCATAATAGATACATCAAGTTGTTTTGATAAAGAAGAGATAAACATTCTACTTTTAAAGCTAGAAAAGTGTCTTTGAGCAGAATTTTGTTACATAGAAGAATAAAATAAGGCTCGCTAAGAATTAGCAAGGATAGAAGGAAAGTGTGATGTCAGGGAATATGCCTAAGTGTAACATTCAGAGCAACCAAAATTATCGCATAAATATAAGATAGGAATGGAGCATGATTGCCTTGGTAGAAGATATGCTTGAGGACAAGCATATATCTAAATTTGGGGGTATGATAACTTGTAGAAATACAAGTTATTTATGTCATCTTATCTAGATATTACGGCCAAAAGTTAGTAATTATGTGTCAATTGTATGAAAATTAACTTAGTATGACAATAATTATAAATGTTTGCAATCACACCCACGAACATCAAAAAGATGCAAAGCAAGCCAAACTTTACTCTGTTTTGCAGGAGACCAAGTCATCGCTTATGCTCAAGGCTCATGAGAAATTAATCAACGCATCTATGTTACAATTGCGCCCGTCGATCAACCATGAAGAAATAATTACTGAAGTAATGGCACAATGCAACAATCGGTCTAGAGTTATGCTTCGACCACATGCGGTAATAAAAAAAAACATCGCATGCGAACCTATGATCGAAAGATGCAACTAAGCAACGCGAGAGCGGGAGATTGAGACATGTGTACAACTATCGATTGTGCATAATTGATGGTCTAATTGCATAACAGAAGGAATAATATCCCTTCATCTCTGGAATTACCATAACAATCAAGTGGGGACCACAAGGCCGGACTTAAAGGATCCGCTCCTATAAATACCCCAGTGATTTTAAAGAAAAGTATGCTATTTGATACTGGGCTAAGTGTTGTAATATTTTAGGGAGAAAAGGCCGAGCTGGGTGCTGAAAAGAAGAAATCTGGAAAGAGAACGAGATAAGGCCAAGAAGTAAATCTCAGATCCGACTTGCTATATACCCGATCGAAGCTCTATGCAGAGACCCCTTCTACCGGTAGAGCACGCCTGAGAGGGAAGCTCTTCCTGCCATCAAAACCATCCGATCCAACAAGCAGATCTCCATTGAATCTGTGCCAAGACATTGGCACCTGATTGTATCTATTCTATCTCTCTTTCATTGTATTCCATTTTTTCTTTATCTCTACATTCACACATCATGTATCAAACACTTAATAGAAATATTAAATGTTTCGATAGATTTCCTTTATCATTCTCTGTCTATTTTCGTTCACCCATTAGTCACTTTCTTCATGATATTTTCCTAATCCCTTGATAAGCAATATGAATTACGAAGAACTTAATAGGTATTAAAGTTATAAAATACGTTTAGTTAAAGCATGCTAGACGACATCTTCAACTGTGAGAGCAGAAGTGAAGATGTCATTCTGATCTATCGAGAGAAGGTCAAAAGAGTGCATTAACTAAAGCGAGTAGTACTTCCAGACATGGAAGCAATCTTGTGTTCATTATGTTAGACTCTGTTTCACCACAGACATGTGGGAAACGCAGCCGATCACTGAGAGATATACCCCAAGAGAAGAACGGAATAGTATTTGTATCTTCAATCAAATTAAGAACTTGTGTTGTTTGTAATACTTATCTTTCTCCTTCTAATCTGTTCATAAGACATGTCGTCGCATCCCACATCTTTGCACAACCTTCACAGCCAGCCTTAACCCTAGTATCTTGCACATGAAGACTGTATCTTGTACATCTAGCTTAGGTTTATTGTATTTTTATGTTTTATCGCATCTTTACAGCTTTCTTCTATTTTACCGCAATTTATATACTGTACAAACCTCTTTTATAAAGTATTGAAAACCTGGTCGCATATACCATGAACATACTGCAATAACCAGCACCACTTCTGTAACATCCCACACCTTTTTATTTATTTTTTTTATGTAAAACTTTTTCCCTTTTTAGTAATTATCCTTAGTTGAAGGACATGTTTGGAATTCTGAACTTAAAGTATAAATGCGAGGATTTAAGTGTTGTCGTGGAATTTATTAAAAAAAAAATCAATTTGGGAAAAGTTATGGCAGGAATTAATTATTTTTGGAAAAAGGAAAGGAATTAAATAGTATAAAGTGGGTTAAAGAAAAAAATCTAATTAAAGTTATACTATTTTCCTTTTATTATTTATTATTATTATTATTTTATTTTAGTTTAAAATGCCCCCCCCCCCCGATTTCTTTCTTCCTTGCCGCACGCCCAGCCGCCGCACCCAAGATCTGTCGCGCCTCCTTTCATTGCCCAGATCTGTCGCGCCTCCCTCACTACCTCCCGACCGCCGCGCCTCCCTCACTGCCCAGATCTGCCGCGCCTCCCTCACTTGCCCTCCCTTCGCCACACGAGCATGACTCGTCGCGCCGCCACCGCTCCAGCACCTGACCGCTGCACATCGTCGATATTCCCAGCAGCTTGAGCGCTGCTGCCTCAGTTGGTTTCTCCGCCGTCCATCGCCACGCTTAATTATCTTCTGTTGCGTGGGTCTTCGTCGGACTCTTTAGATTTTGGTAAGATCTATTTTGTGGTTGGTTTTCTTGAAAGATTTTGAATGCCCACTAAGTTGGATTAAAGATTAAATTAGTTGCATTATCTTTATTTTAGATTTGAGCCTAGAAAATTATAGCAGCAACTGTCCAACAGATTCAAGATCGTTCGACAAGAGTTTTGGGTAAAAGTTATGGTCCTTATGTTTGGTTTGTGTGCATGCTTTGATTACTGAATTAAGTTTGACTTAACCTTTGTATCTTTAAGGTTTCAAGTTGTCGTCCATTGGGATTTAAAGTCTGTTAGAAGGAGATTTTGGAGTCGAAATCTTGCGAGTGTTTGTTGATCAAGTTTCGTGTGGGTAAGTTAATTGGTGAGCATTGGATTCCATTTGTATGTTTGGGTTCTGATTCTATTACTGAAATTTAATATTATGTATGTATTAGGGGACTCAATTCAGGACTTATTTGGTTGGAGATCATTAGCTTGGATTAATATCTAAATTTGACTTTGAGGTAAGTAATCTTATCACTGGAATGGCCCACGGGCCAGGCTCTAGTTGTATGCTAGCATGATAAGTGTATGTTATGGTAACTGTTAGCATGTTGATTGACAGTATGACTTGAATCAAAGTATATTCTGGCATAAACTCTGATTTGTTTACATACATACCTAAGTGCTTGATCGTTAGTATGTGATAGTATGTGTTTTCATATGTCGATGCCTGATCTGCTGACGTTGAGGCATACTTGTATGTGGTGACTTTATGATATAAGTTATACATGGATGATGTATAATATGTTGTTAAGAATTATGGGTATGTGATGCAGCCATGGTATTAAGGATTTTTATGTATGCTTTAGAACCATACAATGTTGAATCTTAGCATGTTAAGACTGTGTGAATGTCCTCGTTGATTAGTTAGATGCTCACCATTTTGTGTTTCCTTCGGGATTCACCAGTTTATGTTTCCTTCAGGATTCACCAGTTTGTGTTTCCTTCGGGATTCACTAATTTGTGTTTCCTTCGGGATTCACCAGTTTGTGTTTCCTTTGGGATTCACCAGTTTTGTGTTTCTTCCGAGATTCACCAGTTTGTGTTTCCTTTGGGATTCACCAGTTTTGTGGGCATACTTAACTACAATAGGATAGGACTCAGTCTCTTATATGTTAGATGTATTTATGTGCCATATGTGGGTATCTTGAGGACACAGATGCCTAGCTCGACCCTAGTGGTGGAGTTACTTACTGAGTATTTTATACTCATTCTTTCTTATGTTGATGTTTCAGGTAAGGATAGAGATGCACCGACAATGGCGCAGCAGAATTCATGATCGAGCCACTGGGACTGTTTTTTTTACGCTTCCGCATCATGAGATTTAGAGTTCTTTCATGTTTCCCTTAATGTTTAGTTTTGATGTTTGAAACTTATTATTAAGAATTGTTTTCCATATGTATTTATTAACCTTTATGATTTATGGGTACCCTATTATTGTTTTTAACAATTGCATTTAAT
>NC_052357.1:15047020-15051274 GCF_009727055.1 Benincasa hispida | reverse complement strand
CAAGTAGAATTCTTGAACCTGAAGCAGGGCATTATATCAGTGGAGGAGTACGAGCAAGAATTCGATAAGCTGTCTCAGTTTGCTCTTGAGCTAGAGGCCACCGAGGTAGCAAGGACCGAGAGATTTATCCAGGGCCTGAGGAGCGGGTTGCGAGGGATGGTGCATGCCTTGGATCTCTAGACTTATGCTGCGGCACTACGAGCCGCTGTGAGGATTTATGCCGACTCCCAGGGGGGAGAGGAATACAGGAGGTCACTCGGGATTGGAACCTCCGCAGGGCAGAAAAGGAAGGCTGAGCATAGGACTCTTGAACATCAGCAGAGGGCTCAGAACACAGTGCATGCTCCATGTCAGTAGGGACAATAGAGTACCCAGGTTGGGAATGGCAGGGAGGATAGGTCGATATGCACAACTTGCGGTAAGCAACACTGGGGACGTTGTTTAGGCGGCTCTGGGAATTGTTTCCGTTGTAGCCAGAAGGGACGTATGGCAGATAGATGCTCAAGGAAGAATGCGCCTAAGCATAGGAGCCAGCCCGTAGGATCGTTCCAGGGAGGCCCGAACCGCCAGCAACAGCAGGGAAAGGTATTTTCCACCACTCGGCGTGAGGCCGAGAAGTCAGGCACCGTGGTGACAGATACACTTCCCAGTTTGGGACACTATGCTCTTGTTTTATTTGACTCTGGTTCTTCGCACTCGTTTATATCTGCTATATTTGTGAGACACGCCATGTTAGACTCAGAACCGTTGCCATTTTCATTGTCTATTTCCACTCCCTTGGGAGAGATCATGATAGCTACAGAAAAGATAAAGGCATGTCAGATAGAGGTAGCTAACCGCGCATTAGATGTAACCCTGATAATTTTAAATATACGCGATTTTGATGTTATATTAGGCATGGATTGGTTAGCTGATAACCATGCCAGCATAGATTGCTCTCATAAAGATGTTATCTTTAAGCCTCCTACAGGAGTCAGTTTTACGTTTAAAAGGATTGGGACCGTAGTCCTACCTAAGGTGATATCCGCATTGAAGGCCAGTAGGCTATTCGACCAAGGAGCTTGGGGCTTTATGGCCAGTGTGGTAGACACTAGGGAGAATGAAGTTACCTTGACTTCAGAGCCAGTAGTGAGGGATTTCCCAGATGTGTTTCCAGAAGACCTTCCCAGAGTTGCCCCGCAGTGGGAGATAGATTTTTCCATTGAATTGGAGCCAGGCACAACCCCTATTTCGAGGGCCCCGTACAGGATGGCCCCGGCAGAGTTGAAGGAACTGAAGGTCCAATTGTAGGAGTTGTTGGACAAGGGTTTCATTTGCCCTAGTATGCACCATGGGGTGCACTCGTTTTGTTTGTGAAAAAGAAGGATGGATCGTTACGTCTGTGCATCGACTACAGAGAGCTGAACAAGGTGACCGTCAAGAACAAATATCCCCTTCCCAGGATCGATGACTTGTTTGACCAGTTACAGGGAGCTATGGCATTCTCTAAGATTGACCTCCAGTCAGGGTACCACCAGCTGAGGATAAAGGATAGTGACATACCCAAGACAGCCTTTCGTTCAAGGTATGGACATTATGAGTTCATAGTGATCTCATTCAGCCTAACGAATGCACCAGCAGTGTTCATGGATCTGATGAATAGGGTGTTCAAGGAATTCCTCGACACCTTCGTGATTGTTTTTATTGATGATATTTTGATTTATTCCAAGACAGAGGCCGAGCATGGGGAGCATTTGCGGAGAGTTTTAGAGACATTGAGGGCCAATAAGCTATATGCTAAGTTTTCTAAATGTGAATTTTGGTTGAAGCAGGTGTCCTTTCTAGGGCATGTCGTATCCAAGGAGGGTGTCTCAGTGGACCCTGCAAAGGTGGAGGCAGTTACGAGTTGGGCTCGTCCAACCACTGTCAGTGAGGTGCGCAGTTTCCTAGGGTTAGCAGGCTACTATAGACGGTTCGTGAAGGATTTCTCTCGCATAGCCGCCCCATTAACTCAGTTGACCCGGAAGGGGGCAGCATTTGTTTGGAATGAGGCTTCTGAAAGCAGTTTCCAGGACCTCAAGCAGAGGCTAGTTCAGCCCTAGTTCTCACAGTACCGGACGGATCAAGTGGCTTCGTCATTTTTAATGATGCATCCAAGAAGGAGTTGGGATGCATATTGATGCAGCAAAGTAGAATAGTTGCTTACGCTTCATGTCAGCTGAAGAAGCACGAATAGAATTATCCCACGCATGACTTGGAGTTAGCAACAGTGGTTTTTACTCTCAAGATCTGGAGACATTACTTGTATGGGGAAAAGATACAGATCTTCACTGACCACAAGAGTTTGAAGTACTTTTTCACTCAGAAAGAGCTAAACATGAGGCAAAGAAGGCGGTTAGAACTAGTAAAGGATTATGACTGTGAAATTTTGTACCACCCGGGGAAAGCAAACGTAGTGGCAGATGCTTTAAGCAGGAAGGTGGCCCATTCCGCAGCTGTCATTATCGAACAGAATCATCTATGCAGGGAACTGAAGAAGGCAGAGATTGCAGTAGTCGTGGGGAAGGTCACGGCACAGTTAGCACAGTTGTCGGTGCAACCAAGCCTTAGGCAGAAGATTATTGATGCACAGCGAGACGACCCTTATCTGGAGCAGTTGTGCGTGCCGGTGGTTAGTGACATTAAGGATGTGCAGTTGTCAAAGGCTCATAGTTCCCTATTCTCGATCCACCCCAGCAGCACCAAGATGTACCAGGATCTGAAACGTTACTATTGGTGGAATGATATGAAAAGAGAGGTTGCGGAGTTCGTCAGTAAGTGTTTGGTGTGCCAGCAGGTGAAAGCCCTGAGGCAGAGGCCAGTAGGCTTGTTACAATCGTTAAATGTACCAAAATGGAAGTGGGAGCATGTGTCTATGGACTTCATCGTGGGGTTGCCTCGAACAGTTAAAGGTTTCACTGTGATATGGGTCGTTGTAGACAGACTTACGAAGCTAGCACATTTCATACCTGGAAAGTCCACCTTTTCAGTGAATAAGTGGGCACAGATATACATGAAGGAAGTGGTAAGATTGCATGGAGTACTCGTGTCCATTATGTCGGAAAGAGACCCTCGTTTCACGTCTAACTTCTGGAAGAGTCTCTAGGCTGCATTGAGAACCCGGTTAAACTTCAGTACAGCGTTTCACCCTCAGACTGATGGGCAGACAGAGAGATTGAATCAGATACTGGAAGACATGTTGTGTGCCTGTGCCATAGAGTTTTCCGGAAGTTGGGATGCTCACTTGCACTTAATGGAGTTTGCGTACAATAACAGCTACCAGTCCACTATTGGGATGTCACCCTTTGAAGCCCTATATGGGAAGAGTTGCAGATCCCCTGTGTATTGGGATGAGGTAGAAGAGAGGAGATTGTTAGGACCTGAATTGGTGCAGACCACAAATGAGGCCATACAGAAGATCAGGGCTCGTATGCAGACAGCCCAGAGCAGACAGAAGAGCTATGCCGATGTAAGACATAAGAACCTGGAATTTGAGACCGGGGTGAAAGTGTTCTTAAAGGTGGCACCCATGAAGGGTATTCTGAGGTTTGGCAGGAAGGGAAAGTTGAGTCCGAGATTCATTGGACCTTTCGAGGTCCTGGAACGAGTTGGCCCTGTAGCTTACCATTTGACTTTGCCCTCAACATTGTCTTCAGTTCATAATGTCTTCCATGTTTCGATGCTAAGGAAGTACGTGGTAGACCCATCCTATGTAGTTGACTACGAGCCCTTGCAGTTAAATGATAACTTGAGCTACGAGAAGAGGCCCATAGAGATTCTTGCCAGAGAAGTAAAGACATTGTGCTGTCGGGAAATTACTTTTGTGAAAGTTCTGTGGCAGAACCACCAGTTTAGGGAAGCCACCTGGGAGCGAGAGGATGAGATGAAGGCCCAGTACCCGGAGCTATTTCAAGGATGAACTTTCGAGGACGAAAGTTCTTTGAGGGGGGAAGAATGTAACACCCCACACCTTTTTATTTATTTATTATTAATGTAAAACTTTTTCCCTTTTCAATAATTGTCCTTAGTTGAAGGGCATGTTTGAAATTCTGAATGTAAAGTATGAATGCAAGGATTTAAGTGTTGTCTTGGAATTTATTCACAATTTTTTTCAATTTTCAAATGCAATTTAAAAAGTTATGGCAGGAATTAATTATTTTTGGAAAAAGGAAAGTGATTAAATAGTATAAAGTGGGTCAAGGAAAAGATTTAATTAGAAATATACTATTTTCCTTT
>NC_052357.1:14922234-15045106 GCF_009727055.1 Benincasa hispida | reverse complement strand
GAGCACGAAAGAATTATTCCCACGCAGACTTGGAGTTAGCAACAGTGGTTTTACTCTCAAGATCTGGGAGACGAATTACTTGTATGGGGAAAAGATTACAGATCTTCACTGACCACAAGAGTTTGAATACTTTTCACTCAGAAAGACGCTAACATGAGGCAAGAAGGCGTTTAGAATAGTAAAGGATATACTGTGAAATTTTGTACACACCCGGGGAAAGCAAACGTAGTGGCAATGCTTTAAGCAGGAGGTGGCCCATTCCGCAGCGTCATTATCCGAACAGAATCATCTATGCAGGGAACTGAAACGAAGGCAGAGATTGCAGTGTCGTGGGGAAGTCACGGCACAGTTAGCACAGTTGTCGGTGCAAAACAAGCCTTAGGCAGAAGATTACTTGATACGCAGCGAGACGACCCTTATTTGGGGGAGAGGGTTCGTAGAGTAGAGTCAGGCCAGGATAGCGAATTCTCTGTGTCAGCAGAAGGTGGCCTCTTTTATCAGGGGCGTCTGTGCGTGCTGGCGGTTAGTGACATTAAGGAGGAGCTGTTGTCAGAGGCTCATAGTTCCCTATTCTCGGTTCACCCTGGCAGCACCAAGATGTACCAGGATCTGAAACGTTACTACTAGTGGAATGATATGAAAAGAGAGGTTGTGGAGTTCGTCAGTAAGTGTTTGGTGTGCCAGCAAGTGAAAGCCCTGAGGCAGAGGCCAGCAGGCTTGTTACAACCATTAAATGTACCAGAATGAAAGTGGAAGTATGTGTCTATGGACTTCATCATGGGATTGCCTCGAACAGTTAAAGGTTTCACTGTGATATGGGTCGTTGTAGACAGACTTATGAAGCTAGCACATTTCATACCTGGAAAGTCCACTTTTTCAGTGAATATGTGGGCACAGATATACATGAAGGAAGTGGTAAGATTGCACCCGTGTCCATTGTGTCAAACAGAGACCCTCGTTTCACGTCTAACTTCTAGAAGAGTCTCCAAGCAGCATTGGGGACCCGGTTAAACTTTAGTACAGCGTTCCACCCCCAGACTGATGGGCAGACAGAGAGATTGAATCAGATACAAGAAGACATGTTGCGTGCCTGTGCCATAGTGTTTTCCGGAAGTTGGGATGCTCACTTGCACTTAATGGAGTTTGTGTACAATAACAGCTACCAGTCCACTATTGGGATGTCACCCTTTGAGGCCCTATATTGGGAAGAGTTGCAGGTCCCCTGTGTGTTGGGATGAGGTAGGAGAGAGGAGATTGTTAGGACCTGAATTGGTGTAGACCACAAATGAGGCCATACAGAAGATCAAGGCTCGTATGCAAACAACCCAGAGCAGAAAGAAGAGCTATGCCGATGTAAGACGTAAGGACCTCGAATTTGAGACTAGGTGACAGTGTTCTTAAAGGTGGCACCCATGAAGTGTATTCTGAGCTTTAGCAGGAAAGGAAAGTTGAGTCTAAGATTCATTGGACCTTTCGAGGTCCTGGAACGAGTTGGCCCTGTAGCTTACCGTTTGGCCTTGCCCCCACCATTGTCTTCGGTTCATAATGTCTTCCATGTTTCGATGCTAAGGAAGTATGTGGCAGACCCATCCCATGTAGTTGACTACGAGCCCTTACAGTTGAATGATAACTTGAGCTACGAGGAGAAGCCCATAGAGATTCTTGCTAGAGAAGTAAAGAAATTGTGTCGTCAGGAGATTGCTTTTGTGAAAGTTCTGTGGCAGAACCACCAGTTCAGGGAAGCCATCTGGGAGCGAGAGGTTGAGATGAAGGCCCAGTACCCAGAGCTTTTTCAAGGATGAACTTTCGAGGACGAAAGTTCTTTGAGGGGGGAAGAATGTAACATACCACACCTTTTTATTTATTTATTTTTATGTAAAACTTTTTCCCTTTTTAGTAGTTGTCCTTAGTTGAATGACATGTTTGGAATTCTGAATTTAAAGTATAAATGCGAGGATTTAAGTGTTGTCATAGAATTTATTCTAAAAAATTTCAATTTGGGAAAAGTTATGGTAGGAATTAATTATTTTTGGAAAAAGGAAAGGAATTAAATAGTATAAAGTGGGTTAAGGAAAAAAAATCTAATTAAAGTTATATTATTTTCCTTTTATTATTATTATTTTTTTTTATAAAAACCCCCCTCCCCCCGATTTCTCTCCTCCGCACCCAGGCCCCGCACCCAAATCTTCGCGCCTCCCTCATTGCCCAGCATCCCGCCCGCCTCCCTCACTAACTCTCCCGACCGCCGCCACCGCTCCAGCACCTGACCGCTGCACATCGTCGATATCTCCCAGCAGCTTGAGCGCTGCCGCATCCAGTTGGTTTCTCCGCCGTCCATCGCCGCACTGCCTATCTTCTGTTGCGTGGGTCTTCGTCGGACTTTAAGATTTTAGTAAGATCTATTTTGTGGTTGGTTTTCTTGAAAGATTTTGAATGCCCACTAAGTTGGATTAAAGATTAAATTAGTTCCATTATCTTTATTTTAGATTTGAGCCTAGAAAATTATAGCAGCAACTGTCCAAAAGATTCAAGATCGTTCGACAAGAGTTTTGGGTAAAAGTTATGGTCCTTATGGTTGGTTTGTGTGCATGCTTTGATTACTGAATTAAGTTTGACTTAACCCGTGTATCTTTAAGGTTTCAAGTTGTCATCCATTGGGATTTAAAGTCTGTTAGAAGGAGATTTTGGAGTCGAAATCTTGCAAGTGTTTGTTAATCAAGTTTCGTGTGGGTAAGTCAATTGGTGAGCATTGGATTCCATTTGTATGTTTGGGTCCTGGTTTCATTACTGAAATTTAGTATTATGTATGTATTATGGGACACAATTCAGAACTTATTTGGTTGGAGATCATTAGCTTGGATTAATATCTAAATTTGACTTTGAGGTAAGTAATCTTATCACTGGAACGGCCCACGGGCCAGGCTCTAGTTGTATGCTAGCATGATAAGTGTATGTTATGGTAACTGTTAGCATGTTGATTGACAGTATGACTTGAATCAAAGTATATTCTGGCACAAACTCTGATTTGTTTACATACATACCTAAGTGCTTGATCGTTAGTATGTGATAGTATGTGTTTTCATATGTCGATGTCTGATCTACTGACGTTGAGGCATACTTGTATGTGGTGACTTTATGATATAAGTTATATATGGATGATGTATAATATGTTGTTAAGAATTATGGGTATGTGATGCAGCCATGGTATTAAGGATTTTTATGTATGCTTTAGAACCATACAATGTTGAATCTTAGCATGTTAAGACTGTGTGAATGTCCTCGTTGATTAGTTAGATGCTCACCATTTTGTGTTTCCTTCGGGATTCACCAGTTTATGTTTCCTTCGGGATTCACCAGTTTATGTTTCATTCGGGATTCACCAGTAAGTGTTTCCTTCGGGATTCACCAGTTGTGTTTCCTTTGGGATTCACCAGTTTTGTGTTTCCTCCGGGATTCACCAGTTTGTGTTTCCTTCGAGATTCACCAGTTTTTTGTTTCCTTCGGGATTCACCAGTTTTGTGTTTCCTTCGGAATTCACCAGTTTTGTGGGCATACTTAACTACAATAGGATAGGACTCAGTCTCTTATATATTAGATGTATTTATGTGCCATAAATGGGTATCTAGAGGATACAGATGCCTAGCCTGACCCTAGTGGTGGGGTTACTTACTGAGTATTTTATACTCATTCTTTCTTATGTTGATGTTTTAGGTAAGGGTAGAGATGCACTGGCGATGGCGCAGCGGAATTCATGATCGAGCCACTGGGACTAGTTTTTTTTATGCTTCCGCATCATGAGATTTAGAGTTCTTTTCATGTTTCCTTTAATGTTTAGTTTTGATGTTTGAAACTTATTATTAAGAATTTTTTTCCATATATATTTATTAACCTTTATGATTTATGGGTACCCTATTATTGTTTTTAACAATTGCATTTAATAAGTGTCTTTTGAACTTCTCTTGTTTTTAATTTGCATTTATTTCAAATGACTGAGCAACGTTTTAAATTCTTTGCATGCATTTATTTTAGTAACGGCCTTACCTAGGTCCTAAGGGGTCGCGTCGTTACAACTTCCCTGTGATCGACCTCGGATCACACCGAGAAACTTGCGGTGGAATTACACTTAGTTCCATCATAAGGAAACTTGTGACAACGCAGGGCATACTATTTGAGCATCTCTAATTAACGCATAAATCGTAGTAGTATCACATCATCATGAGCATTAAATATCATACATACCGAACTCGTGACACTTCCACGAGAGAAGGTTGCGTTATTTTTCTTTCTTCTTTTTGCTCTTCTTCTTGCGTTGCGATTGTTCCTTCTTCTTTGTTTGTTTTTGCTACGATTGCATTGCAGGCAGCTACGGATGTGTTGGCATCCTTTTCTTCACACTCTTCATCAGATGATAACTTGTAGAAATAAAAGTTATTTATGCCACCTTATCTAGATATTGCGGCCAAAAGTGAGTATATATGCATCGATTGTATGAAAATTAGCCTAGTATTACAATAATTATAAATGATTGCAGTTACACCCACTAATGCCATAACGATAGAAAACAAGCCGATATTTACTCTGTTTTGTAGGAAACCAAGTGACCGCTTGCACCAGAGGCTCACGAGAAACTGATCAATGCATCTCTGTCACATTGTGCCCGTCAACCAACTATGAAGAGACGATTACCGCAATGACAGCGTAATGTGACATTCGATCAAGAGCTATGTTTCAACCGCATGCGGTAATAAAAATAAACACCGCATGCGAACCTATGGTCGAAAGATGCAGCTGAGCAACGCAAAAGGGGAGGATTGAGACACTGTACACCTAATAGTTGTGAAGAATTTGTTGGATTTTATGTCCTAAAACTCGTAGTTTGTAAATTAATAAATATATTCTGTTTTGTTTTTCGATAAATTTGTTATTGAAATTGTAATCTTGAATCCAATAAACTAAGGTCTTGAGGCTATTTAATATAGTTTGAACTTTATGTAGTGACATAAAGGTGGATCAAGTTCAAATATTATAGCCAAAATGGTCTATAGTATATGAATAAGGTGGGGCTTATTCTGGGACACTATGGATGCGGCCCACTTTGTAGTTAGTACAAACGATGTGATCCTGAATCGTTCATATAGAAGATGTGAGTGAGGGCATCTATGAAAGAGTTTAAATAATATTGAAACCATAAAATAGTCACTTTTTACGTTCTAAATACCTTTTATGTATAAAAACTTGACTATTTCGTTAAATTGATGACCTAGGTAACTTAATCTTAATCCTGACTAAACTATGAACTCCTGTTCACTTAGAATTATCCTTAGATCTGCATAGGTGAGGGCAGCTCAATATTGCTGGCCCAATAAGCCTCCCATTTCAGGGGTAAGATCGGGTGGATAGCTGGGAACATAGGCTACAAGACGGAATTCACTCCTACCTGTTATAGGGACAGTAGATAGGTTGTTCCCTTTAGTACTGAATCTAGATCTTGAACAAGGGGCCCCACCATATCCTTGGCCCGAGAGGGATTTGGTTTATAGGTTGGACCTTAAACCAATTGTTCACTAGAGGATCAGTGGAACTTAAGGAACAAGATGTAGTCTTGGGGGTAAAATGGTTTTTATGACCCAGCCGAGATTACGAACAACATGTGAAGGATTAACTTACTAATCATAGTTATATCAAATGGACACAAATACAGCTATAGTGAAGGGAGTGCAACTACGGGACTTTAGTGGAATGACCCGTTAGTTAACGAATGTTGATTAGCTCCGTCTAAAGAGTTTACCTAGCTAATCTTGGATCGTTGGAGCCCATGATCTATAGGTCCATTAGGTTCCCCTATTAGCTAATATGGAATAAACTTAAAACAGTATGATAGAATAATTTGAATTATTCGTATTAGGTAGAGAGAGAGAAACCGACAAGTATATGTGATATAGTGGTCGGGTTTTTTTTAGCTTAGAGATACAACTATAATATTTAAATGTGATTTAAATATCAAGAATATGAATACATTCATATTCGGAAGCTCGAAAATGATGGAAATGGTCAAAGTTGTAAAAAGTCAAAGAGTTGACTTTGACTTTGAAAAGACAAAACTTTGACCGACCTTATATTCAAATGTGATTTGAATTTCGAGAAAATGAATGCGGATTCATGCTCGGGAGGCCAAAATTAGTCAACACGGAAAAAATCATAAAAAGTCAAAATGTTGACTTTTTGGTCAAAGTTTGACTTTGACCAAATGACTGTTTTGCCCTTTGACTATAGTTAGTGGGAAAAACCAAAATTTTGTTGGATAATTCCACTAACAAAATAGTGGGCTAGATGTTGGCTTATAGTGGAGACATTAAGCCCACTAAGTGAGTGAATTCTAGATGTTGGGATTTTGTGAAGATTTTTCATGCAATTGTTGCATGCCTTTTTTCTATAAATTGGGCTCTTCAGTTAAAAGAATTTTGCCATTTTGAAAATTAGTTTTCTGATATTTGGGCTGGAAAATTACAACTTTGTGAAGAAAAGAAAAGGAAACACCCAAACCTACTAAAAAAATTTCATTCCTTATTTTCATCTCTTTTCTCTCTCTCGGTTCTTTTCATCCACCAGGTCCCACAACTCAGTTCTGAGTCCAAAGGATAGTAGGACAACTCTAGTGGTGGTCCAAAAGAGTTCGAGTCGAGATTCAACGAGGAGAAGCGGTTTTCGGGAGCTTCAAAGGTAGCATCTCTCACTTTTAATTCATTGTTTTTCCTTCATGATGCATGCTTATTTTCTTTAATTTAAGAGCAATTAGAGTGTGATTAGTCCCAATTCCACTGCGTATGTCTCGAGTTCCATCATGTGGTATCAGAGCATGCTAGAATTATTCTCAATTGCTTTTGGTGGGTGTTTTTTTCCTATCTATTCAAGTGTTCAATGAAAAGGGGACTAAAGTAGATTTATTATGATTTTGGCATTTTTTTCTCTTTAAATTTCTTGTGAAAATTTGCAATTGCTCACTTATTTATGTGCATTAATGTGTGAAAAAGGGTCTGTAAATTTGTTGGAGTTATTAGAGTTGAAATTAAGCTGTAAATTCTTGATTCCGGGAGAAGGAACAGCAGCAAATTGGAGAAAAATTGCATCACGGACTCGAATTCTGCTTCCAGACTCGACTCGCTGCCCAGACCCGACCCGGTTCGGGGAAGCTCGCACGCACGCCTACCCGCCTGGATTTGACCTGCTCATCCGCTCCGCTTCGTGCAGTCTCGCGCGTACATTCGCTCGCTTGCCCCAGACCCGCTCCGCGACCCGCGCGCCTACGCCTCCGTTGATTGCCCCAGCGTGCGTTGACAGCTGGTCCAGCCGGTCTGGACCGGTCCATTTGACCTGGTTGAGTCGGTTTGACCGATTTAGCTTAGTTTCTTGTGTTTTTGGGCCAGTTCGAGTGATTTCTGAGAGGTTTCTGATGGTTCAAAGTGTCTGAAGCCGGTTCAGGGAAGCTGGTTGCTGAATTTTGCAATAAATTAGTTATTTGTTTGTATTTAGCGCCAAAATCGGTCCACTTTAATGTTGTTTACCTATTATGCATGTGATGTATAATGTTCTTTGATTAGGTGTGCATATAGTATGCCATATAGTTTTAAAAGCCCACCATAGGAAAAGTATGTGACATGCATTTGTTATATCTTATAAGTGTTATAAAATATATACTATGCATGCTTCGTTTTAATATAAGTGTTATTATAGGATTCGGAACTCCGCGAACTCTAGAAATAGATAGGGTCTCTCAGGTCTATTTTCATTCTTGTCTTTCCAACTTTAGGAGCATAATGATTCCGATCTTTGAGGTCTGAAAATGGAGGTCACACTTACGAGAATTACTAAGTGTTAGTAAATTCTTGACCAAAGTAGCGATAACTGAGTTGCTATAGGAATAAGAGTTATTCTGGTGATAGTATCTAGTCAAGATAGTCTTGGTTCAACGGAGGAATAGTTGATCACCCCTCGGTGGAGGTTATTCTAAACCATTGAAATATCGTTGCAAAATATAATAATGAAGGGTACATTTAAGATTTTTTGCTTGATTGGATTTAACAGATTAATATTTTTACTAAAAAAGATATGTAGCAGAGTCCTTGAACAGAGCTTCGCTCGGGGATATTGACAGGGTGAACGGAGATTACACCTTTCGGCCTTATCTCTTCTTCTTCCCGGATTTTACTTTGTAGCACTCAGCTAAGCTCTTTTCATTCTTTAATCTAGCAGCACTTTGCCCAAATTGAATAGCATAACTTTTCATTGAATCCTCGGGGTATTTATAGACAAAATAGCTTTGACTCCGGCTAAGTGGTCCCCACTGTTGGTTATGGAAATTCCGAATATAGAGGGATTTTATTCCTTCTGTTATGAAATCAGACCGTCAATTGTGCACAACCATTAGCTGTACACGCGTCTGAATCTCCCACTCTTGCATTGCTCATTTGCATCACTCGATCGCAGGTTCGCATGCGACGTTTATTTTTTCAACCGCAAGCGGTTGTCTTAGAAATCAGGATCGACTATCGCATTGCATCGTTTCTTCAATGAATGTCCGTGCAATGACGTTCGATGGCCGCAATGGTGATAGAGATGCGTTGATGAGGTTCTCTCGAGCCTTGGGCGTAAGTGGTGACTTTTGTCTTCCTACAAAATAGAGTAAATTTTCGCCATATTCTCTGTCTTTTGGCATTAGTGGATTTTATTGCAAGCATTTGAAATCATTATCAAACTAAGTTAATTTACATACAATTAGTGTATACTTCCTCACTTTTGGTCGCAATATCTAGATAAGATGGCATAAATAACTTGTATTTCTACAAGTTATCACACCACTTCCCCGTGTTCGACCTCGGATCACACCGAGAAACTTGCGGTGGAATTACACTTGGTTCCATCGTAAGAAAACTTGTGACAACGCAGGGCATACTACTTGACCATCTCTAATTAACGCATAAATCGTAGTAGTATCGAATCATCATGAGCATTAAATATCATACATACCGAACTCGTGACAAGTTTATGGCATCGTTTCCGGGGAATTGGTTAATGGTTAATGTTGAATATTTTCATGTTATGTGCAGGACAGATCTCTTTGTACTGACTGTTCAATGCAAAAAGCAATCTAACGGCTTATAGTGTTGGATTAATCTTGTAATTCTAAGTGTACCCAGAGATCAAGTGTATTCTTCGCGCATACTTCATCATGGCTGAATTTATTGGTGAAGAAGTATGGCTGAAGAGAACATGGCACCTGCTGGAAACCTGAGGGGAGATTTGCCAGTGTAAGATCCTATTTTTCTTGCCACTAATCAGAACATCACTATGAGGGAATATGCAGTGCTAGATTTTTACAATTTTTCACCAGGGATTTCAAGACTAGTAGTTGAGAGGAATTCAAGCTTTGAACTAAAACGAATCATGCTGCAAATGATTCAGAATGTGGGACAATTCGGAGGATTACCGGGAGAAGACCCATATGCACATTTAACTAATTTCGCAGCATGTGTAGCGCATTCTCCCTACCTGGTATAACTCAAGAAAGCCTTAAAATGTATCTATTCTCGTACACGTGCAGGATGAAGCAAAGAGGTGGGCTCAAGCATTAGAATCGGGCGAAATTCATGGATGGGAACAGTTGGTTGATAGGTTCATGAATAGGTTCTTTCCTCAATCAGTCAACGCACAAAGGTGAAGGGAATCTTGAATTTTGAACAAAAGAACTATGAAACCTTGAGCACCGCCTGGGTGCGATTCCGACAGTTAGTAAAGAACTGTTTGCATATGAGGATCCTTGATAGTATTTTCATGGAAACCTTTTAAAATGGCCTGGACCAGTCAACACAAGCAGTTGCCGACTCCTCTGCAGAAGAAGGATTAATGAATAAGACATATACAGAAGCAAAGAATATATTGGATCGCATATTCGCGACCCTCTAATGAATGGGTTGATATTGGGTTTGAGGTAAGAGGTCTGGAGCAAGAACAAGTAGAAGAGCCAATGTGCCGCAAACACAATGAGTGCATTGGTCGAACAAATGACCATGATGACCTCACTCCTCCAGACGGTAGCTGATCAACAGAGAATCTTTCTCAGGGCACAACACAGATTAATGCGGTGAGTCACACAACCGTAATGGATTGCATGCTATGGGGAGAATAGCATCTGAGAGACGCCTGCCCATGGACTCAACAACCCGTATATTTGTTTATGATGAATCATGGGGCAACGACCTATTGGATTTTATGTCCTAAACTCGTAGATTGTAAATTAATAAACATATTCTGTTTTGTTTTTTCGATAAAGTTGTTATTGAAATTGTAATCTTGAATCCAATAAAACTAGGTCCTGAGGCTATTTAATGTAGTTTGAACTTTATTAGTGACATATAAGGTGGATCAAGTTCAAATATATAGTCAAAATGGTCTATAGTATATGAATAAGGTTGGGCGCCTTATTCTAGGGACACTATGGAATGCGAACCCACTTTGTAGTTAGTACAAACGATGTGATCCTGAATCGTTTATATAGAGATATGTGAGTGGGGGCATTCTATGTAAAGAATTTACATGAGACTGAACCATGAAATAGTCACCTTTTATGTTCTAAATGCCATTTTATGTATAAAACTAACTATTTCGTTAATTTGATGACATAGGAAACTTAATCTTAATCCTAAGCTAACTATGAACTCCTATCCACTCGGAATTATCCTCAGATCTGCATAGGTGAGGGCAACTCAATGTCGCTGGCCCAATAAGCCTCCCATTTCAGGGGTAAGATCTGGTGGATAGCTGGGAACATAAGATGCAAGACGGAATTCACTCTTACCCATTATAGGGATAGTAGATAGGTTGTCCTTTTAGTACTAAATCTAGGTCTTGAACAAGGGGCCCCACCCTCTCCTTGGCTCGAGAGGGATTCAGTTTATAGGTTGGACCTTAAACCAATTGTTCATTAGAGGATCAATGGAACTTAAGGAATAAGATGTAGTCTCGGGGGTAAAACGGTTTTTATAAACTAGCCGAGATTAGGAACAACCTATGTAGGATTAGCTTACTAATCATGGTTATATCAAATGGACACAAATATATCTATAGTGAGGGGAGTGCAACTACGTGACTCTAGTGAAATGATCCGTTAGTTAACGAATGTTGATTAGCTCCGTCTTAAGAGTTTAGCCAGCTATATCTTATATTCGTTGGAGCCCATGATCTATAGGTCCATTAGGTTCCCCTACTAGCTCATATGGAATAAACTAAGAACAGTATGATAGATAATTCGAATTGTTCGAATTAGGTAAAAAAGAGAGAAACCGACAAATATATGTGATATAGTGGTCAGGTTTTCAGTTTAGAGATATAGCTTTAATATTTAAATTTGATTTAAATATCAAAAATATGAATATGTTCATTTTCGGAAGCTCGCAAATGATGGAAAATGGTCAAAGATGTAAAAAGTCAAAGAGTTGACTTTTTTGACTTTGACAAGTCAAACTTCAACCGACCTTATATTTAAATATGATTTGAATTTCGAGAAAATATGTAGATTTCATGCTCGGGAGGTCAAAATTAGTCAACACGAAAAAAATCATAAAAAGTCAAAATGTTGACTTTTTGGTCAAAGTTAGACTTTGACCAAATGACTATTTGCCCTTTGACTATAGTTAGTGGGAAAATCCAAATTTTTGTTGAATATTCCACTAACAAAATAGTGGGCTAGGTGTTGGCTTATAGTGGAGACATTAAGCCCACTAAGATAGTGGATTATAGGTATTGGGTTTTGATGGATTTGGTTGATGCAATTGTTGCATGGCTTTTTTCTATAAATTGGGCTCTTTCAATTTAGTTTAAAAAGTTTGGCCAATTTTGAAAAATTGGTTTTCTAAAATTGGGCTAAGAAAAAAGGGGAAAACCCAAAACCAAAATTCCATATTTGTTTCCCATCTCTTTCTCTCTCTCGGTTTTTTTCACCCACTGGGTCTTACAGCCCCGTTCTCAGTCCAAAGGATAGTACGTCAACTCTAGTGGTGGTCCCTTTTTGTTCGAGCCAAGATTTGGCAAGGAAAGGCGGGTTTCAAAAGCTTCAAAAGTTGTATGCTATCCCTTTTAATTTACTATTTTTCCTCTTCAAATTGCATGCTATTTTCCTTTAATTTTGAAGCAATTAGAGTGTAATTAGGTCCTAATTCCGCTGCGTATGTCTCGAGTTCCATTATGTGGTATCAGAGCATGCTAGAATTTCGCTCAATTGCTTTTGGTGGGTGTTTTTTTCCTATCTATTCAAGTATTGAATGAAACAGGGACTAAAGTGGGTTTATTATGATTTTGGCATTTTTTCTTTTAAATTTCTTGTGGAAATTTGTAATTGTTCACTTGTTTATGAGCATTCATGTGTGAAAAAGGGTCTATAAATTTGTTGGAGTCATTAGAGTTGAAATTAGGTTGTAATTTCTTGATTCCGGGAGAGAGAACAGTAGCCAAAATGGAAGGAAAATGGCTCACAGACCCAAGATTGACCATAGACTTGAGAGAAGAGCTCCTAGACCCGACTTGCAGCCTAGATCGACCCAGTTTTGAGAAGACTCGCGCGCGCCAGCTGTTTAAGTAAATATCTGGCTCGTTCCGTCGACCCGACCCAGTTCTCCACCCAATGTTATCTCGCGTGCGTCGTTCGCTACGACTCGTGGATCCGACCTGCGCCTCCGTTGACTGCACCAACGGCCATTGACTAGCTGGTCCAGACGGTCTGGACTGGTCTGTTTGACCTGGTTGAGCCGGTTTAACCAGTTCAACTTGATTTTTGGAGTTTTTGGGCCGGTTCGAGAGTTTTTTTTGCCGGTTCAAGATGGTTCAAAGTGTTTAAGCCGATTCCGGGAAGCTGGTTGCTGAATTTTGTAATAAATTAGTTATTTGTTTGTTTTTAATGCCAAAATCGGTCCACTTTAGTGTTGTTTACCTATTATGCATGTGATGTATATTGTTGTTTGATTATACGTGCATATGGTATGCCATATAGTTTTAAAACCCCACCATAGGAAAAGCATGTTTGATTGAAGGAAGCATGTTATATATGAATGCTCTAGGGTTATAATTGTTATAATTTATTTTATAATTGTTATAAAATAACCTAGACTTCTAAAATCTATAACAAAGATAAGATGCATGCTCACTTAGGGTTAACCATCGAGCAATCCCAATTTTCATAGAAAATAGGTCGATATCTTGTAAAAACCGAAGTTACAAGAGAACTCACTCGACAAGATCTTGGCAAAAAGTTAGATAAGATGACTAAGGTTGAAGGTTTTTAAGTTGACGGTTCATGGAACACCTACTACCTGGAGATCGAAGCCAGTGTTTGAGTTAGGTTAAACTGGTTTTATGAGCATGCATGAGCGGTGTGAGGTAATAAAATTTGTTTATCACCTAGACATCGTAGGTTAAAAATCCAATATAAAAGTTATACTCGGATGAATCACCTAACTTAGGATATGTTTTAGTTAGCCGAAATGTATCACTAAGTATTTTATACCCTAACCGTCTAGAAACACTTCAGCTGGAGAGAAGTAATGTACTTTTTAGCTCAAGCGTCCCTGAAAGTTCACACCGTGAGATTCATGCTTGGCTTTGGGCTGTTCTGGGAGCGGACTCCATTCGCGAGAGTGTTTGTATGAGTCAATACCAAGGTGAATAGGGGAAGTTGTTCATAGTAAGTGGGAGAAGGAAGTGTGTCAACACATCCTATGGTCTCTTCCATTAGTCGCACCGTAAGATTCCTATAATGTGCCTACATGTCTTCCCTGGAGCGACCTTACCAATCGGGGGTTGTATTATAGGATTCGGAACACCGCGAACTCTAGAAATAGATAGGGTCTCTCAGGTCTATTTTCATTCTTGTTTTCCAACTTTGAGAGCGTAATGATTTCGATCTTTGAGGTCTAAAAATGGAGGGTCACACTTACGAGCATTACTAAGTGTTAGTAAATTCTGACCAAACTAGCGATAACTGAGTTACTATAGGAATAAAAGTTATTCTGGTGATAGTATCTAGTCAAGATAGTCTTGGTTCAACGGAGAATAGTCGATCACCCCTCGGTGGAGGTTATTCTAAATCATTGAAATATCGTTGCAAAATATAATGAAGGGTACATTATTAGATTTTTTGCTTGATTGGATTTAACAGATTAATAATTTTTTACTAAAAAAGATATGTTTTTCTTTTCAGCATGACTAGCTCCTTAGATCAACTCTTAGCTTCTGAGAAACTAAACAGCGATAATTACTCAAAATGGAAAAACAGTATGAATTCAACACTAGTAATAGATGACTTGAGATTTCTCTTTACTGAGGAATGTCCTCAGGCCCCTGCCTCAAAGAAACACAAGGTAAATATGATTTACTAGTTACTGAGACATGTTTAGTGGAGGATGATACCTCAACCTGGATATTGGATTCAGGAGCCACAACACATATTTGCTTCTCTTTTTCAGGAAACTAGTTCCTGTAAAAGGATTGAAGAGGCGAGATCACCCTCAAGGTCGGAATAGGAGAGGTTGTCTCGGCCGAAGCAGTGGGAGACTTGAAGTTTTTTTTTCAACGATAGATATATCATACTTAAAAATGTTTTGTATGCACCTCTTATGAAGAGGAATTTAATATCTATCGCTATATTATGGAACAAATGTATAAAATATCTTTTGAAGTTAAAAAGTTCATTTTCAGAAAAGGTATTCAAATTTGTTCTGCTATACTTGAAAACAACTTATATAAGTTAAGACCAACTAAAGCAAAATTTTTCTTTAATACTGGGATGTTTAGAACAGTCGAAACTTTGAATAAAAGACAAAAGGTTTCTTCTAATGCCTATCTATGGCACTTAAGACTTGTCACATAAATCTCAATAGGATTGAGAGATTGGTTAAGAATGGACTACTAAATTAGTTAAAAGACAATTCTTTATCTCCATGTGAGTCTTGTTCTTGAGGGAAAAATGACTAAGAGATCTTTTACTGGAAAAGGTCTCAGACCACAATACCCTTAGAGCTCGTACATTCGGGCCTCGGTGGACAAATGATGTCAAAACTCAAGGTGGGTATGAATATTTCATCAGTTTTATTGATGATTATTCAAGGTATGGTCATATTTACCTAATGCATCACAAGTCTGATTCTTTTGAAAAGTTCAAAGAATATAAGGCTGAGGTTGAGAACCAGTTAGGTAAAACAATTAAGACTCTACGATCAGATCGAAGTGAGGAGTACATGGACTTAAGATTCCAGGACTATATGATAGAACACGGAATCAAGTCACAACTCTCTGCACTTAATATGCCTCAGCAGAACGGTGTATCTGAAAGAAGAAACAGAACCTTGTTGGACATGGTTCGCTCAATGATGAGCTTTTGCTGAGTTACCTGATCCTTTTGGGGACATGCATTAGAGACTGCTGTCTATATTTTGAATAACGTTCCCTCTAAAAGTGTTTTAGAAACACCTTATGAGCTATGGAAAGGACGTAAAGGCAGTTTACGTCACTTTAGGATTTGGGGATGCCCGACACACGTGTTGGTGCAAAATCCTAAAAAATTGGAACATCTTCAAAACTATGCCTATTTGTAGGTTATCCAAAAGAAACAAAAGGTGGTCTATTTTATGATCCTCAAGAATAAGGTATTTGTATCGACAAATGCCCAGCACACGTGTTGGTCAAAATCCTAAAAAATTGGAACGTCGTTCAAAACTATGCCTATTTGTAGGTTATCCAAAAGAAACAAAGGTAGTCTATTTTATGATCCTCAAGAGAATAAGGTATTTGTATCGACAAATGCCACATTCTTAGAGGAAGACCACATAAGAAGTCATCAACCTCGCAGTAGACTAGTATTGAATGAAATTTCCAAAGACGCGATAGATAGAGCTAGTTCATCTAGTAAAGTAGTAGATAAAACTAGTACATCTGGTCAGTCACATCCTTCTCAAGAGTTGAGAATGCCTCGACGTAGTGAGAGGGTTGTTCATCATCCTAACTGTTACTTAGGTTTAACAGAAACACAAGTCGTCATACCTGATGACGGCATAGAGGATCCATCGACCTATAAACAGGCGATAAAAGATGTAGACTGTGATCAGTGGGTCAAAGCCATGGACCACGAAATGGAGTCTATGTACTTCAATTCTGTCTGAAAACTTGTAGATCAACCAAATTATGTAAAACCAATTAGTTGAAAGTGGATCTACAAGAGAAAACGAGACCAAGCCAGTAAAGTACAGACTTTTAAGGCTCGACTTGTGGCAAAGGGTTATACCCAGAGAGAGGAAGTGGACTATGAAGAAACTTATTGCAAGCATTTGAAATTATTATCAAACTAAGTTAATTTTCATACAATTGGCGCATAATTCCTCACTTTTGGCCGCAATATCTAGATAAGGTGGCATAAATAACTTGTAAATCTACAAGTTATCAGTACCCATAGCTTTCTGTAAACTAGGCTAAAACTTTGATGTAAATCTGGAGTCCCGATTTGATACTATTGAAACTGGAGCTCCAAACCGACTCACAACTTGATCAACATACAGCTTAGCAAATTGGTCCAGGGTATAAGTAACTTTAACCGGTAAAAACTTAGCTGTTTTTGTCAATCTATCCACAATTACCCATATACCATCATAGCTTGCTGGTGCCTTAGGTAATCCAAATAGGAAATCCATCATAATATGCTCCCATTTCCACTCTGGTACTGGGAGTGGATTAAGTAATCCTGCTGGCCTCTGTCTATCTGGTTTAACTCGTTGACATATTAGACATCTGTCAACATACTCCGCTATTTCTCTTTTCATACCAGGCCACCAGTACGATCTCTTTAGTGTTCTGTACATCTTCGTACTTCCTGGATGCATAACATAGGCCGAACTATGTGCTTCCTCAAGAATAGCTTGTTTAAGTGTTAAGTCCTTAGGTACGTTTATCCTACCTTCTTTTAATAGCACTTTGTCAACTCTTAATTGGTAGTCCGTCCTCAATCCTTTATCTACTTCTTCAGCCAACTTCTGAAGATCAGAATCCTTTAATTGTTCACGTAGAATATCTTCTACGAGCGTAGGACGTACTTGAAATGAAGCTAATAAACCTCCCTTTTGACCAATTGATAATGTTGCCTTAGCATTATACAACTCATGAATTAGTGTACCCTTCACTGAATTGATACTAATTTTAGTTGATCTAGTTTTTCGTCTTAGGGCATCAGTTACTACATTTGCTTTACCCGGGTGATAGTCAATGGTACAATCATAGTCTTTGATCAACTCGAGCCATCTTCTCTGTCTCCAGTTTAGTTCCTTTTGATCAAAGATATGCTTTAGACTTTTATGATCCGTGAATATATGACAACCCTTACCAAACAGGTAATGCCTCCAAAACTTTAGAGCTAACACAACTACTGCAAACTCTAAATCATGTGTAGGGTAAGTTACGTTCATGCTTCTTTAATTGTCAACAAGCATAAGCTACTACCTTTCCCTTCTGCATCGTCGGGATGCATCACAATAGACTTCAAACTTCTTACCTGGTGTAGGTAGAGTTAATACTGGTGCTGTCACTAACCTCTGTTTCAGCACTTGAAAACTATGCTCGCATTCTGGCGACTACTCAAACTTCGCATGTTTTCTGGTCAGGTTTGTCAACGGCAGGGCTATCTTAGAAAAACCTTCCACGAATCTTCTGTAATAACCTGCTAAGCCCAGAAAACTGCGTACTTCGGTTACATTAAGGGGTCATTCCCAGTCGACTATTGCTTTTATCTTTTGGGAATTAACGCTTACTCCGTCAGCTGAACCTATATGCCCAAGGAATACGACTTGATTTAACCAAAAATCGCACTTACTAAATTTGGCATATAACTTCTTTTCCTTTAGCATCTGCAACACCATCCTCATATATTCTTTGTGCTTCTTTGAACTACTAGAATACACTAGTATATCATCTATGCAAACTATCACAAACTGATCCAGATAAGGATGAAATATCCTATTCATCAAGTCCATAAATACCACAGGAGCATTTGTCAAACCAAACAGCATTACTAGGAACTCATAATGTCCATATCTAGTTCTGAATGCAGTCTTTGGAACATCTGTGCCTTTCACCTTTAACTGGTGATAGCCTGATCTCAAATCTATCTTAGAGAATATTGTGACCTCTTTTAACTGATCGAAGAGATCATCTATACGAGGAAATGGATACTTATTCTTAATGGTCACCTTGTTCAACTGTTTATAGTCTATGCATAATCTAAGAGTACCGTCTTCTTCTTAACAAACAAGACTAGCGCTCCCCAAGGTGACACACTAGGTCTAATGTACCCCTTATCTACAAGTTCCTGTAACTGAACTTTTAGTTCCCTCAGTTCTGTTGGTGCCATCCTATATGGTGCCTGGGATATAGGTGTTGTACCCGGAACTAATTCAATAGTAAACTCTATTTCCCTATCAGGTGGTAAGCCTGATAATTCTTCAGGGAACACATCTAAGAAGTTTTGTACCACAGGTACATCTTTAGGTCTTAGTTTCTTATCCTGTGGAACGGCTACATAGGCTAAATAGGCTTTGCATCCTTTACTCAATAGCTTCTTAGCCTTTATTACTGATATTAAGCTTCCTAGAAGTATTCTTTTACTTCCTACCAAGGTTATCTCTTTTTCTCCTGATTTCCTAAACATTATTTCTCTTCTAAAGCAATCCATAGTGGCATAGTGTTTACTTAGGAAATCCATACCTAAGATAACATCAAACTATAGTAATTCTAATGGAATCAAGTCAACCCAAATACTCTGATTTCCAAGAATTATTTCACAATTCCTATAATATTCACGTACCACTAGAGTATCTCCTACAGGCATAGAGATAAAAAAATCCTCGTTCATACGCTCAAGCACTCTATCTATATGTAATGCACACATGCTAGATATGAATGAGTGCGTAGCACCAGGATCAAATAATGCATAAGCGGATTGATTACATAGAGTTATCGTACTAGTTACGACATCTGGAGCTTCTTCTGCTTCCTAGTGTGTCATAGCGTATACTCTACCCTGTTGCTGTTGTTACTGTTGCTATTACCCCTTTTTGCTTTGTTATACCGGATCCTTCACCTCTAGTTCAAGTTGCATTAGGTTGGTTTATAGTCTAGGTAACTTCTCTTTGCTCATTTTGTGATCCATGACCTAGCTAAGGACAATCTCTCCTGAAATGCCCCGCTTGTCCGCACTGGAAACACACATTCCTATTACTATAACATACTCCTATATGAGGCCTACCACAGTTTATACAAAGTGGTTTCCTTCCTGTACTAGCTACTGACTCACTAGCACAACCTGATACTGATCTACCACTCGGTCTAGCTGTAGGTCTTGATTTCTTTCGACTCGAGCTTTGTTGGCTCGTGCCTCCAAAACTCCTCATACCCGATTGTCCAGAGAACAGGGGTCTAAATCTCTTACTTCTCGTTTCTCCAGGTGTCCTAAACTGTCCTTCACCTGGTTGGAGTACATCTTCCCTCGCTACACTCTGCTCTACTCGGATAGCGGTCTCAACTAACTGAGTGAAATTCACCCAATTGGATGTAGAGGTAACGGGTGTACATATCTTTCTTCTCAGACCATTTTCAAATCTTCTACACCACTATTTCTCTTTCGCGATAAGCGGAAGGGCATACTGAGATAACTCAGTAAATATTTGTTCATACTCAGCAACCGTTATCATTCCCTGAGTTAGCCTAAGGAATTCCTCCCTCTTCGCTTCCTTAAATGACCTAGGGTAGTATTTATCCTCAAATACTTGTCTGAACTCAGACCAAGTCATAATTTCCGAACCACTCCTTCTAGTCTCTACCACTTTCCACCACTTCTCAGCCCCTTTCTGCAGCGAGAATGCTGCTAACTCGACCTTACGATCTTCAGGGCATCTCATAACCTTAAAACATTTCTCAATCAAATCCAACCAGATCTCAGTATCTACTGGATCCGTGGCTCCATCGAACGTCGTGGCACCTAAAGCTTTCAGCCTCTCGACGCTGAATTTCTTCTTCTTCTTCTTCTTCTTCTTCTTCTTCTTCTTCTTCTCGACTCGTTTGCAGAAGTCGCTTCCTACTCTACTAAGTCTCTAACTCTTTTCCTCTTTGGATCTAGGTCCCGTCTAACTCCAGGATCTCCGCTGGTAGGATCAACATTCCTCTCCTCAGTCTGCTTGCTCCGCTAGCCACTTCTTCTTAGCATCCTTGCCTAGTTATTAAGTACACATGTTAGAGACTTATCTATAGGACTTAGTCTAATGCATGACTCTCTCTTTCACCCAAAACCTTATGCTCTTAATACTAAGCTAGCTCAAACCTTTCCCAAGTTTACGTATACCTTTGCTCTGATACCAAGCTATCACACCCCGTCCAAACTAACCTCTAAGCCTGAGAAAGGGCGTGACTGCAACAGTTATCAACGCTTTGGCTGACACCTACTGCCTAATAACTCTTGTGGAATAACTCTGATACCAAAATATAACTTATATGCAGCGGAATATCCTTAGGCCAAAATTTATTAGGTGAGAAGCATAACATATTTAGAGTCATTACAACACTAGATTTATAAGTCCCAAAACCCAAAACCCTAGTCCTTATATGAACAACAGTAACATGTGTACAATATTTACAGTAATCACCTAGACAGACGGGTTACAAATCTCTTTATCCTTTAGTGGCAGAGCAGATGCAGAGCTATCTTCAAAGGATTTGACCGCTACCTGGGGGTGGGGGGGGAGAAGGAAAACATTTGAAAACGGGGTGAGCTTGCGCCCAATGAGTGACTTAAGAAAGATAATTAATTCTCATGAAAAATCTCAATAAAGAGTTTAAACTGAAATATAAGCTTCTACAGTACTTGTACTGCAATGTAAACATTTTCCAAGCATAAAGCATATAAAGCTTTTTAATCATAAAACAATAAAACTATTTCTCAGTTGAGAATAACCTTACTGTGTAAAAACAATCCCAACACCAACTACTAGTCAAGAGAGAACCCTTTTGTTCAATCTCTGACTCTAACTACCTACGTGCACGTGGCCATACTAAGTACCGTCATACCTTAGGTACTTCTACTCAGATACCTTCTCAAATGTCCTTCAGTATCGAGCTACTAGGATACCTTCTCAAATGTCCTTCAGTATTCGATTGGTTTGGTACCTTCTCAAAAGTCCTTCAGTACCAATAGATACCTTCTCAAATGTCCTTCAGTATCTAGTTGGGCGGATACCTTCTCAAACGTCCTTCGGTATCGCATTTTAAGTAAAACTAGTCATAAATGACTTTCTCTTTAAAGCATGTAAAATATAACACCTATAAAACATAGCTTTAAAGGTACTAACGCATACTGAGCATATTTAACGCATATAAATAGCTTTTCAACAATTTCTCACACATGCATGCGTTTAAAACATAACTCGTGGTTTGCTTGGAAATCGCTTTGTAAAACTAGCTTGAGAATAATCTTCTTTAAAACATGTTTTCTATAACACGTTGTAATCAAACATTTTAAGCAAATGTTTTAGTCAGAAAATTTTAGCCACTCACCTTGATTGCTTAAGAGCTTTTCTCTCTAGTAGCTCCCTTTTCTACCTCGGGCTTTCTTTTCACCCCTAGAATCCAGTTTCAACTTACAGCTTAGATTACTCATAGTTATGAACTTTATTTTGAGATACTTTCTTCTACAAACATATTCTAAAATGTCTCAAAAAATTACCCTAAAATTTGAGTTCAGAAATTCTCGTGGTTTGGCCGGAATCACAGAATCTTCAAGATTGGCCCAAACTGATCCGACAGCCTGACCATTCTGTCTTCTTTTCAGTTTCCAGCCTGATCCCTTTAAGATTTTCCTCCGACAGCCCTACCCTGTAAACTAGACTTTTAGAGCTTTTAGATGGCTTTAGAATCACTCCAAACGCACGAGTAGATTGGGAGAACTCTTCATCCCAAGTTGATGTGTCCTCTTCAGACTTCACTGTCCAACGCGTCGTCTTTGAAATTCTATGACTAACGCATGGATTTGGCTCCAACGCAAGGTTTACTCCACTCTTCCACTCTTTTTACAGTATTTCTGAGTTGTGATATAAAAATGAAGTCTCTTGGCTCTATTTATAGGCATCCAAACATTCTCCGGAGTTGACACCACCTACTTGGCTGCATGGCCAAGTGTCTCCTCCTCACCTCATCAACACAATCTTGCATCAGCTCGAACCAAGGTGCCCTCTTCTCATGTGTCTACCTCAATTGCTTAACCCTTAAGGCTTCCTCCCAAGAAGACACATGGTTTTGCTGACGTTTTCTTTGTGATCTCATCCTTTGTATGTGTCCAACTCTTGGATGTTCAATACATAATCCACACTTAAAGCATAGCCTATCATCAACACATAGCAAGCCAATTACAATTCAACTTAGCCATCGCAAGGAGCTAATCATCACCAACGCATAGGGTGACCGTCCATCCTCGACGCATGACTCACTAGGTAGCATTGCACGACTTGCTTGGCATGGGCGCATGGTGTTGGCCACCAACGCATAGGCGTGCTACATAGGCTGGCCGCTCGACGCATGGGCGTGCTTGGCCGCTTGATGCATGGGCGTGTGGCGTGTGCTGGCCATCGCTTGCTTGCTCGGCCACATGGGTGTGCTTGGCCGCATCGGCTGCATGTCAGGGCACCTCAACGTACGGCATGGCTGCTAGGCAGGGCGCTCAACGCATGGGCGTGACCACTCGACAGTGCGCTTAACACACAGGTGTGTCTGCTCGACGCATTGGCAGGGCGTCCGACCGAGGCTGCTCGACGCATGGCATGGGTGCCGGCCGAGGTTGCTCGACGCATGGCATGGGTGCTGGCCCCCAGTGCTTGCTCGACACATGGGTTATCTTTCCATGCATGCCTCGCCTATCCGTGTGCCTTCCAACGCGTCACCTCCATCTTCCTTCCTTCAGCCGCATGCCATTATCAACACACCTTTCCAATGCATCAACACCTAATTTCCAAACTTAGGTACATATTTGGAAAGTCATAGATAAAGTCAAATGTAGAAAAACTTTTGTGGTTGCCAATACCACATCACCATTAGCAAGCTGAAGATTATCTTCAAGAAGATTCATGATGTCAAAAATCTCATTGCGATCTGGCGGTACATATTTGGAAACCAATTCAAGTATGACACTGGGCCCATTCATTAAATTTTTTGATCCTGTAAGTATATCATTTTGTTTCAACTAAGTATAATAGATATTCTATCGCGAAAATTCTCGGCACTTACATATTATACAATGAATGTATAAGAACCATTCAATGGAGAGATTAGCTTAGAGAATCTAAAACAACACAATAAGTACAATCCTAAAGTTATTGTCCCTATCACGTACTACAAAACTTCTCTTGAACTGTGACTTTCTGCAAAGACAAATTAACAGCTAAAGAAGGGCCGTCATAAAGTGAAATAAGAAGAATACACAAGAACATCCCAAAAGTTTTGATTATCCACTACGTCATTACCAACATCCGAACTACGGAAAACTATGGCCAACAAGATCAAAACTATATGGGAAAAAGTTAATGTTTTGAACACCCCTTAGAAAAAGAAAATGGGCTCGGAACAATCTTGTACTACAGATTGATACATTTGTTGGTAAATGTATGTTATTTATAAAAGTAATTATGAATAAAGTTCAATATTTTGGATGACAAGAGTTATAATCCAATAGAGTAAACAGTAAGGCGTGCAAACGCGTGAAGAAAAGCCATAAAGGAAAGCCAAAAAATAAACTTTTTAACCCGCAATGACGTAACATAATCTTAGAAGTCATTTTAACAAAATATCACTTACTCTATAATAAAAAAAAATCATGAAAGTCTTACACAAATTTAAAATTTTACTATCCATTCTCTCAATAGCCAAACAAGCTAAAAAACCGAAGACTGGAAAATAAAGCTATACACAAAAGCAAACTTGTGAATTAACATGTATATCATAAGATGTTGTAAGGCACATTCATGCATTTTAAGGGAGAAAAATAACAAATAATATGTAGAGAATGATATCCATTGACTCTTAAAATGATTGCACATAACAACAAATACAAAAGCACATGTAACTAAAAGGACACTAGGAATTAATGCCATCAGTTATACACGAAGCATATCTAGATACAAGTATTTATAAGATCATTTTTTTACCACTCAATCCTTACAAAGGTTTTCAGAAAAAGAATTTGAATGAACAAACTAAATCAAGCTAGTGAAATTTTGAAAAGCAGAATCCTAATTCAAGCTAAATGATTAATTTGAATAGGAGTAATACAATACCTGTCCACACAATCCAGTGATGGTAGTCCATAACCACCACTAACAACAGGACTAGTGACACCCCTATTTTGCAAGCTCTACAGAAAATTACTCTAATTCAAAAGAACAAGATTGTGCTCATAATTATAAAAAGGCAGAATGACCAACGTCCACAAGGAAGTGTTAAACCTAGCTACCTGCCAAACACACTTCAACAGTTAATAGCTAGTGTATTGGATTTGTAAATATGAACAATATTCAGATTGTACCAGATGCATGAATAGATTAAAGTAACTAATATCACAATTCTAAGAAAGAAGTCACAAGCATAAGCGATAAGTATTATACACGACAAGAGGATTGAAGGAAAAAGAGAAAAAGACCTAGTGACCAACGTCCACAAGGAAGTATTAAACCTAGCAACCTCCCAAACACACTTGAACAGTTAATAACTATTGCAATAGACATGAAAACATGCAACAGATTGTACGATATGCCTGAATCATGAGATTAAAGTAACTACATCACCATCTAAGAAAGAAGTGACAAACATAAGTGATAAGGTATTGAATATACAAAGAGAGGACTGAAGGAAAAAGAAAAAAAGGTAAAATTTTAAATTGGGAGGGGGGAATTCACAGGCCAAAAACAAAACCAGATGGTAGTAGTATGAACGATCTGATGCTTGAGCTGTGGCAGAAGTAAACAGAAGCTAACCTCAAGGACTGCATTATACATTTTTTATCGTTGACATACCTCTGGTGCTCCTTAATATTCAGTTCCAAATGTTTTTATAGAAATAGAAGCCCAGCAGGAAAATAAATCCTCAACTTTCTACTTAACCTCGTTAATATCTCCTTAAATTGAAAAACTTTGTTGTTAAACTGGCTGTGGGAATTGCTGCAATTTTTTGCTGATTTCCGTAAACTATCTTCCTTTACAAAATCCAGTAAGCACTTGTGATTGGCTGTTTGTAAGGCAAAATGAAGCTTCACAGACCTCAATTTCACAATGTCTCTACCCAAATTCATCAACAGATCACAATGATATCTTTATATTCATGAACTCGGTTCCATCAATGAAATGGAAAGCCAAAAAACAAAAATTCAGCAAAGTTCAAAATTCCATCAATCCAAACAAATATCACAATAAACCACAAAATCTAGAGAAAGAAGTGATTTCAAAAGCCAACAAATACAAGTAGTTAACATAAGAAATGAGAACTCTTAACAACCATATGTCAAATAAGAAAGTAGAACTCTAAAGATTAATTTCGAGAATCGTGTCCTTAGAGTTAGACTCTTTCTATAAGTACTTCAAGAAAAGCAGTTTTTACTATTCTACAGATCATGTCAAACTCAAAATATGTCTATTAAGTTGAATAAGTCTACAACCATCTATCAAATAAAGCTTTACGATACAAAACACAAAATGAATAGCACACTTAACAAGAAAAAAACAAGCTAACAATGAATAAAATACCTAACAAATGGAAACATATCACAAATCATCCACCATTTGAATCGCATAAAGAAAGATGACAAGCTACGGGGTTTCAAGTACTTGCCTCAGTGGTAGACCAACTAATGACCAAGGAGGTAACAAGTATATATCTCCTCACTTACCACAATCAAGCACTAATCAATTTATGATAAATTAAAATGACAATATAAACACTATTTTATGGTTAATTGAAATGGGGAAAAAAACAAAAGGGATTCGACTTTAGGGAAATTCTATAAGATGCCCCAAGTCATATACAATCTTGGTACAACTGTAAAGGAAGTAAAGAAGAAAGAACAGAAAGAACCTAGGGAACATTACCATATCTTAACATGTAACTAACTTTACATTACCATTACCAAGTCCTGTACAAACTCAAAAGGGAGTGTATATTGTTACCAGGCATCCATGAAATGTAAACTTGAAAAAAAAAAATTGAATAAATTTTGTTAAGTATATATTGATTCACTCTGTCCTGCTACAAAAAAAATATATATATTATAAGTGATAAGTTACCATACTACAAACTTAATGAGAAAATGGCTTGTCGATGTAAACATTAAGTTAAGTATATATCATAATGCTAAAAGTAATTGAGTGGCTATTAAATACAAGACGGTTATGTAAGCCGAGGTTGCAATAAAATTTTTTCTTAATCTGCATAGTTGTCAATTCATAGAGTAGAATCCATAACAAGAGGTCCACAATAAAAGGTACCACAAACTTTCAAAATGAGCAATGTTTAGTCAAAATGCACAAAAAATAGGATATGTACCCAAGAACATTTTGAAGAATCAGGCACCCATTGTATAAAAATTTAAGGAAAATTGTCTAGTCTCTTTCCGATGTTTGTAGGCTCAACCTAATAACTAAAAGAAAAGACAATAGTAACTGAATTCATTTTGACAAAATACATGAATATAAACAAAAAAATTACGAAATGTATAAAAAAAAGAACAGACAACTAATTTTATGAAACTAATTTTATGAAACAGGGCCTTATTCAAATGATAATAATAAAAAAAAAAACTTTAGCGATTGCAAATACATTGTACACACAGTTAGTGTGCAGTAAGACGAATACGTTGGCTTTTCTATGAATTAGTTTTTGAAACGATGATTTATCAAGCAAGGACCAATTGTCTAATTTATATTAGGTAGTGACATCCTACATAGGCTTTGAAGGGGAGGAGAAAATTGGCTTGTATAAAAACTAAAATTCCATTTTTAGCAAGTGTATACATAAACTTGCATCCCACCACAACTCTTTCTTATTTTGATTTGCTCAAAATGAAGCTAGTGTAAACATAAACCATAATTAGTTTCACCCAAAGAGCATAATTTCAAATCACACTTTGCCTCAAGTGTCATTAAACCACTTACCCAAATGTGCGTTTGATCCAAAAAACATCCAAGATTCCACTCAAAGACTTCCTCCTAAACACAAGGCAACATTAGAGAATTAACCCAAATTTTCCAACAATAAAAAAGCATTCCAATGGAATTCAAAACCTTAAGAACTTACTAAAATCCACCAAAACGGACTTTACCTCTGCTGAATAGCAGCTTCGACACCTTCCAAACTTCAAATCCAACCCCGAAAAACAAAATTAAACCAATTATTAGGCCAAAACATCAATGGCTGAACAAGACCTTCAAGAAAAATCACAAAACTTACCAAAATAAACTAATCCTTACATAACTCCAACATTCTAACGAAATCCATAGGAACCACGGAGATTCGTCGATGGCAGCGCACAGTGGCAGAACTTGCATGCCCAAAACCCGAACAGACGCGTGATACTATATTTATATATATTTAACTTCTAAAATCAACCAATCATATACAATTGGCGTATTTAATTTATATACAATTGGCGTATTTAATTTTTAAAGAAGGTGAGCTAAGCATTACCTTATCACAAAACAACTCCAGCTGAGTCCTTCTCCAGCTCACCACATATAAGAAAACAAAATCTGTTAAAAGGAGGTTAACAACTGAAAATAAGTAAGTACTCTTTACCTTGTAAATCTCTTATAAAAATGTTAAGAGAGGAGAAAAAATAGTGAGCGAGTTCATTTTGTGAAGAATTTTGTAAAACTATGGAAACATCTTAAAATCACTTGAATAAAGAAAGAAACCCATACCTTTGAAAGTGTATGTAGGTCTATTAGACCAAATCACTATAACCATTAAGTTGATCTTTTTCTTCTCTTTACATTTCTTATACTACACGTTAAAGATTTTTATCTTCTTCTTTTATTTCATCAAAATACCCCAAGAACACATAAGAGAGAAAGAAGAACGAGAGAGTTAGATCTCAGAGAAAGAGAATAAAGTCTGAAATAATTGAATATATGAGGTAAGTGTGATTTTTTACCCTTGAGAGTAGTTCAGCTACGTGGCTTAATTTGCTTCACACATGGCACCTATCATGTGAAACCCGGATCTCCATTTCCTACTTAAGTAAGTGATTAAGGGGTTAATTAGGAGAAAGTTAAATCCTATGTTATGTAAATAATCTAATAATTTTACAATTTTCATAATAACTGTAATAATTGTCACCTTCTGTGGATCAACAATTAGTAAGAGTGAATGTAAACTATAATGGGTAGGTATTATAGTTACGATAACCATATTTGATTTTGGAGTACGAGTAGAGAGGACTCTAAAAGGATAAAAAGAAGAGAAAACCTTGAAGACTTAAATCCTGAATAGTGAAGAAAGGATTGAAAAACTGAGGAAAATATAGAAAATTATTTGGGAAAATTCGTGTGGAAGTTGCACGGAGATACCATATTCACAGTAGTTAACGAGATTGGAAAGAATGAGAGTGAAGAGAGCAACACCAGCGAGAGTGAGGCAGCGAGAGAATGGGAAGAGAGCGAGATTGATTTGAGCGAGAGAATGGGAGAGAGCGAGATTTATTTGAGCGAGAGAATGGAAAGAGAGCGAGAGTTTGAGTAAGAAAGTTGAAGAGAGCGAGAAGTGGGAGAGAGCGAGATTGTGAGCGAGAAAGTGGGAGAGAGCGAGACCAGCAAGAAAGTGGGAGAGAGCGAGAGTAGCCTGAACGCCTCATTCGAACGTCACGCCCACGCGATCGAAGGAAACCGCCTGTGCATCGAACGGTCGGGCATTTATGTGTTGAATTTGGCCATGATCTTATAGATTATGCATTGAAAACTCTAAATTGAATACAAACAAAGCTTGAAGACGTAAGGGCAAACGTCAATTAAAATTTAGGTGTCCGATTAAGAGAAATTCTTAAATCCTAAGAAATTGTGTTGGATGTGTTTGGGAAGAACACATTGAACCAAGGTGAAGTCAGCTTACGTTGATAAAGGGAGGATTAAACATTTGGCCATGCAGCCAAGTAGATGATGTCAACACCATAGGAGGTTTGGACGCCTATAAATAGAGCCTTTGGGATTTCATTTTCAAATCACACTTCATAAAATTCGTAAAAGAGGGGGAGAGTAGAGTGCATTGGACAGTGAGGGTGGAGGAGAATGCATCAACTTGAGACGAAGAGATCTCCCAATCTACTCGAGAGTTTGATGTAATTTCAAAGCCATTTGAAAGACAAGAGAGTCTAATTTTCATGGTGAGGCTGTCGGAGAAGAAGCTCTAAGGAATTTGGCTGGAGAATGAGAAAAAAATAGAGGGGTCGAGCTATCGGGAAGCTGAGCCAGTCTTGATATTTGGATGATTCCGGCTAAACCATGAAGAGTTATGAGCTAAGATTTTATGATAAGCTTCTTGAGACATTTTAGAATAGTTTTGTAGAAGGAAGTATCTCAAAATAAGGTCTAGAACTATGAGTAATCTAAGCTGTAAATTGGATCTGGATTCTAGGGGTAAAAAGGGAGCCCGATGTAGAAAAGGGAACTATTAGAAAGGCTCTTAAGTAATTAAGGTGAGTGTTATAGCTTTGATCATTAACACATAGTGTGAGTGTTATAGCTTTGATAATTAATACATAGTGTGAGTGTTATAGCTTTGATTATTAACACATAGTGTGACTGTTATAGCGTTATAGTTCCGATATATCGTGAGTGTTATGTTGCTTTGATAAATAAAGAATATTGTGTGTTTATACAGTGTTGATAGTAAATGCATATTATGAGTATTCACTTAGCTTTATACTATGATATAGGATTATATGCATATGTAGATGCAAATTACATGCTTTGGTAATATGATGTTGCCATGATATTGTTTGTGTGTGACTATGGAAACTGCGATTATGCCCGGGATGTGGTTAGCATGCTTAACAAAAGGTGTTTGGCGGGAAATAATGATCGACTTCGGTCGGCGGGAAATAATGGTCGGCTTCGGTCGGCGAAAAATAATAGTCGGTGACGACCAACGGGAAATATGGTCAAGTACCTAAGCATTGCTAGCGGGATAAATAAAATGGTCGATATGCACATTGGGGGGAATTGGGGTCATAGGAAGGTTTCCATAGATGATTGTATTGATTGATGAGCATGTAGCTTTTGGAATAAAGATTACTGGTTGCATGATTATATCTTTGACTGTGCATGAGTTATAATGCGAGTGTTGGCATGTGATTGGTTTCCCAAAAATGATGATTTTCAAAGTGAATTTCATCTTAAAAGAACCACTCACTGGGCTTAGTAGCTCACACTCTTCAAAATGTTTTCTTAATCCCCCCCAGGTAGCGGAAGATGAGGAGTTCCAGGGTGCTACTAAGGTCAAGGTCTGCCACGTGCCCCAATTACACTTCCAGAGGGTTTTTACGATTGTCGTTGTAAACTTTGTTGTTAAGTCCTTAAGTTGTATAAACGTTATATCACTGTCATTATAAAAGATGGGCCTACTTATCCGTTATAGTTTATCTCCTTGACTTAATCATTCCGCTATGTATTAGTTATAGTATGATATCAGAGTTATTCTGCAAGAATCATTAGACAGTAAGTATCAGCTCAAGGGTTGATAACTATTGCAGTCGCATCCCTCTTCCAGGTTGAGAAGGTGGTCTGGGGGCAGGGTGTGACATACCACCATTTTGTTTTTGGGCCGAATTTGTTGTTGAATATCTCAATGGGCCTATCTTTGAAGTTCAACTTATTATAACTGTTGCAATGCCTTGAATTTGTTTGTTGGCACTTCGAACAACTAAGTATGGAGGTTTCGCTGTAGCTATTTATGATTATGGCCCTAGGGCTTAGAGCAGTGTGCTATATAAATCTCTAACCTTTAGAGGCGCCAATTTTGGTGTATTCAGAAAACATTCTCTCTAATAATACTGTTCTCCCTCTGCTCTGTAGACGTAGCTAACACGCCATTAGTGAATCACGTATATCTGTGTGTTGATACTTTTTACGTTTTTGTATTATTTAATTACCGATTACGTAACAATAACCGAAAGAACCATTGCTTTTAACATAATTTAATTTTGAAGAATGTAGCCTAGGACATATAGTCATATCAGTTTGCCATAAATAGTTTTGAGTAATTAAAGTAGGAAAAGAAAGTAACTTAGAAACCTATTGTATCTCTCAGACTTTTTATTTTTTATTTTTAATTTGAAGGAACTATTGACATCTCAGACTTGTTTCCACTATCAATGTCTTCTTAATTTTGTAGGTTACCATACACAAACTTTGTCATTATCACCTTAGAGATGGAAAAAAAAAGGGTAAAATAGCAAGCAAATTAACTATGAATAAGAAAAAAAATGGGCTACTTTACATTATTATTATTATTATTATTATTATTTGTTTGTTTATTCGGAAAAGAAGTGTACATGAGCCCAAGTGGTAGAAATTAGTAGAGGAGGTGAGGGATAGAGCATATAAAAAAGAAACGTTTTTAAAATTTCTTAACAATTATGAAAACGTTTTTAAAATATATATAAAAAAAAAAACCAGAAATTTGAATTGCGAATCAAACGTACTTGTTTTCAAAAATTAAAAACTAAAAATCGTATGATTATCAAATAGTCTTAAAGGAATGTTCTTTTGTTTTTAGATTTTAACTAAAAATTTAAATATTTATTTAAGAAAAGTGAAAACTCTGTGTGAAAATTTAAAGAAAATTACAAAAATATATAAAAATTAAAAATTAAAAATTAAAAGCAAAATGGTTATCCAACAATAAAACTTAAAAAACTTGTTTTTGTTTTACTACCCATTCAAATATTTCTTCAACAAAGAAGAAAGGAAAGTTAAATTTCGAGACAACTAAGGTTTTTTAAAAAAAAAAAAAAAAAAAAAAATCAAATAGAGCCTTTAATAATATGTGCATTTAGATGGCCCATGCTTTTAAAGACAGGAAGCTTCCTTTATTGAGTTAAGTTTTACATCTAAAGAATGATTAAATATTTTTTTCCATTATGTTATAATTTTATCTTGTTGGCTTTGTTTGCATATTGTTGTCCGGTCTTTGCCTGTGTTTTGTTACTTTGATGTCTTGATCTTAGGCTGTAAGTTCCCTCTTGTTGTTGTATATTAATATTATCTATTCTAAAGAAAAAATATTTTTTTCGGAGAGGATCCGAAGGTCAACACTAGTTAAAAAAATAAGAAAAATTATTTTAAATGGTAAAACTGTTGAAAATATTGATAAGATATAACAAAATTTTAGAACTGATAGACGTTGATAGACATAGATATACTTCTATCACTGTCTATCAATATCACTAATAGACACTAATAGAATTTTGCTATTAGTGTCTATCAGCATCAATAATTGATAGTTCTAAAATTTTGCTATATTTTGTAAATATTTTTATTATTTTTTATATTTAAAAATAACCCTTTAAACAATATAAACAACAAACCACAAATAAACGTTAAAAGAAAAATCTTCCCAAATCCAAAATCAAGAAAGTAAAAACTATGACCATAGTCAATATCTCCATTTATCAACTACTCATAATTTAGAGCAAAGACATCGCAAAGTCTCTCTTAAAAGTGGCAACCAATAACTGTTTCATCCAGTCACGTTGCTTTGGGATAATCTTATGGATTAAAAACCAAAAAATAAAATACCATTTTGGTCAATACCATGAAGATTGTTTGGTTTAGTCCCTATATTTTTTAGTTGTTTAATTTTAATTTCTATACTTCTAATAAATCTTAAATTTGGTCTCTCAAAATTAATTGTATTAAAATTTATTAAATAATAACAATAATTTTAATGCAAGAAAATAAAATATGTGAATATATTTTCGAAAAAAAATTTAAAAAATCAACAACAAACTAGTATTGTAGATTAAATTTAAGATTTATTAAAAGTACATAGACTAAAATTAGACAATAAAAAATATAAAGACTAAAATTAAACAAAATTCAAAATTTAAAATTTAACCTAATGTGTTTGCGAATTAAAAACAAAACAAAATAAAAGAAAAGAAAAGAAGTCTTGGGCTATGCACTCAAATAATAATGTTCTACCGCTTTGTGATATGCTATTCTTTTGTTTGTCTCTCTTTTTTAAAAAAAGTTAAATTAAAATTGAAAAAGAAAAAGATAGTGGGCATGATGTAATGCCAAAGTGATTGGAAAAAAAAAAGAGAAATAGAATGATAAAAAAAGAACAAAACATGATAATAAATAAAAATCGTCTATTTGAGTTTTCTTCCATTCGAAATTCAATCACAAAAAGTAATAATAGTATGAGTTTACATCTGAAAATTAATGATAATGAAAGGAGTAATCAATCTATATTGTGAGGTCCCTTAATTTTTTTCAATGTGAGATCCTCGATAAGTAATACCTCTACCTAGTCAATATATGTAGACTTCTTCAAATATCGGTTATATAAAATGAACGAATAGAGTTAATATGTGAATAATTCTAAAAAAAATTCTATAAAAGAATCTACATATATTCACTTATGAAAATATAGGGATTTAATTGATATAATTCTAATTCTCACACAAAACTTTTCTGAACGAAATGTAATTCAGGATAAAAAATGAGTACAAGAAAGCCGTTAGACATTGATTTAAATAAATCATTAATTTGAATAAATTATTCCAACTCAGAAGTAGGTGAAAGATTAATAGAAAGAAAAAAGAAAACACTTTTTTTTTTTTTTTAAATTTTAAATCTATGTGAAAATCATTGATCTCTCTTTTCGTCAAACACATTTTTCTTTTCTATGGTCCTCCAGAAATCGCACACCAAACTCCTTACATAAAAGTTAAAAAAGTAAGGAGGGCCAAGAAGGATTTTTTATTTTTGCTTTTCCTGGAGAAAAGAAACTGGTATTTATATATATATGCAAACTATGTCTTGTATACACACAACTTTAAGATAGAACAAGAAATAACAATTAAACAAGTAGAATAAAGTAATTAGTGTTTAAAAATAATAAGAAAGATATTAAAAAAAAAAAAAAAAAAAGAATGATAAGAATCAAGGCTAAAGGAGAGAGGAGAAAAACACGATGAGCGTAGAACATTCTATTATTCATTTCCTTCACAACATGAAGTTCACTTTAAGAAATTTACCTGCAATTGCAAACATTACATTATTTTTATTATTTGTTGTTCATTTTATATATTTTTCACACATATATAAATGATAGAATTAGATTCAAAAATAAAATTATATATCTAGTAAAGAGTGACAAAAGAATTTCAGTCACGGACCTTTTAATAACTTATGGATTCTACATCTGAGATCAATTAAATCATGTTTGTTTTGTCAAATTCAATCCATATATAAAAGCATATAAACTAAATTATTTGAAAAAAATATAATAATAACGTTAATACTAATAACAAAAGCATTAGAAAAATATAGTCAATAGTTTTGGGGTTCACAATATTCATACCCACAAAAGAAGGAACCTATGTTGGTTATGCAACCTTTCATTTTCCTCTTTTCTCCACTCCCATCATCTTCGTCATCTTAATCAAGCAGTAAGCATTATTAATTATATGAATAGAAAGATAATATAGTTAAATACGAGGATTAAATTACTAATTTCTTAGTTATATACTTTTATTCATAATTTCAAAATCTGTACCAAGTTTTGAAAAAAAAAAAAAAAAGAGTTCATAAAAACATATTTTTGGAATTTGAAATTTTACTAAGAAAGATGAAAATCATCTTAAGGAAATCTACTTAATGTTAAAAACCAAATGGAGGTATATGGAAATTTGTTTGATAAACATTATGATTTTATGTTTCTAAATATTAAGAAATATTTGTAAAAATTAATGATTAAAATTTGAAATTCAAAATTAAGTAGATCATGAAGTCGCAAAACTTTGGTTTAACATAATAAGATGCAATAATTTTGTAAGTGAATGGAAATAAGATAACAATATAATAATAAGAGTGAAAGTGGCAACAAATATATAGGATGTGGTTTTAAAAATATTTGAATAGGGAATAGAATGTGGAATGGCATGTAATTGATTAAAAATTAAAAGAAAAATAGAATTGGAATTTTAATCAAAATAAAAATATGTATGTGTTTGTGTATATATGAAGGATGAAATTAAAAGGGAGATTGTGAGAAGAAAGACCTGAAAAATAAGGCCGTTCCCTGTAAGTAAAGAAAGTAACATGGGAAATGTTAGGCCAATCCTCTCCTCCCTGCTTACATCTCTCCTCAAGTTGAGGGCAGTCCCATATATGAAGAGACTCCAAAGATTTGAGTTGTCGTATTTCCTTAGGCAGTGATTTTAATTCCCGACATGTTGCAATATCCAGAGCTTTAAGAGAAGTGGTGCTACCAATCCATTCCGATAAACTCATGAGAGATACCAAGTTGATTAAAGATAGAATTTTGAGAGCCCGAAGGTGGCGAAACTGATTTACATGTTGCAATCTATGACAATTTTTAATATGAATTATAGTTAAGTACAGCGAGGTGGACACCCAATTGGGTAATTCTACTCCACAATACCCATTAATACTCAAGTGTTCAATATTTGGATGTGGTTCTAAGCCTTCCAATATTGTTTCATCACTCTCAACTTCTTCACATTCATCATTCCCCAATTTCCATTCTAGTTCCAAATGCCAACAACTTCTTCTGTTTTTAAGGTTTATTGAGTTGACTTCAAATGGAGTGGACCTCAACTTCTCTAGACCTATGATTCTTAACCCGTCTTCCATATTATAATTCAACTCATTGAATTCCCTTAGCTTATTAAAATTTTTACAATCCAGCACAAATGAACTTAATGTTTGTAGATAACTCAAATTCTCTATCCCTTCCGGCGTATGGATTAATTCGAATGGATAAAAAAGAAGATGTCTGAGATTTACAAGATTGCTAAGATCCCTTGGCAACTCCTTTAAGCGATAACAACCGGCTAGATTTAGTGTTTGCAAATTTTGCAGTTTCGTGATGGAGTTTGGAACTGATTCCACATGCGAGCTAACAGTGAAATTTAGATATCGAAGATGTTTAAGCCTTTTTATAGAATTTGACACATTACGGATTTGTAATACTCGCAGACGTGGAAACATCGAAAATAGTTTGTCCAAAAAATCTTTCTCCGCTAGAGGCACCGGACCATATGGATAGAATAATAGAATGAACGTTCTTAATCCTTTGGCTTCACATAATTTGGATAGAATATCCTTCCAGTATATGCATATTTCATAGTTAAATGAAATATGGCGAGTTTGTTTACTCACAACATATTTATTATGACCATCCCCATGCACATATAATAATTTCTTTCCAGCTACCTCCTTTGCAAGATCACGCATCACATCATGCATAGAAACAATATCATCCGATGTACTATTCTCATCATGACTAGAACTTTCATAGAAAAACCTCCAACGTAATTCATTTAAATAATCCTTCCCAATATCCTCTATGGATTTTCCTCCATTTGATGATTTGATAAAACCTTGAGCCATCCATTGTCTAATCAATTCATTCGAACTAATTTTATATCCTTTGGGAAACAAGGATGTGTAGGCAAAACATTGCTTCAAATTTGGTGGCAAATAGTTATAGCTCAATTTTAATGTTGATATCACATTACGACCATTATTGTTTTGTTCTCGAGTAACATTTAAAAGTTCATTATCCTTGATGAACATCCAGGCTTTCGTTGAAGTTGTTCCATATAATAAACTTCCTATGTGACTTATTACAAGAGGAATACCTCCACATTTCTTTGAAATTTCTTTTCCCAATTGTTCCAAGTTTGGATCTATTGACTCTAATTCACTTTTTTTAAATGCCACTTGTTTAAACAACCTCCAAGAATGGTCCTCAGGTAAGTCTTTCAAAGAAACTATTTCAATGTCTGGAACTACTTTACGACTATCACGCTTTGTGATCAAAATCTTACTCCCTCTTGCACCAACCATTAACAAGCTTTTCAAATTCTCCCATTCATTTTTGTTTTCACTCCATACATCATCCATAACTAACAAATACTTATTTCCTTCTATCACTTTTTGAAGCTTTTTTTTTAAAGCTTCCAGTCCTTCTACCTCAGCTTTCTTTTCTGTTGCCGATTCTATTATCTTTTTCAATATTGTACTCCTATCGAATTGATTAGAAACCCAAATCCAAATTCTTGGATTAAAACAATCTTTAACTTCTTTGTCATCGTAGAGAGCTCTAGCCAAGGTTGTCTTGCCTATTCCACCCATTCCAACAATGGCAATGAATGAAACATTAGCTTTTACATTCATATCATCCTCTGCCAGTAAAAGGTTTTTTATGTAGCTCATATCATCATCCCTTCCAATCACTTTCACCTCTTCTAAAGAAGATTCAGTTTCCCGTCTCTTTCCAAATGGATGAGATAAAGCACTTGACATCATCGGTTCAACATTTATATTCAAACGAAACTTATCTTTTTCTTGGGAAATAACATCTAGCCTCTCATTAATTTTCTTGAGTTGACGTGTCATCCTATAGTTAAATGCAAGTTGGTTAGAATTGGAGAAGAAGATTCTAACCTGTTTTGCATTTTTGCCTCTTGTCATCACTTCTCGACGGCGAGACTCGGTAGCGACTTCATCAAGCACATCCTCCGCATCATAAAAAGCTTGGCCCAACTTTTCAAGCCAATCCGTCAAAGAATGTTCACCTTTCAATTCACGCTCCTGTGCATCACAAAGTACAGCCTTAATGGCTGAAACATTGGTCTTGAGTTTGTCGAGATCATCGTCGAATTCCCGTAGCATTCCAAGGCGTTGTAATGCTTGAGAGCCTAGTAGATTCAAGATCTCCCCACCAACACTGGAAAGAACTCCTTCGAGGGCCATGGTTTATGGTTTTTCAGATGATCTTTAATGGAAGGCAACAAGCAACAGATATTATTATATTGCTTGTGATAATTTCCCAATACTCATACACTTTATATATAGTGATAAAATAGAAGAATATTTGTTGGGGAACAATATATATGTATATATATCACCAAACCTTTTCCTTTCAAATTCTCTATACTTTACTTCTCTCTCCTTTTCAAGCAAAATCACATTCACGTTGCTTGTGGCCGTTCCCGAAAATCCATTTCCCTTTATTCACAGATTCCCATATATTCAAAAGAAGAAATAAACTACCACTTGGAAGTCTTAAAATGTTTATTACAAAATTAAATTTTATGATTGAAATGTATATAATAATAATTTTTATTATTTAATCAACATGTAAATTTTCTTTTATTTCAATGTTGGATATATATTTTCCTTATCTGTAAATATATATTTTTCTTTTCAATTATTTAATTAATTAGTCCAATTAAGTAACACATATTTAATTTACACAATCAAATAACACTTATTTACTTTCAATTTGCACAATAGTTAAATAACTATTTATACATTAAACTCAATTTAATGTATATATTTAATTATCATATACATCGCATGTATATATGCAATATCTCTCTATCGATTAGTTCTTTATGAATCTAATTCACTTGAGTTAATTAATTTGAATCTTATTCAAATATTACTTTCCAATTTGATTATAGATCATATCCGTAATTAATTATATATTGATCACATTAGTACATAGTTTCCTTAAATTAATTTTAACAATTCAAATTATCTCTTTTAAGTATCATCTAGTGAGTTAACGAGGGGACTTAGTGGACCTGTAGATCAGAAGCTCCAACGATATGAGATTATTGGCTAAACTCATTAACCAAATTAATCAATATTCATTAATTGCGAGTACACTACACTAAAGACCCACAATTATACTCTTCTAACTACAGATATATTTCTATGACTACAGATATAGACCAATACCAACAAGTTAATCTTTCATGAGTGATCGTAACACCAACTGGGTCAAATTACCATTTTATCCTTGGGTTACCTTTGAGTCCTTAAGTACCAGTGCTTCTCTAATGAACAACTTGTTTATAGTCAACTCAATAAATAGAAACCCTCTCGAACAAACTATCACACCCCACCCCGAGCCCGCCTCCTGAGCCCAAGGGGAGGCGTGAAGGACCGCAGATACCACCCTTTAATGATACCTACTGTCGATATGAACCTCTTTACTCTCAATGAAACTTTAAGCCAAGAATGTAAACAACGACTGTTTGATTAAGCTCATTTTATTACCAACAGTACAATGTTTATACAACACAGGCTTAATTACAGAGTTCACATTAACAACTCTAAAAAACCGGAAGTGTGAACGTGGTTGTGGCAGACCCTGGCCTTAGCAGCACCCTGAAACTTCTCACCTTTCGCTACTTGGGAAGAAAACATGAAAGAAAAGAATGAGCTTCAGAAGCTCAGTGAGTGGTAAGAAACTTCTAGAGTCTATTTCAACTCATAATAATACAAGCATATCGCAAATACGAGGTTAATACTCAAACCTCAGCCTTAAATGAGTCTTATCTCAACTCTATCTAAACGCACGGTAGATAGTTAAAAGTCATAAACGATTATTCTCTTGCATTCCTTATGTTTCCTATGTGCACATAGATCTCTGCTTATGGGCTCAGAAACTAAGTCCACCGGCTCTTTGACCATCCCATATGAGGTTCCTCTCCATAGGCTCAGGAATTAGACCTCTCAATCCCCTGACCATCCTGTGAGGTTCTGCTACCGAGTTCACGAACTAGGTCTATTGACCCCCTAGCCATCCTGTTCACATATTCTCATTTTCATGCTAATTACTCATTCATCACATAAGCATATACATATACTCTAAAAGATATGCTTAAGCTTATAGGAAATTACCACTCACCTTGGTAAGGTAGGAACCTTCCTCTGTAGAAGTTCCTTGGTTTCCTCGGCTCCCTTTTGAACCCTAAATTCCAGATTCAACTTTAAGTTTAGATTACTCATAGTTCTAAGCCTTATTTCAAGATACTTCCTTCTACAAACATGCTCTAAAATGTCTCAGAAAGCTTACCTAAAAATCTTAGCTTAGAACATGGTGTGATTTGGTCGAAATCCTTAAATCATCAAGACTGGCTCAAGCTTATCCGACAGCTCGACCATTCTGTCTTTTCTTTACCCTCCAGCTTGACTCCTTGTAGCTTCTTCTTCGACAGCCCTACCTCAAAATCTAGACTTTCAGAGCTTTTAGGTGGCTTTGGAATCACTTAAAATTCCTGAGTGTTCTAGGAGAACTCCTCGTCCCAAGTTGATGCTACTTCCAGACCTCACTGTCCGACAACATCTCCTCCTCTTGGAAACGCATGGTTTTCCTCCGAAACTGCTCCTACATTCTCTTCCTACTATTTTTCAAGAAGATTTTAGTTTATGAACGAGGCACTCTATGGTGGTATTTATAGGCTAAAGGAATTGATCCTTCTCATCTTACAAAGCCTTTAATGCAAGATACCTCCTACTTTGGAGTGTTTGCACCATGTTTTTCCACCACCTTCTTCCTTGCCATTCACCTACTTCCATGCCACTCACCTACATGCATGGATTTTGAGTTGTCTTCCTCATGCATAAGACTTCTTTGCATGAAACTATATTTTCCACCTCAACCTTTTCTCGGTTCAGCCACTTATCCAGATGAACTCATAAGCCTTGCGTAATGTAAGCCTCAGCACCTCTTAAATACTTGGCCCATCATCTAGTCCATTGTGCAGCTCTTGTACTCATCGTGTAGCTCCATCATTTAGCTAAACCTAGTGTTGTTGCTTATCATCCAACCCTCTCGCTGTCATCCATCGCCTATGCCCCATCGTATAGCTTCATCGTCTAGTAATCTCTCACTCTCAACGATCTTGCCCTCAACGATCTTGCTCTCAATGATCTCACTGACACTCATCGTCTAGTGCATAGCTTATCGCATAGCTCCTGCGCTAATCGTGTAGCTTTATCATGTAGTGTTGATGCCTATCGTCTAACACAATGCCCATCATCTAGTGCCTCGCCTCTCGTATAGCACTCATGCTCATCGTGCAGTGCCATCGTGTAGCTTTTGCATCAATCGCCCAGCGCCCACATGTCGTCTAGCATCTACGCTTATCGTCTAGCGCCTGAGCTCATCGTTTAGTGCTATCATCTAGCATTATCGTCCAGCTTCTATGTTTATCGTCTGATGCTTATACTGATTGTGTAGCGCTATCGCACATGTAGCTCCATCGTCAGCGCATCACTTCACATCATTTAGCGTCGCCCATAGCTACACGATCATTCGCTCAGCGCTTTGCACTCAATATCTCTTTCTCTATCTCTCGTTCATGTCGTCTCAACGCATAAGCAACCTTTGACAATGCCTCTTGCCAACGCTATGGCCAACATACGTCCAAACCATAAAATCTTCATGCATTGTTTCTTTTTGACTCCATATTTAGCCAAATTTCTACTCGTTAAGGCTTATCTCAAAGCTACTCAATGAAAATCTCTTCAAACACTTAGGAATGTTCCTTAAACATAGATTTAACTTATTCTTAGTTAATTTCTTAATTACCTATTTAAGTAGAGAAATTGAAATTCGGGTTTCACACCAACGAAAGTGTAAAGCCCTTTGTTCAAGTCCCGAAGACATCACTTAAGGGAACACTCATCTATTTACCCTTAAGAAGGGAAGGAGTGAATTTCATCTTGTATTATTATGTTCCCAGCTCCCTATTTGATCTTTTTCCCAAGATGGTAGGCATATTGGATCGATGATTTGGCCATCCTCACCCATACAAGTCAAAGGAAATTCCCTCATGAATAGGAGTTCATAATATACTCAGGATTAAGACTAAGTTGCCTAAGTCATCCAATTGAAATAGGAACCTAACTAGTTAACGGTGTTACTGTTGGGGTTGATGCCCTAAATCTCATAGGGTCCTATAGTTTGTAATTATAATGTACAAACATTTTATTTATGTAATAAAATATGTGATGTTTTATTTCAAAATTAGTTGCATTAGCCATAAACAAATAAACTAACATCCAAGGTTATCTTGTAGCTTAAACATGTATGTAGAGACATACAGGTGGATCGTATTTAAGTGATAACCTAAATGGTCTGTAGTAGATGGATAAGGTTGTATACCTTATCATGTTGACACTACAAGTATGGCTGGTTTTGTAGATGCTACAATTGTTGCAAAGTGCTACAAATGATCTGATTCTGATCATTCATGTGGGAATATGTGAGCAGGGATATTCTATATAAAGGAGTTTGTATAAGACCGAACCACGAAATGTTTAGTCTTGTTATATAACCCATTCATAATAGAGACTTACATTTCACCAGGATGACCATAGGTAATATGACCTAAATCTTGAGTGAGTTGTGAACTCCTGCCTATGAAGACAGTCCTTTGATTTGTACGGGTGAGAGTGGTCAAATTGCAGATTCAACAAGCCTACCATTTTAGGGATTCGTCTGATTGGGGAGCTAAGAACACAGCTACAGAAAACGAAATTCACTTCTTCTCCCATGTAAGGCAAAGTAGATAAATTGCTCCCTTAAGGGCTGATTCCGAGGCTTGAACAATGTGGCGTCATACCCTCTCTTAGCCCGAGAGGGTTTGATCATAGTTGGACTATGATTTTTTGTTCATTAGAGGGATCAATAATACTTAAGGAGTTAGATGTAACTATAGGGGCAAAACGGTAATTTTGGTCCAATTGTACTTAAGAGCAATTTGTAAAGGGTCATCGTATTGTTGATTGGTTATATCCAATGAACACAGAAATACATCTGTAATGCGACGATTGCAGCTGTCGATTTTTAGTGGAGTGCCCGATATCTAACGAATGGTAAATAATTTAATTAAATAGTTTAATTAATTATTCATGTAGCATTAGAGCTTCAAGTTGCAGGTCCATGAGGCCCCCTCGGTAGCTCAATGGGAATACATGAGAATCAGTTTTTCTCAGTTTTTGGATTAATTTAAATTGTTCATATAAGCCCTTATCCCTTTTTCTCTTGTTTATGCTTAGCATCAACCTAGATAAGTGAGCTTATATACCTAAATGAATAACTTGGATTGTATGACCTAAGAAAGTTCTAATTCTAAGTGTTGGAATGAAAGTTGGAAATTACTTAACAAGTGCGTAGAAATGTATTAATACATATTATTATTGGAAAATTTTTTCATGATTTGACACTTGTATAGTGAACATGATTTGTTATTGGCTAAGGGTTACAAGGAAAGAAAGAACAAATTTTTTAGGAAATGCAAGTTCGCCGAGAGGGGCATTGGAGTTGTTTGTTTCTTTTAAAAAAACATTCTTGGATTAATTTGCTAAAATCTAAAATTAATTTAACTTGATAAATCTTGTAAGGCTACAAAGGATAAGGAAAATAAATAAAAAGCCACGTAGTAGGGCAAACAAGCAGCTGGGTGGAGGACTTTGATTGGAGGAAAAAGTGTGCAGCTTCGGCCAGAAATTTAGGGTCTGAAGAATATGATGGTTCTCCCAAAATACTTGTGCAAAAGCTTCCATATTTAAACCATATTAAATCTTATTGAGTTGTGAGTCTATTCTAAGGATTCTCAAGAGATTTGGGATCGGAAAATTGAAGAAATCGTGAAGATAGTGAAGGTTGCCTGGGAAACTGGAAAATCCGAGTAAGGTGTAGTCCAGGAGAGATTCTGATCCCTGAAATATGAGTTAAAAGCTGTAATTTTGAGGTTAGTTAGCTTAAAGGTTTCTTAACATATTTCATGAAGGAAGTATGTGTAAATTTTCTCTTTAAGTTTGGTTAAAAGTTGGTTAAAGTGAAACCAGTGTTTTCTCGAATAGGGTAGCTGCAGGCCAACCACCCCCCTAAGGCTGCTAGCCCCACCAACACACCTTCTTCCATGCCAGCGCCCCTCAACACACCTCAACCCATCCAGCCTTGCCCACCCACGGCCAGCCTCGCCCACCCACGCCCACAACCCGCGCCCATGCCCATTTCTAGTGCCCAATTGCTTGTTTTTTAGCATTTTGGGTGTTGGTCAGTATTTTTGAATCCCAATTAAGATTTTCTTGATATTTTGATCCTAGAATGAATACTTTTGGATTAAAAACTGAATTTTAGGCCATTTTGGATAATGTGAAGAAAATGGACTTAAGGAGCAAAATGTGAATGTTTAGGTGTTAAAATGAGTTCAAGTGGTTACATTGAATCACTATGGGTTGTTTAGGGTTGATTTGATGTCTTGTGAGTGTCTAGTAACCTTAGGACTTTATTTCAGGCCAAATTGAGGTTGGAAAGGCTTACAACCCAAGGAGCTTGTGCCAGTGATTGTGAGTGGTTTACTTTCGAGTGTTTTGATATAGAAACTAATTATATATTATAGTAAGTCATGATTTCTGAAATGTGATGGCATGATCTATTTTACTTGACTGATATTTCAAAAATGCTTAAAGCATGATTTCTAAACTCTCGATAGTTTTATACAATTTTGATTTATCAAAATATAGTTTGAAATCAGAGTTTACATACTTGTGATTTGTATGGTTTTATGAAAACCTCTTGATGGTGGAATCAAGGTTGTTGAATGGTTGTGGAAATGATTTCAAACTACTGATTCTTGTCCCGAGAGATGGTTATGTTCCCGTGCTACTTGAATGTGTTTCAGTAGTACTGCTCAGGCGATCATGGGGCTACCGGGGTCAGATGTGGCCAGAGTATAACCAGGAAGTCCAGAGGAACCTACGCCTGTAGCACCACTCAGCTATCAGGGGGCTACCACCGGGTCAGAAGTGGCTAGAGTATACTGGGGAGTCCAGAGTAACCTAGGCCTATGGTGTGTATCTATGCTTAGCCTTGAGGCAACTCTGCGTACACGTATGACCTTGTGATTTTGGTTACACCCGCGGGGGAATTCTTTGTCTAGAATAACCCGCCATTGTAAACGAGTATTTGGGTACAGAGTTTGTGTGGTTTTCTGATAACGATTGAATGCTTTAAAATGTGCTTATGAGAGTTGATCATGCACTATTTTACTAGCACGTGTTTGAAATGTTGTTGAATCTTTTATACTTGGCCAATGTTTTATTGAAATGATTAATTATTTTTTTATTGATGATTTAGAAAGGATAACTTATGTTTATATTTAATTACCACTCACTGAGCATTAGCTCATGCTTTCGTTGTTTTATACTCCCCCCCACCCCCAAGTAGCGTTAAAAGTTCCGGAAACACGCTGAGCTGTTTACTGCCACATGACAAGAGTCTCCTGCTACATTGTAGGCCTTGCACTATTTGTAAATAGATTGCATATCACGAACCTTACGTGTCATGGTTTTGGGATTATGGGACAAGAGGAGTTGTTTTTATTGTGTAATGTCTGAAGGTGTTTCTTCAATTTGTTCATGGTTTGTATATAACAGGAGATAGAATTTAGAAACTTTGCGGATATCGTAATATGGAATATGTTGAATGGAAATTAAATGTACTAAAGGATTATTGTGTAACTATTCAGATTTAAGCACAGGTTAAGTGGTTAGTAAGATGCTAAATGTCATCGGGGGAGGTGATGTTTAGCATCTTCACGCCTCTTTCTAGATTAGGTGGTAATCTAGAAAGGGGTGTGACAGTTCAAATTATTGAGGGAATTAATTATATATGATATAACTAATTTAATTAATTATATATGATATAATTACTCTAATGTATTTATACATTATATATTAATTATTTATGAGAGGAAATAAATATTTGAATATGATTGAAATGTTAATTATATGAATTGGATTCACATTGTTAATTTAAGGTAAATGTAATTTATATTAAATACCATTGGTGAGAGAAATGAAACTTTAGCTTATATTTTATTTGATACAATATAGAAACTATATTTTATTTGTTATATTTGATATAGAATATATATATATATATATATTTATATAAGTTTTCATCATATAAATATATTATTAAATTATTTATTTATTTAATTAAATTAATGGAGGAAGTTAGTAACTCCCCTCGCCCCTCTTTTCTCTCCTCATCGTGTAAATGGTAGGGTAGTTGAGTCTTCTTCTTCCTGCAAAAAGAAACAGAAGTTAAAGACAGTAGGTTTTGTTTTTTTTTTTTTTGTGATTTTTTTAAGAGAAATTACCATCCTCCTCCTCTCTTCTCTCAATAAATTTCATTCCCTCATAAAATCCAAAATACCTAGAGCCCACACTTCCTGGGTTCTCTGTCTGAGAATACTGAGGATTCCTAGTGGTGGTGCATAATTGGCCTTACAAATTGTACGTGTTTTTCACAGAGAAAAGGAAACGTAAAGATTTCAAATTCTTCAAGGGTAAGCCTCCTATTCCCTTTTTTCACTTCTAGTTTCTTTGGTTTAAGTATGTTGAAAATTATGTATTAAATGCATAATTGGTTTTCTATCTCTGTAAAATTATGGCTTCTGTAAAAATGGGATCTGGGAAGATCCGCTTCCGCTAAAGTATCCCCTCATCATGGTTCACTTCAATTGATATCAAAGTGAGGTTTTGTTCCCAAATTTCCAATTTTTATGAATTAATTTTACATTTTTGGTGGGGTTTTAGTTTCTGCATTCTGTGATTCATGTGACGTTTTATTTTGAATGTGGTTTTGTTCATGGATGTTTCAGGATTGGGCATATAGAATTATGGCTTTCTTTTACGAATATGGTGATGTAAAGGCCCGTGTTTTTGGGGCATAATTTTGTTTAGGCTTAAGGCTTCCTCCCATGCATAAGTCTTCAAATTGCATGTCCTTAGATGCAACCACCTCAATTTCTTAGGGCTTAAGGCTTTCTCCTAAGAAGACACACGGTTTGATGATGTTTCCTATGTGACCTCACCCTTTGTATGTGTTCAACTTAGGGATTTCAACGCATAATCCACAACAACGCAGCCTAAACTCAATGCATAGATGCTTGGCCGGCCAATCAATGCATAGACGAGGCCTTTCGACGTTCGCGTGGGCGAAACGTTCAAATGCATCACTGAGCGAAGCGTTTGCTGCGCGCTTGCTCGACGCATAGGCTACTCTCGCTCTTTCTGGTCTCGCTAGTCTCGCTCTCTCCCACTTTCTCGCTCAAAATCTCACTCTCTCCTTCAATCTTGCTCGCTCCAATCTCGTTCTCTCCCACTTTCTCGCTCTCTCTAATCTCATTCTCCTACTTTCTTTAACCATATGTCTTTACACAAATTTTCCAGATTTTCTCCAAAATCAATTTCCCTATTTTTCTTTCAATTCTTCAATCCTTTCTTCACTATTTAGGATTTAAGTCCCTAAGGTTTTCTCTTCTTTTTTATCCTTTTAGGGTCCTCCCTACTCGTACCTAGGATCAAATTTTTCTGTATTCCTTGTTAAATAGGGCGCGACTCCTTGTTGATAACTGCTTATGTTGGAAATATCAACACTAATACTTGTTATTAGAAATGTATCTGCTGACACTTATCAACCTTTTGTCAGAATAATCTTCGTTCTCTCCCTTAGAGTAGCGTAGATTATCAACAGTTTATCAACATCTGTCAGTTTATGGTTATCATAACTATAATACTTAACTCATATTCATTATAGTTTACATTCAATCTAACTAATTGTTGATATACAGAAATGCGACAATTATTATAGTTATTATGACAAATGTAAAATTATTAGATTATTTACATAACATAGGATTTAACTTTCTCCTAGTTAATCCTTTAATCACCTACTTAAGAAGGAAAAATAGAAATCCGAGTTTCACAGCTGGTGTTGCTCATGGTGATCTCGCTGGTGTCGCTCGTGGTGATCTCGCTGGTGTTGCTCTAGGGGATCTCGCTGGTGTGGCCCATGGGAATTTCACCAGTAGAGCCGTCAGTGTAAAATTCCTTTAATAAATGAATTAATTGAGGTATTTTACTAAGAATTCTCAGTGGTTTAACTGGAAAATATGTCCTTTCAGGCCAAGAGGAGCTAGGAGAAGCATGTAACCCGTTAAGAGGCCAACAAGCTATGAGTGACTATGTGATGAATTAATGTTTTAATAATTTAGAAACTATGGTTCCTTTGAAGCTATTTCTCATGCTAAGTCTTGGAAACTATGATTTCTGTGAAGTTAGTCTCATGCAAGTGTTTAAATGATGTGCCAAGCAACATAATTGTGAAACGGTTTCTCATGCTAAGTAAAGCATGTTTTACATGAGATTTGTGTAAATATGTTATCCTGTCCAAATAATTTCAGTAGGTTTAAGTAACTCCATTTTTATGATGAACCAGTATGATGGATGAACTGGTATGATGATGATTTGAGCACTAATCTACTAAATGTTTATGACTAGTTTTACTTAAAACGAGGTACCGAAAGACACTTGAGAAGGTACCTGGCCAATTTGATACTGAAGAACTTTTGAGAAGGTGTCTGCCCAATTTGATACCGAAGGACATATGAGAAGGTATCATAGAAGCTCGATACTGAAGGAAAAATTTGAGAAGGTATCTGAGCGAAAGTACTTAAGGATACTGAAGGACAATGAGAAGGTATCCACGTCGAGTACCTGAGGATACTAAAGGACAATGAGAAGGTATCCTAGTCAGGTACATAAGGGACGATGGTACTCAGTTATAACCACGTGCACGTAGGTAATACGACATTGAGGGATTGAGCAAAAGAGTTTTCCCCGACTAAGGTTGACGTTGAGGGTTAGAACTATTAGTTCACTCTCAACTAAGGATAAAGGCAGTCATATATTCTTCTAGGCTAGAAGGATAGATTGAAATATCTAATGCTTGTAAATGTTTATCAACGCTTGATGTTTACTAATGTATGAGTTTTCCAAGTATGTTTTCCATGTCTAACGCATGATTAGTGGTTTTACAAGCTAATGAAATATACAATAGCATACATCCATACATACATTGAACTATATATTATAACAATTATAATATAAATGATACATGGATATGCTATTAATGCATGCATGTGTATGTTATAACTTTTACACTATATGATGCATGGGCATGCTACATTAATTAAATCATGCATATACATATATTATAACACTTACAATATAAATGATGCATGAAATTAAATGCATAACCTATGGTGGGATTTTATTTTATATGATATACAATACGACATATAAAAAGGAATAAAACATACAACACATATATATTTCAAAAAACAGTTAATGGACCGAGATTGGACACCTATTATAAAAAATAAAGGCTAACTATTACAAAATAAAAGCAATTTGGCTCGAAACAGGTGGACCGAGCCTAGAGCTGCTGAAACCAGACCAGGAATAAAACCCAAGCAGCTCAAACCGGAAAACCCACGAATCGAACCGGATCGGCAGACCACAAACCATGCACTAATCGAAGCATAACCATGTGAAATCTCCTTCTCGGAGCGTCGCAACGCTATGAAGTATTTCTTTGTCTCCCGCATCGCAGTGTCGTAATGCTAGGGCACAGCATCGCGATGCTACTGTATAGCCAAGAAGAAGGTGTCAACATTTAGGGAACGTTTGGACGCCTTTAAATTGGACCAAAGGATTCATTCTTCAGATCACAACTCAAATTATATTTCGAAAGAGTGGGAAAGTTGAGGAAAAGTGCGTTGAGAGCAAAATCCATGCGTTGGTCTTAGAACTTCAAAGAGGACGCATTAGACAGAAAGCAACATCGAATTGGAACGAGGATTTCTCTTAGAATACTCGTGCATTTGATGTGATTCTAAAATCATCTGAAAGTGAAAGGAGTCTAGTTTTCATGGTGGGGCTGTCGGAGAAGAAGCTCCAAGGAATCGGGCTGAAGAATGAGGAAAAGACAGAGGGTTCGAGCTGTCGAGTAAGATGGCCCAGTCTTGATGTTTTGATATTTCTGGCCAAACCACTAGAAGTTATGAGCTAAGATTTTGAGCTATGCTTCCTGAGACATTTTAGAGAATATTTGTAGAAGGAAGTATCTCTAGATAAAGCCTATAACTATGAGTAATCTGAGCTTTAATGTGAATCTAGATTTTAGGGTTCAAAAGGGAGCCCGAGGTGACAAAGGAACTTCTAGAGAGGAAGGTTCCTAAACGATCAAAGGTGAGTGACTAAAATGTTTAAAATGTTTTAAGAAACCATGTGCTAAAGAAAGATCTTTCAGATAAAGATATGTTTTCTATGTTTTATTAGAGAAAGTCTTTGTATGACTAGTTTTACTTAAAACTCGATACCGAAGGACATTTGAGAAGGTATCCGAGTAGCTCGATACTGAAGGACACAATTGAGAAGGTATCTGAGCAAAAGTACCCAAGTGTGGGGTAATTCTTCTGATAAAAATCAGTTTTCTGGTCACTCACTAGGCTTTATAGCTCATGCTTTCCAAATGTTTTTCCTTTTCCCAGGTAGCGAAAGGTGAGAAATTTCAGGGTGTTGCTAATTTCAAGGTCTGCCACATGCCACAGATACACTTCCGAAGGGGTTTACAGTTGGTTGTTATTGTAAACTTGTATTTAAGTCTTGGAGTTTTATAAACATTACATTATTGTAATATAAGATGGGCCTACTTAATCCGCTGTTGTATTGTCTCCTTGACTTAATCAGTTGTATGTTGAATTTGTTCATTGGTATCAGAGTTATTTTCGCAAGAGTTATTAGGCAGTAAGTGTCAACCAAAGGGTTGATAACTGCTGCAGTCGCATCCCTCTCCTAGACTAAGAGGGTGGTCTGGGGCAGGGTGTAACACCAGCAAGATCTCATTACCTGCGACACCAATGATACTCAGCCCCCAACGACACCAGTGATACCCACTCACCAGCGACACCAGCAATACCTGCCCAATTTCTAGCGAGATTCCTCTCTAGAGCGAGATCCTCTTCATAATTTTTAGTGAGCTCTCCTTCATTAGCGAGATATTCTTCACAAAATTAGCGAGATCCTCTTCACAAAATCTCGCTATAATCTCCACTGTGAGTTGTTTTCTTGTTCTTCCTAAGCAGTTGTTTGCTTATGCACAGGTTCTCTGTTACAACTTTAAAAATCCATAACTCAAACTCCAGACCTCTTTTGAAGAATCTTCCTTCTACAAACATGTTTAGAATTGAGTTTTCTTATCTTAAAATTTCAGCCACAAATTCCTTATAGTTTGGCCTAGAGCTCCCAATCTTCCCCTCGAGTCCTGATTAACCCAGGACTCTGTCCCTTCTGTAATTTCATCACTTTCCATTTTTCTTCTCCTGCCTTCTTTTTCCAGCAAGATAACCTTGAAAACTAGATTCTCCCATCTTTCAAATGGCACTGATTTCACTAAATTTGCTCATGTAAATTGCCAAAACCAAACTTTCAAAATTCTTCTTCCTTTTAACCTTCTTGCCGCTTCCCAAATTCAAGGATTAACCGCCACGTCAACTCATGTTTAATGTCTCCAACCCAAGCCAATAAGTGAGTTTTTATTTAATACATTTTTCTTTTCCTTTCTCCTCAACTTCTATAAATAACATGGATTTTCATCTATATGATATTTAATATATCACGCCTTTGGTGAAACATACTTGTTTAGGTACTTAGAATTCGGCGTTTACACTTAGCTTACACGAGCTTATTTCTTCATGCTTCAACCTCCTATCCTTCCTAAGTCATGGCTTCATTCAACTCATTAAGAGACATCTCATTACTTACTCTTACTTAAAATAATTAGGGTTTGAGATTTACAAATTCTTTCCCCCTAAAAGAAATTTCCTCCTCGAAATTTGCTCGGACTTACTTATAACTAGAGTTTCATAACATCCTTTGATCGTGAACCTTACAACCTTCTTCATTTATTTCTTCTTCTCCTATTACCATGCTTTCGCTGCACTACTTTGATATTATCTTTGTTCATTTTATATAATACTAGTATATATGAACAACTTAGTCATTATAGTTCACTGTATCTGTCACATCCTCTGGCAACTCTTCCGTTCTTCATTGAGTCATAGTACTCATTTATTACTAGGGTGGTCTTTTTTTTTTCATTTTCCCACAATACCACTGAAACCTTCTTTTCCAGTTATCATACCTTTGTATTGCTTGCTAGCTGTAAATTCATATTTGTGTCAACTAGGCTTCTCGACCTCACCGAGAGCACTCTTTTTAGGATGTCCTTTCTCTCCATACCTGAGAGAAGACATTCTTTGCATTATAAAATTTCCCAAACTATGGCTTACCATACTGTCTACATAAGGTTTTCTTAACTGTACCAGTCCCTAGCTTAGTTACAATTCAAACTTCGAGCTATTACCTGGAACCTCAGCAAATCTGGACCTTTTTCCTTTTTATCTTCCACTGACCATTTTGTTCCTTACTTTTATACTCAACGTCCCCTTGGTACATTTCGAGCTCACTGTTGCTCATCTTTTCCCTCCTCTTAGAAGCAATCTAACTAAGACTTCCTCTAGATTACCTCCTTTCCTTTGAATTCTCTAAAGTAGACTTCACGTTTGCCACCAACCTCTGAGCAATCCTGCTATACATTCTATTTCTAGTGAAAAGTCTATGTTTACGTGTGTGACTCCTGACTTCCACTCAAGTACTAGTAGTGAATTGAGTAACCCTGTCGGCCTTTGCCTTTCAGGTTTTACTTGTTGACAAATCAAACATCACATAGTACTTTTCTTATTTTGCTAGACTATGCCTTAGTTTACTAGTCTAGGGTGGCCATTTTGCTCACTTCTTATGATTCTTTACTGCGTTACCACTTAACTGGGAAGGAACTCTTATGGTTCTCTTCTTACAATCATAACTTGCATTCTTAGTTGAGAGAGAATCTTTACTCAATCCCTCAACATCAATTTATGGATAGAATGGAGTGTTCTCGACACTATCAATCACAACTTTTCCCTTATTTGTACAATTCTGGTTCAAATACTATCATGCCTTAGGTATTATTGCTCAGATATCTTCTTCTGTCCTTTCAGTATCGAGCTATTCAAATTCTAAGACACTATCAATCACAACTTTTCCCTTATTTGCATAAGCTTTAGCAATTTACTTAAAATATTTAAAGCATTTAGAGTCACTCACTCCCGCTGTTGGAACCATATAACCAAGAAATACAATCTGGTCTAACTAAAAATCACATTTGCTGAACATGGCATACAACTGCTTCTCTCGCAGCGTCTATAAAACTATCGTCGAATGATTCCCATTTCCTCCTGCTTGAATACACCAATATGTCATCAAGGTGACACACTGGATCTGTTGTAACCCTTATTTATTAATTCCTATAGCTGAACTTTCAACTCCCTAAGTTCTTCTGGCACCACGCATAATGGTACCTGAAAAAAAAATAGGTGTTGTATCTGGAATTAAATCAATAGTAACCTTCAACTTCCTTGTCAGATTGTAAATCTGATAACTATTCAGGGAAGACATCCAGGAATTCTTGTACAACTGGTACATCCTCAGGTTTCATCTTCTCATCCTATGAAATCGTCATATAGCCAAATAGGCTTCACATCTTTTGCTTAGCAGCTTCCTAGCCTTCACTGTTATTATTAGGCTTCATGAAATATTCCTTTGCTTCCCACAAATACTATCTCTTGCTCACCAAATCTTTCGAACATATCCATCCTTTAAACAATTCATACAGTTGTAACATTTATTCGGAGGATCCATGCTCTAGAGTGACATCAATTCCCAAAAATTTAATGGAATCACTTCATATCTATACTTATTAACCATTACCCCAGAGCCTATAAAACTCTTACACTGTTACAACCCTTCCACACCATAATAATAACTACTTAGGGACATGCTCTCTACAATCTTTTCTACAAGTAGTGCAACATGCTAGATACAACAAAGGTATAGTATCATAAGCAACTAGTTCATAAATATATCGATACATAAAGTTACTTTACCATTCACAATATTAGGTGACTCTTCCGCCTCCCAGTAGGACAATTTGTAAAACTTGCCCTAACGCTGAGGTCGTCTTGCTTCCTTTCTCATTTCCCTTTCTTTGAATTCCTTCCTCGGCTCCTGAGTCGCTAGGCTTATCTATCATCCGTAAAATCATGTCGTGTTCCATCTGAACTCCTCGACCTAGCTGGGCATTCCTTCTCGAAATATCCTGCCTCTCTATATCGAAAACATACGTTTCCCCCTTACAACATGTCCTCGAAGATGCTTACCACAATTCATACATAAGGGTTTTCTTACCCGTACCAGCTACCAGCTCGGTAGGATGCCAAAACCTTGATCTATCATCCATACTATTCACAAGTCTTGGCTTCTTCCTTCCTAACCTATGCTGACTTGTAGCTCTCTGTCCTTTATCAATACCTATTAGGTCATTCTCAATACCATGCTCTGCTTACGAATCCGCAAGGACGGATTCAACACTTTTCGCCAACCTTTTGACGATCCTATTAAATATTTCGTCCTCTGACTGAGGATCTGTTCCTGTGTGCGGAATCCTCGACTCCCCATCAGAAGTCGTTTCCTGATTTACTGGGTCTTTACCTTTCCATTCATTAACATTTGNACTGAGGATCTGTTCCTGTCTGCGGAATCCTCGACTCCCCATCAGAAGTCGTTTCCTGATTTACTGGGTCTTTACCTTTCCATTCATTAACATTTGGATTCCCTCGAATCTCGGAACTTCTAAAGGTAGGGTCAGGGTTCCCATTGTCTGTCTGCCTGCTCTGCTTGCCACTTTTCTTGACATCTTCCTCTTACTTAAGTAGTACACATGTTAAGGACTCAAGACTCATACTTATATATATAAACTTTTCCCCCCTCTTCCCAAAATCTTTTTCTCTGATACCAACTTGTCACACCCTACACCAGATTACCCTCCTAACCTGGATGGAATGGTGACTGCAGCAGTTACCAACCCTTTTTGCTGGCACTTACTACCTATCTTACCTTAAAATAATATTCAAACCCTAAATACAACATACATAATAACACAGAGCTTAGCACATTTACATTACAGGGTTTTGCAACATTTTTTTTTACATAGATAATACAACCTAGTGAGCCCCATCAAAATTATTAGTCACTAGACAGATACATGTGTACTAGCTAATACAGGTCTACAATTACGTTTCCTTCAACCTGTTTCTTTGAGTGGCAGAGCAGCAGCAGAAAAGTCTTCTGGAAACTGACCACTACCTGAAAGTAAAACATTTGAAAACGTGAGCTAGAAGTCCAATGAGTGACTTAATAAAACATAAATCTCATGCTCAAAACCTTAAGCTTCAAAACATAATACTAAAACTAGAATATACCAAGCAAACGTGTACATAAAAACCTTTAAAACCATCGTATCTAGAACCTGAATCTTAATTGAGAATGAACACTCACTGCTCTAATTCCCAACGTCAAGCCATGGTCGGATGAGACCTCTACCTCGACCCGTTCACATTAAACTATGGCTAGAAGAGATCCCTACATCGATCTCTTTAAATATTCCGATGGCATTTTAAACAACATCCTTAAGATATAAACATTGACAACAACTCTTATACGTCAATAATCATCATTAAATCTTAGTTGAGAACGAGCATACACTACTCTAACTCCCAACGTTTATTATCGGCCAAGAGACCCATACTTCGGCCTCTCATTCATACTTGCCTACATACACACGGAGTTTGCTATGTACCGTCAACACCTTAGGCACATTTATTTAGATACCTTCCTTACCAGTATCCCTATTCATTATGTTTAGAAATACCAACGCATGTACCTTGGTAACCTTAGGTATTTAAACATAGTACGTCAAGTTTCATTCAACCTTATCGTTAACCCTAATGCACGCTTCATATTTTGTGAAATAAGTTGGCTTAAAACATATTGAACCAGCTTGTAAAACCACTAATCATGCGTTGGACATGGAAAACATACTTGGAAAACTCATACATTAGTAAACATCAAGCGTTGATAAACATTCACAAGCATTAGATATTTCAAGTTATCCTTCTAGCCTAGAAGAATATATGACTGCCTTTATCCTTAGTTTAGAGTGAACTAATAGTTCTAACCCTCAACGTCAACCTTAGTCGGGGAGATCTCTTTTGCTCAATCCCTCGACGTCGTATTACCTATGTGCACGTGGTTGTAACTGAGTACCATCGTACCTTATGTACCTGACTTGGATACCTTCTCATTATCCTTCAGTATCCTTAGGTACTTGACTTGGATACCTTCTCATTGTCCTTCAGTATCCTTAAGTACTTTCGCTCAGATACCTTCTCAAATTTTTCCTTCAGTATCGAGCTTCTATGATACCTTCTCATATGTCCTTCGGTATCAAATTGGGCAGACACCTTCTCAAAAGTCCTTCAGTATCAAATTGGTCAGGTACCTTCTCAATGTCCTTCGGTACCTCATTTTAAGTAAAACTAGTCATAAACATTTAGTTGAACACTAAAGATTAGTGCTCAAATCATCATCATACTAGTTCATCCATCATATTGGTTCATCATAAAAATGGAGTTACTTAAACCTACTGAAAGTATTTGGACAAGATAACATATTTACACAAATCTCATGGAAAACATGCTTTACTTAGCATGAGAAACCGTTTCACAAATATGTTGCTTGGCACATCATTTAAACACTTAGCATGAGACTAACTTCACAGAAATCATAGTTTCCAAGACTTAGCATGAGAAATAGCTTCAAAGGAACCATAGTTTCGAAATTATTAAAACATTAATTCATCACATAGTCACTCACAGCTTGTTGGCCTCTTAACGGGTTACATGCTTCTCCTAGCTCCTCTTGGCCTGAAAGGACATATTTCCCAGTTAAACCACTAAGAATTCTTAGTAAAATACCTCAATTAATTCATTTATTAAAGGAATTTTACACAGACGGCTCTACTGGTGAGATCCCCATGAGCCACACCAGCGAGATCCCCTAGAGCAACACCAGCGAGATCACCATGAGCGACACTAGTGAGATCTCATTACCAGTGACACCAGTGATACTCAGCCCCCAACGACACTAGCGATACTCAGCCATCAGCGACACTAGCGATACCCACTCACCAGCTACACCAGCTATACCTATCTAATTTCTAGTGAGATTCCCCTCTAGAGCGAGATCCTCTTCACAGGTTCTCTGTTACAACTTTAAAAATCCATAACTTAAAATCCAGACCTTATTTGAAGAAACTTCCTTTTACAAACATGTTTAAAATTGAGTTAACCTTCTTACCTTAATCTTTCAGCTACAAATTTCTTATAGTTTGGCATAGAGCTCCAAATCTTCTCCTTCGGCCCTGATTAACCCAAGATTCTATCCCTTCTGTAATTTCATCACTTTCCATTCTTCTTCTCCTGCCATCTTTTTCCAGTAAGATAACCTTGAAAACTAGATTCTCCCAGCTTTCAAATGGCACCGATGTCACTAAATTTGCTCATGCAAATTGCCGAAACCAAACTTTCAAAATTCTTCTTCCTTTTAACCTTCCTGCCGCTTCCCAAATTCAAGGATTAACTGCCACGTCAACTCATGTTTAATATCTCTAGCCCAAGCCAATAAGTGAGTTTTTATTTAATACGTTTTTCTTTTCCTTTCTCCTCAACTTCTATAAATAACATGGATTTTCATCTATATGATATTTAATATATCACGCCTTTTGGTGAAACATACTTGTTTAGGCACTTAGAATTCGGGGTTTACACTTAGCTTACACGAGCTTATTTCTTCATGCTTCCACCTCCTATCCTTCCTAAATTGTGGCTTCATTCAACTCATTAAGAGACATCTCATTACTTACTCTTACTTAAAATAACTAGGGTTCGAGCTTTACAGGTTTCATGGCAGTTCGATTGGCGGTTGGATTGGTCCACGACTTGGTTTGAGTGGTTCAAGGTTTGGTTCACTTGTATCGAATCAGATGGCTTATATTAATGTAATAGTTAGCCATTTTATTTATTTTTTTATAGTGTCCTATCCCAGTCCATCAATCTTTAGTTTTTAAATATATGTCATGTATGTTTTATTTCAATATATATGTCATATTGTATGTCATATAGATTTTAAAATCCCACCATATGTTATGCATTTATCATCATGCATTATTTTATATTATAAGTGTTATAATATTAGAATATATATGATTTAAATTATATAGCATGCTCATGCATCCTATAGTATAATTGTTATATTATATAAATGCATGCATTAATAACATACACATGCATCATATATATTATAAGTGTTATAATATAAAGTATGAATGTATATTTTCTTTAAAGAATGTTATTAATGTCCTTCATTACTTTATCATATGTAAATGTTATATATATATTAGTAATGAAATTGAGATTGCATAAAGCATGACATTACCTTAGGTTAATTTATAATTGTTATGATTAACTAATGTATGTCAAGCATGCAATGAATGAATTTTAATTGTTTCATTTATTTATAATCGTTACAATTAAATGAAGGTAGGCTATGTTCCTTCGACGCAGCTCTTATTCTTATTGAGAAAGGAAAAGCTGTAGGCAATTAGAATTAAAATCAATAATAAAGAGCTGCATACAAACCTTAGGTTATAATCGTTTTTAAAAATGTTTTAAAATGTGATTGAGATAGACCTAAGATCACATTTCTAATGAGATTAGAAATCTTAGATTAATCTTTTAATCGGTTTAATAGGATTAAATTGATTTCTTATAAAAGATTAAATATGTAGCAAATATATCTATAAGGGACCTTTTGTCTAAGGTGAGTTCTATCTAGGCTAGGATACTTAAGATGACAGAAACGTCACACCCCTACCTGAGAACCTACCTGGAAAGGTGAATTAGATAAATTTGATACATGCATGCAAGTTTGATTAAGGTTTATTAAAGAGTTTAATAATACTTCAATCAAAATTGTTTAATCATCAAAGACAAATGTTGTTTTTAAGAAAATTAAACTTTCACTTAGTTAAAATCATTAGTCGGGTTTTTCCTAAGTTAATTAACCCTAGGCAAAACACTCAGTGGGAGTCCTTGAAAATTCACACCGTGTGATCTACACTCGGCCTCGAGGCATCAGGGGTGTCCCCCTATCAGTGGCATTTGGATAGGTCAATATCTAGGTGAGCGGAGAGAGTGTTTATAGTAAGTGTGAGCAAGAAGTGTAGCAGCACATCCCTCAGTCATTCTTATTAGGTCAAACTAAAGTTTCATGCATCGCCTCGTGGCATCGTGGGTGTCCTCCTAAAGGATGACAGTTTTGCATTATGCTTTATTCAACCTCAAGAAATGGATAGTGCTGCTTTAATTTCATGTTCCAATCGGTTTTTCCCTATGGTTGGCTCATTGGGGCGGAACTCTAGGACTTAAAATAAGGGATTACACTTACAAGAATTGTTAAGCTAGTTGAATGTATTATGGACCGAACAATGGTGACTAATAGTGACAGTAACAAGGAGTTGTTATGTCTATTGGTTGAGAATATCTCATTTCAGTGAAGAGATACTTGATCACCCTACGGTAATTTTTGTCCTGCCACACTGAAACATCATTGAAAAATTAGATGTCACTTAGAGTACATTAGAATTTTGCTAAAATTGATTGGTTGTTTAAATGATTAATGTAAAATAAACTAATTTGAAAATAGTTTGTCAATTTTAGCAATTTATATCATGGCTACCGTTATACTAAACTTGCTCGTTGCCGAAAAGTTAACTGGCAAAAATTATGCTACTTGGAAAACCATGATCAACACGATTTTAATAATCAATGATCTTCATTTTGTCCTAATGGAGGATTGTCCTCCCATTCTTGCTCAAAAGGCTCCTCAAAACATATGAGAGGCACATGAACGTTGGACAAGGGCGAATGGAAAGGTCCAAATGTATATTTTGGCTAGTCTTACCGATGTCTTGGCCAAGAAGCATGAGCCCATGCTCACAGCCCGTGAAATCATGGAGTCTCTGAGGGGAATGTTCGGACAACCGTCTGCGCAACTCAAGCACGACACTCTTAAAAAAATCTTTAATGCCCGTATGCAAGAAGGGGCATTTGTTCGAGAACATGTTCTCAATATGATGGTCCACTTCAACGTGGCAGAGATGAAACGGTCTACCATTGATGAAGCCAGTCAAGTTAGCTTCATATTGAAATCTTTACCTGAAAGTTTCCTTTGTATTGGAATCTTTATATTGGGTGGAAAACTAGTTTTAGGGTTTAGCAAACATAGCTCCAATTTTTCAAATTTTACAAATATTGCAAAATCCCCAAATCATGTTTCACACCTTCACACCCTCAATCTTTATAGTGTTGGGTTTGATGCTCTAAATCTCGTAGGGTTCTATAGTTTGTAAATGTTATGTATAAACTCATTGTTTATTTAATAAAATATATGATATTTTATTCCAATTTTTGTTGCATTAATCACAAACTAATAAACTAAATTGCATGATTATCTCATAACTTAAACATGTATGTAGAGACATATGGATGGATCATGTTTTAAGTGATAACCTAAATGATCTGTAGTAGATGGATAAGGCTGGATACCTTATCCTGGTGACAATACGAGTATGACCCGCTTTGTTGATGTTACAATTGTTGCAAAGTGCTATAAGTGATTTAATCCTGATCATTCATGTGGAGACATGTGAGTGGGGATATTCTATACAAAGAAGTTTGTATAAGGCTGGACCACGAAATAAGTAGTATATAACACCATTCTTAATAGATACTTCCATTTCATTAGGATGACCATACATAACACGACCTAAATCCTGCGTGAGTTGTGAACTCCTGCCTATGAAGGCGGTTCTTTGATTTGTATAGGTGAGAGTAGCCAAATCACTGACTCAAGATGCCTACCATTTTAGAAATTCATTTGATTGGGGAGCTGGGAACACAACTAAATAGGACGAAATTCACTCATTCTCCAATGTTAGGGAAAGTAGATAAATTGCTCCCTTAAGGGTTAATTCCGAGGCTTGAACATAGTGGCGCCACACCCTCTTCTGGCTCAAGAGGGGTTAGTCATAGTGAGACTATGATTTATTGTTCATTATAGGAATCAGTGGTACTGAAGGAGTTAGATGTAACTACAAGGGCAAAACGGTTAATGGTCCAGCTGTACTTACAAGTAATTTGTGAAGGGTCGTCGTACTGTGGATTGGTTATATCCAATGGACACAGAAATATATCTGTAGTGCGAAGAGTGTAGCTATCAATCTTTAGTGGAGTTCCAGACAGTTAATGGATGGTGAATAATTTAATTAAAGAGTTCAATTCATTATTCACGGATCGTTGGAGCTTCAAGCTACAGGTCCATGAGATCCATGAGGTTGCTCATCGATTTTTATGAGAATCAAGTTTTGGATTAATTTGGATTGTTCAAATTAATTGAGATAATTAAGTATATATGATATAATTAAGTTTATGTAATTGTATATAATATAATTACTATAATGTATTTGATACATTATAATATAAAGAATTTATGAGAGGAATTAAATATGTGAATATGATTCAAATGTTAATTATAGGAATTAGATTCATATAATTAGAATTTAATATAAATATGATTTATATTATAAGAGAGAGAAAAGAAACTATAGGTTATATATTGTATAGGATACAATATTAAACTATAGGTTATATATTATAAATGTTATAATTTACTAAAGTATCTCAAAGCATGCAATGTATGGTTTTAACTTATTTCATTTGTTTAGAACTGTTACAACAAAATGAAATTGGAATTTAAAATCAATAATTCAGAATTGGATGCAAACCTTAGGTTATAATCATCTTTTAAAATTGATTTAAAACATGATTCAAATAGACCTAAGATCGCTTTTCTAATGAGATTCGAAATTTAAGTTTAAACTTTTAATTGATTTGATAGGATTAAATTTATCTTAATTAAAAGATTAAATATTGTAACAAATATATCTACAAGAGACCTTTTGTCTAAGGCTGGTTTTGTCTAGGCTGGAGTATTTAACTTGATGAAGACATAACACCCCTATTTGGGAACTTACGTGAATTAGATAGATTTGTTACAAGCATGCAAGTTTGATTCAAGTTTGTTAAAGAGTTTAATGGACCTTAAACAAAATTGTTTAACTATCCAAAGGCAAGTGTTGTTTTTAGGAAAATTAAATAATCACTTAGTTAAAATCAGTAGCCATATTTTCCTAAGTTAATTAAGCCTAGGTAAACCCTCAGTGGGAGGAGAATGTGATATACGATGCTTGGTTTCATCATTTTCACGTTTATCCTTAAAGTCCACACCGTGAGATCTATACTCGGCCTCGAGACACCATTAGTGTCCCACTTAGATCCACTTGTATGTCTCTACATACTTATTTAAATTACATAAAATAACTTAGGATCTTAGTTTATTGGATTGAGTATATGATTATAAAATAACACTTATTTTATTAACAATATGTTTATACAAAGTTTACAAACTAGGTGATTACAAGGAGATTTAGGACACAAATCCCAACATAAATTAGGTGTTTGATTAATTTAATATTTGATATTAAATTATCGTTTATTTAATTAAATTAACATTATTTAATTAATTATTTAAATAAATTGTTTTCAATTCTAAAAATAAAATTCAGGTTTTATTTTATTTTTAATTTTAGTCTTAATGAAATTTAGATTAAAATTGAAAAATTAAAAAAGAATTGAAAAGCAAAAATTGGAAAATTACACTATTGAGTGGAGTTTTCCAATTTTGCATCTTCAAATGAAGTAGTTTCCTCCAAGCCAAACACCTAACCCATTAAATTTAAGCTCCTTGAGGTGTCAATAAGTTGAAGCTAAATAAACTGAGAAATTCGTGGGCAAGGTAGTGGTTTTAGTTCTTGCTTAAACTCTACTATTCTATCTAATAATCCTCCTCATCCCTTAATAAATTGACCTCAATTTGAGATTCCACCTCTTAATCCAAGTTAGAAGATAGTAGAGAAGCTTCTCTTGGTGGTCTACAGAACATTTGGAGGTTGATTTCGTGCTGAGGAGTAAAGATTTGATAAAGTAGTTATTATATAAAGATTATATGATAAATTAGTTATTATATAAATATATATCAATTAATTTATGTATTATTTTTAATTTTTTGAAAAGTATCTTTAGGGAGGGAGTTGTAACGACCTCCCCCTTTGTTCTCTCTACTACGTTATTGGGAATAGGGTATTGAATCAGTTGATCATCTTCTTCATCCATGGATTGGGTTACAGAACAATTCTGTAATTTTTTCCAAGCTCTCTCTATTACTCGTTCTTCTTCCACTCTCAGTTAATTATTTCCGTCACCAAATAGCTAGAGCCCACACATTCCTGGACTCTCATCCCAGTGAATATAGGGAAAACCATTTTGGTGGTAGCCATTTGAAATTTAAGGTTTCAAGTTCATGTTTTTACAGAGAAGGGGATGCGTGAAGAAAACATTCTTCACAGGTAAGTCTCCTCTTTCCTATTCTCCTTTTAATTATTGAGCATGTTGTATTGTTATATTAATTGCATAACAATTATGTTTGTTTCTTTGTGAAATTAATTTTTCTGTAAATTTGGATTTTTGGGCCCGATCCCGTTTCCGCTGAAGACCTTCAATGGTTCCTTCAAGAATAAGTTTACTTGTTCACAAACCACGAGTTTTAGGACAAAACCTAATAATTGTATGTTTAGAAAGTTGAGTCCTTACAACAAAAGGAAATCCTTGGATAGTAAGTAATACTCCCACTGTTTTAATGCTCGAACAAGAGCATATAGCTCTCGTTCATAAGTAGTCCACATTTGCCTCGAGGTTTTGAGCTTCTCACCAAAAAGAGACAAATAAAAGAATGCAAGAGACAACTCCTTTGATTATCATGAGTTAAAAGTTGAAAATGGCACACACCCGTAGTTGGATGTTCGCATGACATCCGTGGGGACAAGCCAAAATGAAGAGTGTAACCATGACCAACTGTCTATAAGTGAATAAATGACGCAAAGTTTTGCTCACCGCATATAGATACATCAAGTTATTTTGATAAAGAAGAGATAAACATTCTATTTTGAAAACTAGAAAAGTGTCTTTGAACAGAATTTTGTTACATAGAAGAATAAAGTAGGGCTTGCTAAGAATTAGCAAGGATGGAAGGAAAATGCAATGTTAGGTAATGTGCCTAAGTGTTTCATTCGGAGCAACCAATCATCGCAGAAATATAGGATAGGAATGGAGCATGATTGCCTTGGTAGAAGATATGCCTGAGGACAAGCATATATCTAAATTTGGGAGTGTGATAACTTATAGAAATACAAGTTATTTACGTCACCTTATCTATATATTGTGGCCAAAAGTTAGTAATTATGCGCCGATTGTATGAAAATTAGCCTAGTATGACAATAATTATAAATGTTCGCGATTACACCCACTAACACCAAAAAGATGAAAGACAAGCCAAACTTTACTTTGTTTTGCAGGAGACCAAGTCACTGCTTGCGCTCAAGGCTCATGAGAGACTAATCAACGCATCTCTGTCACATTGCACCCGTCAATCAATTATGAAGAGATGATTACCACAGTAATGGCGCAATGCGAAAGTCGGTCTAGAGCTATGCTTCAACCGCATGTTATAAAAATAAACATCGCATGCGAACCTATGATCGAAAGATGCAATTGAGCAACGCAAGAGCGGGAGATTAAGACACGTGTACAACTAACAATTGTGCAAAATTGATGGTCTGAATGCATAACAGAAGGAATAATATCCCTCCATCTTCGAAATTACCATAACAATCAAATGGGGACCACAAGGCCGAAGTCAAAGATCTGCACCTATAAATACCCCATTGATTTCAGAGAAAAGGTATGCTACTTGATACGAGGCTAAGTGTTGTAAGATTTTAGAGAGAAAATGTTGAACTGAGCGCTGAAGAGAAGAAATCCTAGAAGAGAACGAGATAAGGCCGAGAGGTGAATCTCAAATCCGACATACCATATTCCCGATCGAAGCTCTATGCAAAGATTCCTGTTACCGGTGGAGCAAGCCTGAGAGGGTAGCTCTTCCTGCCATCGAAACCATCCTATCCAGCAAGCAGATCTCCATCAAACCTGTGCCAAGACATTGACATTTATTTGTATCTATTCTATCTCTTTATTCATTGTATTTCATGACTTCTTTATCTCTTCATTCACTCATCATGTATCAAACACTTAGTAGAAATATTAAATGTTTCGATAGATTCCATCTACCATTTTCTGTCTATTTTCGTTTACCCATTAGTCACTTTCTTCATGATGTCTTCTTAATCCCCTGATGAACAATATGAATCACTAAGAACTTAATCTGTATTAAAGTTATAAAATACGTTTAGCTAAGGCATGCTAGACGACATCCTCATCTGTGAGAACAGAAGTGAGGATGTCATTCTAATCTATCGAGAGAAGATCAGGAGAGTGCGTTAACTAAAGCGAGTAGAACTTCCAAACATGGAAGCAACCTTACGTTCATTACATTAGTCTCTATCTCACCGTAGATACGTAGGAGTGCGACCGATCACTAAGAGGTGTATGCCAAGAGAAGAGCAGAACAGTATTTGTACCTTCAATCCAATTGAGGACTTGTGTTGTTTATATTATTTGTCTTTCTCTTTCTATTATGTTCATAAGATTTGTCGCCGCATCCCATATCTTTGCACAACCTTCACAACCAGCCTTACTCCTAGCATCTTGTACATGAAGTCTGTATCTTGTAACATCTAGCTTAGATTTATTGTATTTTTACGTTTTATCGCATCTTTACTACTTTCCTTTATTTTACCGTAATTTACATACTTGTACAAACTCCTTTTTAAAAGATTGAAAACCTGGTCGCACATACCATGAACATACCGCAATAACCAAAACCATTTTTCTGTGTTCGACCTCGGATCACACCGAGAAACTTGCGGTAGAATTACACTTGGTTCCATCGTAAAGAAACTTGTGACAACGCATGGCATACTACATGAACATCCATAATTAATGCATGTATAGAAGTAGTATCGCATCATTGTGAGCATTTAACATCATACACATCCCAAATCCAGCGTTTGAAGCGTTCCCGTCAAAAAGTTTAAAATGACATTATAATAATTTATCCACAAACAAGAGTTGCTTTTATATATTAAGATCTCAACAAACACAAAAATTTAAATCTAATCTTGCTCACAAAGTACAAATAATAGTTAGCTCCCAAAGAGAATAACGAAATTTATACTTACAAAGCAGTAGTTGGCTGCTTACGTATCAAAAAATTCCTAAAATAAAATATTAGTTGCTTTTGTATATACAACTTACCTTTCAACAAATACAAAAAATTAACTGAAGATTGAGAGAGTTGGTTATCTACTTTGGAGTGTCATTACTATTCCAAAAAATTTGCAAAGAATATATGCTTACTTAAGTATATAAAATCAAGAATTATTTAAAAATAAATGAATCATACTAAAAGAAATTATATAAAGTATGGAAACTATATTTATACAAACTTACCAAAAGGAATGAATGCTTAAACTTGCTATTCTTTTCTCTATTCTATGGATGAATTTGTTATGCCCTATATCCAGAACCTCCATGTACTCGTGCGAGCAATATCATATGAGTGTGTAAACAAAAAAAATATAAGTTGCGTTAATATAAGCATTTTATAAATAACGAAAGAAATGAACTCAACCCATAAATAACTACCATAGTTACACCTCTTCAAAGAAATGCATTTCCAACAATATTCAAACAACAACCTTCTCTCAACAAAATTGTATTTACATAATGATTCAACTTATTTCTCTTTTCGGGAACTTACATTGCTAGGTTAGAGGTAGAGGTTATCCTAGACTCCATATGCTTAAGAGATAGAAAAAGAAGAAGCATTGCAACTAGGTAAGACCATAAAATTAATATGAGAGATGAAAAGTAAAACTGTAATATAGAGTTTAGTAAAGAAATAAAATGTTGTAAATGGATCAAAAACTCTTGATGGTCACCTGCTGATGAACAAGAGTCATAGATAAAGTCAAATGTAGAATAACTTCTGTGGTTACCAATACCACAGCACCATTAGCATGCTGAAGACGATCTTTAAGGAGATTCAAGATGTCAAAATTCTCATTGCAATCTGATGGTACATTTTGGAAACCAATTCAAGTATGAGACATTGTGCCCATTCATTAAATTCTTTGATCCTACAAGCATATCATTTTGTTTCAACTAAGTATAATAGATATTTTACCGCTAAAATTCTCGACACTTACATATTATACAATGAATGTATAAGAACCATCCAATGGAGAGAATAGCTTAGAGAATCTAAAACAATACAATTACTACAATCCTAAAGTTATTGTTCCTTTCATGTACTATAAAACTTCTCCTGAACTGTGACTTTCTGCAAAGACAAATTAATAGCTAAAGCAGGGCCTTCATAAAGTGCAATAAGAAGAATATACAAGAACGTCCCAAAAGTTTTAATTATCCACCATGTCATTACCAAGATCCGAACTACGGAAAACTATGGCCAACAAGATCAAAACTATATGGGAAAAAGTTAATGTTTTGAACACCCCTTAGAAAAAGAACATGGGCACGGAACAATCTTGTACTACAGATTGATACAATTCTTGGTAAATGTATGTTATTTATAAAAGTAATTATGAATAAAGTTCAATATTTTGGATGACAAGAGTTGTAACCCAATAAAGTAAACAGTAAGGCCGGCAAACGCGTGAAGAAAAGCCATAAAGAAAAGCCAAAAAATAAGCTTTTTAATCAAATATCACCTACTCTATAATAAATAAAAAAAAAAAATCATGAAAGTCTTGCACATTTAAATTTTTACTTTTGATTCTCAGTAGCCAAACAAGCTAAAAAACACGAAGACTGGAAAATAAAGCTATACACAAAAACAAACTTGTGAATTAACATGTATATCATAAGATGTTGTAGGGCACATTCAAGCATTTTAAGAGAGAAAAATAACAAATAATATGTAGAGAATTATATCCATTGACTCTTAAAATGATTGCACATAACAACAAATATAAAAGCACATGTAACTAAAAGGACACTAGGAATTAATGCCATCGGTTATACACAAAGCATATCTAGATACAAGTATTTATAAGATCATTTTTTTACCACCCAATCCTTACAAAGGTTTTCTGAAAAAGAATTTGAATGAGCAAACTAAATCAAGCTAGTGAAATTTTGAAAAGCAAAATCCAAATTCAAGCTAAATGATTAATTTGAATAGGAGTAATACAATACCTGGCAACACAATCCAGTGATGGTAGTCCATAACCACCACTAACAACAGGACTGGCGACACCCCTGTTTTGCAAGCTCTACAGAAAATTACTCTAATCCAAAAGAACAAGATTGTGCTCATAATTACAAAAAGGCATAATGACCAACGTCCACAATGATGTGTTAAACCTAGCTACCTGCCAAACACATTTCAACAGTTAATAACTAGTGTATTGGATTTGTAAATATGAACAATATTCAGATTGTACCAGATGCATGAATAGATTAAAGTAACTAATATCACCAATCTAAGAAAGAAGTCACAAACATAAACGATAAGTATTATACACGACAAAAGGGTTGAAGGAAAAAAAAGAAAAAGACCTAGTGACCAACATCCACAAGGAAGTATTAAACCTAGCAACTTCCCAAACACACTTTAACAGTTAATAACTATTGTAATAGATATGAAAACATGCAACAGATTGTACCAGATGCATGAATCATGAGATTAAAGTAACTACATCACCAATCTAAGAATGAAGTGACAAACATAAGTGATAAAGTATTGAATATACAAAGAGAGAACTGAAGGAAAAAGAAAAAAAAGTAAAATTTTCAATTGGGAGGGGGGAATTCACAGGCCAAAAACAAAACCAGATGGTAGTAGTATGAACAATCTGATGCTTGAGCTATGGCAGAAGTAAATAGAAGCTAACCTCAAGAACTGCATTATACTCTTTTGATCGTTGACATACCTCTGATGTTCCTTAATATTCAGTTCCAAATGTTTTTATAGAAATAGAAGCCCTGCAGGAAAATAAATCCTCAACTTTCTACTTAACCTTGTTAAATATCTCCTTAAATTGAAAAACTTTGTTCTCAAACTGACTGGGAATTTCTGCAATTTTTTGCTGATTTCCGCAAACTATCTTCCTTTACAAAATCAAGTAAACACTTGTGATTGGCTGTTTGTAAGGCAGGATGAAGCTTCACAGACCTCAATTTCTCAATGTCTCTACCCAAATTCATCAACAGATCACAACGATCTTATATCTTTAGATTCATGGACTCAGTTCCCATCAATGGAATGAAAAGCCAAAAAGCAAAAACTCAAAAAAGTTCAAAATTCCATCAATCCAAACAAATATCACAATAAACCACAAAATATATAGAAAGAAGTGATTTCAAAAGCCAACAAACACAAGTAGTTAACATAAGAAAGGAGAACTCTTAACAACCATCTATCAAATAAGAAAGTAGAACTCTAAAGATTAATTTCGAGACTCGTGTCCTTAGAATTAGACTCTTTCTATAAATACTTCAAGAAAAGCAGTTTTTACTATTCTACAAATCATGTCAAACTCAATCTATGTCTATTAAGTTGAATAAGTCTACAACCATCTATCAAATAAAGCTTTACGATACAAAACACAAAATGAATGACACACTTAACAAGAAAAAACAATCTAACAATGAACAAAATACATAACAAGTGGAAACATATCACAAATCATCCACCATTTGAATCACATAAAGAAAGATGACAAGCTATTGGGTTTCGAGTACTTGCCTCAGTAGTAGACCAGCCGATGACCAAGGAGGTAACAAGTATATTTCTCCTCACTTACCATAATCAAGCACTAATCAGTTTATGATAAATTAAAATGACAATATAAACACTATTTTATGGTTAATTGAAGTAGGGAAAAAAACAAAAGGGATTCGACCTTAGGGAAACTCCATAAGATGCCGTAAGTCACATACAATCTTGATACAACTGTAAAGGAAGTATAGAAGAAAGAACAGAAAGAACCTAGAAAACATTACCATATTTTAACATGTAACTAACTTTACATTACCATTACCAAGTCCTGTACAAACTCAAAAGGGAGTGTATATTGTTACCAGGCATCCATGAAATGTAAACTTGAAAAATAAAAAAAAATTGAATAAATTTTGTTAAGTATATATTGATTCACTCTGTCCTGCTACAAAAAATATATATATATTATAAGTGATAAGTTACCATACTACAAACTTAATGAGAAAATGGCTTGTCGATGTAAACATTAAGTTAAGTATATATCATAATGCTAAAAGTAATTGAGTGGCTATTAAATACTAGACGATTATGCAAGCCGAGGTTGCAATAAAAATTTTACTTAATCAGCATAGTTGTCAATTCATAGAGTAGAATCCATAACAAGAGGTCCACAATAAAAGGAACCACAAACTTTCAAAATGAACAATGTTTAGTCAAAATACACCAAGAATAGGGGTTAACAAAACTTTCAAAGTGTATTTTACACAGGGCTTTATTCAAATAATAATAATAAAATAAAACTTTAGCGAATGCAAATACATTGTACACACAGTTATTGTGCAGTAAGACAAATACGTTGGTTTTTCAATGAATTAGTTTTTGAAATGATGATTTATCAACCAAGGACCAATTGTCTAATTTATATTAGATAGCGACATCCTACATAGGCTTTGAAGGGGAGGAGAAAATTGGCTTGTATAAAAACTAAAATGGTTTCTTCCATTTTTAGCTAGTGTAAACATAAACTTACATCCCACCACAACTCTTTCTTATTTTGATTTGCGCAAAATTAAGCTAGTGTAAACATAAACCATAATAAGTTTCACCCAAAGAGCATAATTTCAAATCACACTTTGCCTCAAGTGTCGTTAAACCACTTACCCAAATGTCCGTTTGATCCAAAAAACATCCAAGATTCCACTCAAAGACTTCCTCCTAAACACAAGTCAACATTAGAGAATTAACCCAAATTTTCCAACAATAAATAAGCATTCCAATGGAATTCAAAACCTTAAGAACTTACTAAAATCCACCAAAACGGACTTTACGTCTGCTGAATAGCAGCTTCAACACTTTCCAAACTTCAAATCCAACCCCGAAAAACAAAATTAAACCAATTATTAGGCCAAAATTTCAATGGGTGAACATGACCTTCAAGAAAAATCACAAAACTTACCAAAATAAACTAATCCTTACATAACTCCAACATTCTGACGAAATCCATAGGAACAATGTAGGCGGTGGCAGAACTTGCATGCCCAAAACCCAAACAGACGCGTGAACGGAAAGAGCTTGACGGCTAGGTGAACGCGCGACTGGGACGTAGGCACAGATCTGGCTGTCTGATGATGACATGTAGACATCGCCGATGGTTGGATCTTCCTGATCAACAATGTAGGCGGTGGGAGCTAGACGACGACAGAGGCGATGGAGGTTGTTGGGTTGAGGTTCCTGCAGATGGCTAAGAAATAGAGAGAGAGATTGCGTGAGAGGAAACTTAGAGAGAGAGAGGGGTTGGGTGTTAGACATTTAGGATTTTTGGGTCATTTATTTTTCTTTTTCTTTTTCTTTTTCTTTTTAGTAGAGGATTGGAGGGAAATGAAAATCAGGGAAAAGGGGAATAAAATTTGGTGTTCTAAACTTTTTTTTATTTCATTTTATTTCAAAAAAGAGAGGTTTTAACATGGTTTATCTACAATGTTAACATGGTTTAACATGGTTTTTTAGTAGACATTGTAGCTTCGTTTTTAGTGCCAATTTAAAACCGACATTAAAGATTCATTTTTTTAAGAAACTAACATTGTATATCCATTTTTGTTTTCTCAACTGACATCAAAGCCCAAATTTCTTGTAGTGAACCATTCATTTCTAATGCGTCACATATTATTTGGTCTCTATAACTACTACCAATTGACAAAGGAATTGTGCAAATTTCACTTATTTATGCCTCACCACTTTTCTTCAACCAATTGATCTTGTAAGGGATTGGATGAACTTCTAACTTGAGGTTCAAGGTTGTTACTATCATTTTGGAAATGAAGTTCTCACTACTTCTACTGTCTATAATCACGTTGCATACCTTCCCATTGATTGTACATCTTGTCTTGAAAAGACAATGTCGTCGAGGGTTGAGATTTTCTTTAGTAGAAATTACACCCTTTGGAGAACACAAGATGCACAGTTTCACCATCATACGGTTCTATAAGTTTAGCTTCTTCTTCAACTTCTTCACTATTTTCAGTTAAGACTTCTTCTTCATCTTCCATGTAAGCTACTGTTTTCCCTTGAGGGCAATCATTGAACAAATGGCCAGTTTGGCCGCATTGAAAGCATTTGCCCAATGAAGGTTGGTTGTAAGGATTTTGAGATTTCTTCTTGTTGGTAGCTTAAGCGTTCTTTTCCACGGCCTCCCCAAGATTTTCTTTCTCCTTTTCTTTGGCAAAAAATGTAGATGATAGATGGTTAGTATCTTTGGATGAAGAATTCACTCTCCTACTTGTGGATGCTTCCCACGAGCTTTTTCTTTAAGCTTTCTCGGAGTGAATTTCATTGAGTTCTTCCACTGTTTGAGCAAAAGAAATCGCATTAGCCACCAAACTGAATTGTTGAAGTTTTACTTTCTCTTTGATGTTCATTCTCAGCCCACCAATGAACCGTGCTATCAAGTGTTGTTCGTTTTCATCGAAATTAGTTCGTGCTTCCAGACGATGGAACTCTTCCATGAAAGCAACTACTTTTCGATGACTTTGTCTACAATTTTAGTACTGATTGTACAGTGTTTTCTCGTAATTGGGAGGAAGAAATCTTTCTTTCATCAACCTTTTCATCTTCTCCCATGTTCGGATAAGCCTCTTGCCTTGTCTTTGTCGATTTGCTTCCAATTGATCGCACCATGCGAATGCGCTCCTCCTTTCAACATGAAGGCAGCTAGTTAAACCTTCTTGTGATCCGATGTGTTCATGTAATCAAAGAAATTGTCCGTTTTCTTAACCTAGCATTGGAGCATCTCATCCTATCGGGTGAGCAACTCCTCTTCCCTCCATTCGTTTGAGGATTTGTCGCTCTGATATCAATATGATATCAGTATGATGTATTCATACTATCATGGGGATAGACTTGGACTACTTTACCTTTTGATAGATTTCTCTATCAGCATTGGGAAACCATTGTACAGCTTTATTTTTGTTTCACATGCACCTTGTTCATTTGTTTTATGTAATTAATGTCAAATTGGTGCAAAAAAATTGTTAACTAAACACTCAAACCCATGCAAACACACAAGAAATTCAAATTTCACATAAACCACCTTCCTAAATCTTAGAAAGAAAGAAAGGAAATGATGGGAACATAAAATAACCAAATCGTTTGTATTAGTCATAACAATAAACTCTTATCCATGAAATTTATGATCATAACCTTTTTCTCTAGCTCAATATTACCTCTATATACTGGTTAATGGCCAAAGGACTTGTATGAGTACCAATTGTCACCTTGCTGAAACACGAAACTTTGGAATGATACAAAAAATTGGCTTTTTATAAATCGGAAGTAAAATATGTTATTTGGATTCATGTATTTCTTCATAACATGCATGGATGTAAATGCTGGACTGTGTCTACTAATACAAACTGCTGGAATGACTTCTTATCAACTGGAGTTGAGGTCTGCCTCATGTTATTTTCTATGTAGGTTACATATCATTTAACTTGTTCATTTAAAAGTACCGCTTAGTTTCTGTACGTAGGGTGGTTACATTCTGCAACACTACCATACCAAATATTTATTTCGAAGAAGTTAACTGAATTTATTCTTTTCTCATCTAAGAGTTGCAATAAGTTTAGATTTGAAGATTTAGTTGCAAGATTCTGTGATCAATATAGTTGGTAATTCAATAGCAATTTTTCCTTTGGTAGAAGAATTATGCTTACTGCTTAAAGATGGTCCATTTTTCTACTTCGAATTGCTTTAAGATTCGTTTCTCCTTAGTTTGTCAGGTGAATTATCTCTAATGTCGATTGTCAACCGAAATTAAAATCCTTTAACGTCGGTTTCTTGTTGAATTAAGAAACCAACCATATGTTTGAAGTCAAAATACTGGAAATATTGAGGCAAAAGCCAAAAGACTAGACATGTCTTCTTTAATAACTAGTTCATTGAACTTCTTGAATGGGTTGAACCACTTGTCTACCATTCCAAAATTATCTCCTTTTTGTGAATATCTAATAGGAATCAAGAAAGATAAAAGAAACAAAATAATAACAACACATAATACCGACGAATTTCATGTGGAAAAAACCGTTCAAAATTGAGGAGTGAAAAACTACGCCATGACAAGTAAATATTTCTTTCCATCAATTTGGATTTTCAGTTCCTTTTCCAATGTATCCATTTGAAGAGAAAAGTTATAAATCTTTTGAGTTGCGGACTCTATTATCTCGTGGATAATAATTTTCACATCAAATTCTTTAAAAACACACAACATAACCTCAATTGAAATTGATTACTAGACATCCTATTATGGCTGTAAATAATTTGAGCAAGGACAGTTTTTCGTAGCGTTAAAGAGAATATCTTCGACCATAGATGAAAAAGAAGGAAGAGATTGAGTTATTATTATTATTATTATTTGTTTGTTTGTTTATTTGGAAAAGAAGTGTACGTGAGCCCAAGTGGTAGAAATTAGTAGAGAAGGATAGGGATAGATCATATAAAAAAGAAACGTTTTTAAAATTACTTAACAATTATGAAAACGTTTTTAAAATATAAAAAAGAGAAAGAACAGAAAATTGAATTGGGAATGAAACATATCTATTTTAAAAGATTAAAAACTAAAAATCAAATTATTATGAAATAGATTTAAAGGAATGTGTTTTTGTTTTTAGATTTAAATGTTTATTTAAGAAGAGTGAAAGTGTGGTGTGAAAGTTGAAAGAAAATTACAAGCCTATATAAATATAAAAAATTAAAAATTAAAAGCAAAATGAAAGAAGAAATGAAAGTTAAATTTCTTCAAATATTTCTTCAACAAAGAAGAAATGTGTTGGGCCTACATACTTGATATTCTGAATAATGAAAGCCCAAATGATGAAATGTTGGCTCGTTTGCTGATCCAAATCGTGATCACCAAGTTGTTTTGCCCCAAAATTAAATTGATATGTAGAAAACTTGCTCTTGCTTGCTCCACGATCTTTCAGCTGATGTGCAACACGTGAAATGATCCATTACCTTATGCCTGATGGAAGAAAAATGCTTTCTGTTGCTGATGGAAAATTTTCAGACAAATTAATTTCTTTCTCTGTCACATTCTCTCTATTGTCTGCAGAAAACTTTTGCTAACCCCTTTTTCTCTCTGATTATTTTGTGTGATTGCCGAGAGAATGAAGAAAAAGAAGAACATGCAATCTTATAATGAGAAAGAAGAGAAAGAGATCTACACAATGATATACGTGGTTCGGCTATACAGTGCCTACATCCACGGAAAGGAGAAGAATTTTATTCAAGAGCTAAGTCACACTTTTCTTTACAGATCTTGTAGCTTTCTTGTAAGCTTTTTTAAGATTGTTTACAAATTGTAAATGATGCATATTTATACATTTTGTCTGATACAAGTAGTTACATAACAAAGTGTAAAGAAAATGTAAGAGGCTGTTGAATATTCGTTGTACGCTTGAGTTTATTTTACTTCAAATCTCCACCTTAAGCTCAACATGCAAGCTCTTCTCTTTCCAGATTTAACATGTCTTCACCCTTTTTCAGGAAGCTGGAAGCCGATCTGACCAAGACAATTCGCTATCTTGAGCTTTTAAATTGGTTTAGTAAGTATATCAGCGGCATTCTCGCTAGTATGAACCTTTAAAACTTCAATTTCACCTTTCTATTCTATCCCTTACAAAGTGATATTTAATATCTATATGTTTGGTCCTTGAGTGGTATTGAGGGTTTTTGGAAAGATGATGGCACTTTGATTATCACAGTAGATCTTTACTACTATTTGATTGATACCAAAATTCTTCATCAACCCCTTTAATCACAATGCTTCTTTTATTGCTTCGGATAAAGCCATGTATTCTACTTCAGTGGTTGATAAGGCTGTGACTGACTGCAGATTTTCTTTCCAACATAATAAATTTGGACCATATAAGAATAAATAACCTGTTAATGATCTTCTTTTGTCTTGGTCACTTGCAAAATCTGAATCAACATATCCACATAGCTCTAGTTCTGTTTCTTTTGTAGTTTGATATATTAATTTTGATTATTTAGATCATATTAAGTATCTTAATATCCATTTTGTTGCTTCCCAGTGCCTTTTTCAAGGGTTAGACATGTATCTACTATCACACCCCCTCCTGAGCCTTAACCCAAGACTTAGGAAAGAGTATGAAGAAATCCCAATCTAACTCTAAAACAGCTTTTATATTGAACTGATTAAGGACTAAAGTTTGATATGTCTATAATGACCCTACAAGTTTTATACAAATTATGTAATTCCTCTACTGATGTTCTTTTATTCGATCTGAATCATGCCCTGAAAGATTACCAAATTCCTGGTTTTGGGTGGTTGTCTGACTTCTCCCTGAATGTTCCGCTCCACAACCTAGGAGGGTGTGGGGAAAGAAAACATTTGGAAAACATGAGCTAATAAGCCCAGTGAGTGGTAATTTTCTCAATAAACATAACGTTGGCTATCAAAAATAAAATTTTGGGAAAACAGCATGCAATCATCGATACATTATTACCACTTCATATTCATTTCCTCAGCCGAGCCGCTGAATCATTTCCTGTTAATGGTCAACTATTTTCAACCAAACAACACAATAACAATTTTATGGAAACTTCCCTATACCCCATTTTTCTGTCAATGTGCACATTGACCAATTCTTTCCGCTAGTTATGCTTAGGTAACTTGACCATATTTTCCCGCCGATCGTCACCGACTCTCATTTCTCGCCGATCGAAGCCGACCATATTTTCCCGCCAAACACTCTTTTCAAGCATACTAACCATATCCCGTGTATAATTCCAGTTTCCACCGCAACATAATATGTAATATCATGGCAATCACAATGATATCAAAATCATATTTGATATTACCCTCTATATATAGGCATCATATATACATATACATGCGTAAATCAAAACAACACATAGTAACCGCTCACAGTCTGCAAGTCCTCCTAATGCAATCAACTAGGAAATTTCTCCCTACCATTTTCATTATTTCAAGGAAAATTTCCAATTAATATCATTATTTCATCAAAATATTTGAAACACCTTTAAAAAAAATACCAGCTTACCCTACTCAAACAAAAACCGAATACTGTTGCGTGTGTCAATGTGAAGCTGTGCAGTAGTGTTAGGCAGACGGTTGCCGCGTCTGGCTTTGTGCAGGCGGCACGCTCATGCTGCCTCGTGCTGACAGTGAAGGAACCCTGGTCGATGCATCACGCTGTGTTGCATTGGTGGGATGGCTTATGCGTCCGTCTGGCCTTAACGCAACTTTCGACTTCCTCGACTTCAATACCAACGACAGCCTGACTACTAACTATTAATTCTCTAATTAAGACTTTAACACTGAAATTTTGAATTTTGCATGAGTTAAAACTTCACACTGAGGCTTCCTATAGCCATTCCCAGCTTCTTCCCACATGACAACTCACCATACAAATGGCTTTTCTTTAGGCTGCCAACACTAACTTTGGCCAGTAGAGCTTTGAGTTGTCTAATTCTGGGGTTGCCAACCAAAATTATCTAATTTACATGTAATCTCAACCGTACACCTCCCACTTAAGTTGATAAAAATTTCTTGCATGTAATCTCCTTTTGCCATTTCATCTTCTTAGTATTAGAATTTTTTATCCAAATAGTTTAACATTACTAATGAATGCATCCTTTTATGTCCGTAAGCTAACTTGTGCCTACCCAACGCATCAATGCGTCCATCTGACCCCCAATCTTACTATGTCTAGACAATCCCCTCCGGCTCATGCGTTCATTGTCTCTTCTACAAAAACTGCTTGGCCCCTTGCCTTCCTACATAACCTAACTCCGTCTGTACACCCTTTTCTTGTGCGACTTGTCCACATGTGTAAGTTTAACTTCTCTCAATTTATCTTTCATCACCTATGGCTTTCTCGTCAACACATACTACTACCGCATTCTATGCATACCTAACTTCGAGTGTTCAACACATAACACGTTCCATCGCATAGCACAAGGTCAACACATAGTGTTGCTATACCTCATCGCATGGCACCGCCACATCCAATGCGTTCAACCCAGCTCATCGCATGAGTTGGCCATCACCAATGCATAGGGTGGCCGCTTACCCTTGACTCATGGCTTGCTAGGTATGCTTGCTCGGCCTGCTTAGCATGGACGCACGACGCTGACCATCGATGCATGAGCGTGCTGCCTAGGCATTTGCTTGCTTGGCCGCATAGGCACTCTTGGTCGTATAGACGCGCTCGGCTGCATGGGCATGTCTTGCTGCATGAGCGTGCACTTGGCATAGGGCTTTAGTCACCAATGCATAGAAATTCTTAGTTTCCCTTAATTTCCAACTTAGCACCATCGCAACCCTTAACCACCGCAAAAGCCAATACCATGTGCATGGTCTACGTCCAATGTATCCCTCATGAAAGACATCACCAACCTCCAACGCATCGCAAGGTCGCACGGCTCCATCGCAAGGCTTAACAGACAATCTCGCTGTCAACGATCTCGCTGATCTCACTCTCAACGATCTCGCTCTTAGCGATCTTGCTGATCTCACTCTCAACAATCTTGCTCTCAGCGATCTCGCTCGTCATCGATGCATAGATCGCTTGTCATCGATGCATAGATCGCTTGGTGGCATTGACACATAGTTCGCTTGGCATCAACGCATAGGACGGTCGCCTGGTCCAATGCGTCCAACGCTTCCATCACCGCATGGCACCCTCCAGCGTAAGCCTTGCCTCGTGCCCTCACATACCCTCGCGTCCGCATGCCCCTTTGCAACCATCAACGCATAGAAAATACTTAAACCATCGCATCATTCCACACTTAAATCATTTTATCTTGGTTTTTCCCACGTCTAAATTTTCTCACAATTTTATTTGTTATACCCTATTTCCTTATTTAACCTAATGCCCTCCAGATTAGGGGTTAGGGTATTACATCTACTGATAAGACTAGTACAGTAGGATTGGTCTAGTCTAGTAGATATCATTAGATACATTAGACTACCTACTGCTTGATTGTATGGTATTAATTGCATTTGAGTCAAATGTTCTATGTCTGTTTCCTTTGGTGAGTTTTTTGAAGAAAGTTTAAAATGACTAGTAATAGATATAATGACAGGTTTTGCATTAGACATATTAAATTTGTTAATAACCTTTTCACAGTAGTTTAATTTACTAATGGTGAGGATAGAGGAAGCCCTGTCTCTACTTATTTCAATCCCAAGAATCCTTTTAGACTGACCCATGTCCTTCATGTCAAACACTCTCTTTAGGAGATCTTTGACATGATTTAAATCCTCCTTAGATTTCCCAGCTAGTAACATATCATCAACATAGAGTAGTAGATAGACTTTGTCTTTATAGGTTGTTGAATTAACATAAGAACAAATGTCATAGATACTTCTTTGAAATCCAATACTCTCTATGTAATCATTAAATCTACTATACCAGCATCTAAGGGATTGCTTAAGACCATATATAGATTTGTTTAGGAGACAATAAAGGTCTTCCTTCCCCCTTTCTTCAAACCCTTTAGGTTGAACCATATAGATAACCTCTTCTAGATTTCCATGAAGGAAAGCTGTTTTAACATCTAGTTGATCTAGTTCAAGGTTGTGCTGAGCAACTAGAGATAATAGAAGTCTAATAGAGGATTGTTTTACTACTGGTGAAAAAAGTTCAGAGTAGCCTATGCCTTCCCTTTGGGTAAACCCCTTAGCCACTAACCTAGCCTTGTACCTAGGCTTTTTTTTTTTCTTTAGTAGAACCTTCTTTTAGTTTATATATCCACTTAGAAGCTATAGGCTTTCATCCTTTAGGAAGAAGGGCTAGGGTCCAAGTATTATTGATAGTGAGTGATTTCATTTCTTCACACATAGCATGAATCCAAGACCTAGCATTATGATAGTTCACTGCCTCTTCAAAAGTAGTAGGTTTTTGGTCATTAGGAGCTATTGTGGCATTTAGAACTAGGTTCATGTAATTTGTTTCAGTATACCTAGCTGGAGGAACTATCACTCTTCTTTGTCTATCCCTACCCAATGAATACTAACTTAAATTAGGTAGAATTTAAGTATTCTCAGTATGCTCATTTGAGGTTTTCTCTTCTTCTTCTTTAGTTTCTTTAGGAGGGTTATGACTGATGGAAGAATCTTTAGGTGTCCCCAACTCAATCCTAGCAGTACTAAGGCCTTTAGAAACTTCACAAGTTGTCTTTTCTTTTTTCATAAACATCTCATTTTCTCTAAAAGTGACATCCCTGCTTATAACAAATCTTTTCTCAATAGGATTTCACATCTTAAAGCCTTTAACACCTTCTAAGAACCCAATAAACATACACTTCACTGACCTAGACTTTAGTTTCCCCTGACTTTGGTGAATATAGCCAACACATCCAAATACCCTTAGATTTTCTAGGTTAGGTGGATGTTTTGTCCATTTTTCTTCAGGAGTTTGGAAGTTTAGGGAGGAATGTGGACAGCTATTTAAGGTGAAAACAATGTAGCTTGCTGCCTCAGCCCAATACTTTTCACTAAGGATTGCATCTGAAAGAAGATATCTAACCTTTTCCATGATTGTTCTATTAAGTCTTTCAGTAACTCCATTCTATTGAGGAGTAAATCTAACAGTCCTATGCCTAGTTATTCTGTTTCTTTACATAACTTATTAAACTCTTCACTACAGAATTTCAATCCATTATCAGTTCTTAAGTATTTAATTTCTTTCGAAGTTTGTTTCTCTATCATGAGTTTCCACTCCTTAAACTTATCAAACACTTGGTCTTTAGTTTTAAGGAAGTAAACCCATCTTTTCCTAAAGAATTGATCAGTAAAAGAGAGTAAATACTTTAAGCCACTTAGGCTAGGTGTAGGAGCTGGACCCCATAGGTCAGAGTGAATATAATCTTTGATAGCTTTTGTGGTGTGTTGTGCTTTAATGAAACTTTGCCTTGTGGCGTTTCCTAAAACACAGTGTTCACAAAAGGTTAGATTTTCTGAGAGACCTTTAGGTAGAATCCCTTGTTTAGATAGGACTGCTAGGCCTTTAGAACTAATGTGAGACAATCTCTTATGCCAAACATCAGCCTCTGTGATCTCATTTGTAGTGGTAACATATGCCCTTGTCATCATTTCAACTCCTTTGACCACAAATAAGTCATTTATATTTTCCCCAACTAGTATTACCTTAGAATCTTTTAGCACCTCAAGGGTTCCCCCTTTACCCCTATATTCACACCCAATTACTTCAAGCATACCTAAAGAGATTAGTTTCTCTTAAGAAGTGGAACATATCTCACATTCCTAATAAGTTTAATAGTTCCATCCTTAAGTTTCGTAGAAACAGAGCCAATGCCTTCTATCCTACGACCTTGGTTGTTTCCCATATAAACCATTTCTCCTTCAATTTCTTTAAAGGTGTTGAACCATGGTCTCATTGAGGTCATGTGATAGGTGCATTCAGAATCTAGGACCCAATCATGCTTTCTTAGAGGATTTACATGGTTGGATTTGTCTAAGGTTGAGGCTAAAACATCTGAATAGATAAAAGAATCTTCTACCATAGAAGCTTCGGGCTATTTACCTTTAGAGTCCTTTTCTTTCTCTTGGTTCATCCTCTTAAGAATAAAAGTCTTTGATTAAATGTCCTTTATTTTTGCAATATTTACATTTTAATTTCTGTTTAGGCTTGCTATCTTCTGAATTATGTGATTTTCCATCCTTGGAGTGATTTGGTTTAAAGTTTCCTTTAGCAAATAACCCTTCGCCACTAGGATGATCTTTTTTGTAAGTTTTAACTCTAGCTCTCTAGTTCTTAGGGTTGATATTATAGTATCAATACTTGTACTATCCCTTCCATATTTTAGAGCATTTTTAATCTCCTTATAGGGTTCAGGCAAAGAATTAAGAAGCACATAGGCCTCATTTTCATCCCCAAGATTTTCTCCTAAGGTTTTGAATTCAGCAACAATTTTCTTGAATTCATCTAAGTTACCAGTCAAAGATTTTGATGAATCCATTTTAAATGTAAAGAATTTCTCCCCAAGGTACATTTTACTAGGAAGATCTTTGGTAGCATATAATATGAAACCCAGATTTCTATTTTCCTTACTTAAGCAGGTAATAAAAGGAATTAACTAAGTGAAAGTTAAATCCTATGTTAAAGGGAAGGAAATTTCTTAGTGTTGAGTAGATTTTCCTTGAGTAATTTAAGTTGAGCTTTAATTGGTGAAATGGTAGTGAAATTTGCCTTACTGTAAAGTAAAAAAAGGAACCATGCGTTAAGAGACATTAACGCATAAGATGAGAAGAAAGGCGACCTGGGTTTGTAGGGATGAACGCATGATTGGCCGAAGTATTGGCAAAAGGCATTGCCAAGATTTTCTCTTGTGTTGGGTATGTGTGAGCAAGAGCAGAGAAAGAAAAGTGTTGTGCGCAAGGCACTGGGAAGACAATATTCTAGTAGGTGAGCAGTACGACATGATGAGGTGGACGATTGTGTAGTAATTGCACGGAGGTAAACGACGCTCGAAGTAACTGAGAGCGAGATCAGCGAGATCACTGAGAGCGAGTCTGTGGAGAACAAGATCATTGAGAGCGAGATCAGTGAGAGTGAGATCGTTGAGAGCGAGATTGTTTGCTAAGCCTTGCAATGGAGCCGTGCGACCTTGGATACGTTGGATGCGTTGGATGCGTTGGATGCATTGGATTTGTTGGTGAAGGAAAAAAGAAGTAATGCGTCAGAAGGCACACGGTAGGCGAGGAAGGCAGGCCAATGCATCGAGTAGCCTTAGCCAGCGCCAGGCCATGCGTCGAGCAGCCTCGGCCGGACGCCTAGGCCATGCATCGAGTAGGCACGCCCGTACGCTGAGCGCGATGTCGAGGGGAATGCGTCGTGCGTTGTGCGCACCTTTCGAGCGCCCCTGTATATGTCAAGCATGCACATGTCGAGCGCTGCCATGTGCTGCCGAGTGAGCCAAGCGTGCAGCCTATGCCATGTGTCCATGCAGTCGTGCGAGCGAGCGAGCAACACAAGCTGCACGCCCATGCATCGAAACAACACGCCAATGCGCCCGTGCACCCGACCAAGCTTCAAGGCGCCGTGCGCAGCCCATACGGCCTAGCACACCCATGCGTTGAACGGCCAAGCACACCTATGCAATGGTGGCTAGCACCATGAACCATGCCAAACAAGCCATGCAAGTGAGCTATGCATCGATGGATGGAAGGTCACCCTATGCGTTGGTGATGGATAACTTCTTGCAATGGCTAAGTGGAATTTTTATGCTATGCGTTGCTATAAACTAAGAAAAAGTTGGACACATACAAGGGTGAGGTCACAAAGAAAATGTCAGCAAAACCATATGTCTTCTTGAGAGAAATTATTAAGGGTTAAGTGATAACTTGTAGAAATACAAGTTATTTATGCCACCTTATCTAGATATTGCGGCCAAAAGTGTGTGATTATGCGCCAATTGTATGAAAATTAACTTAGTTTGACAATAATTTCAAATGTTTGCAATAAAGCCCACTAACGCNTGAGTGATTATGCGCCAATTGTATGAAAATTAACTTAGTTTGACAATAATTTCAAATGTTTGCAATAAAGCCCACTAACGCCAAAAGATGGAGAATATGCCAAAATTTATTCTGTTTTGCATGAAGACCCAAGTCACCCCTTGCGCCCAAGGCTCGTGAAAACTTAATCAACACATCTCTATCAAAATTGCTCTCGTCGAGTAGCTTCGCACATACAATTACTGAAGAAGCGGCGCAATGCGATAGTCAATCCTAATCTACACGTCAACCACATGCGGCAATAAAAACAAACACAGCATGTGAGTCGATGATCGAATGATGCAAATGAGCAACACAAGAGCGAGAGATTAAGATGCGTGTACAACTAACGGTTGTGCAGATTTGACGGTCTAATTTCATAACAGAAGGAATAATATCCCCCCATCTTTGAAATTTCCATAACAAAAAGTGGGGACCACATGGTCGGAGTCAAAGGATTTCTTCCTATAAATACCCCAACGTATTTAGAGAGAAGATATGCTATTCGATACTGGACGAAGTGTTGTAAGACTCTAGAGAGAAAAAAAGGGCTAAGCTGAGTGCTAAAAAGAAAGATCCAGGAAGAAGAAGAGATAAGGCCGAAAGGTGAATCTCAGATCCAACCTACCATATACCCGAGCGAAGCTCTGTGCAGAGGTACTTGCTATTGGTAGAGCACGCCTGAGAGGGAGGCTCTCCCTGTCATCATTCCAACCAGAGCCTCAAGCAGTTTTCCATCAATCTGTGACCAAGATATTGGCACTCGATCATATCTATTCTACCCCTTTCTGTGTATTTCATGTTTTCTTCATCTCTATATTTATACATCATGTATCAGACACTTAATAAAAATATTATTGTTTCGATCGTGTTCATCCACCATATTCTGTCCTTTCCCGTTCACCCATTATTCACTTTCTCTATGATGTTTTCTTACTCTTTCGATAAGCAATATGAATCTTTGAGAACTTAATAAGAAGTAAAGTTATGTAATACGTTTAGCTAAAGCATGCTAGACGACATCTTCACCTATGAGAGCAGAAGTGAAGATGTCATTCTGATCTATCGAGAGAAGTCAGAAGAGTGCGTTAACTAAAGTGAGTAGTACTTCTAGACATGGAAGCAACCTTACGTTCATTATGTTAGACTTTGTTTCACCGTAGACATGTGGGAAACGTAGCCGATCACTGAGAGGTGTAAGTCAAGAGAAGAACAGAATAGTATTTGTACCTTTATAACTTTTAAGGACTTGCATTGTTTTGTATACTTATTTTTCTTTTCTAAACTACTCACAAGACTTGCCGTCACAACCCATGTCTTGCACAACCTTCACAGCTAGCCCTAATCCTAGTATCTTGCACATAGAACCTGTATCTTATACATCTAGCTTAGGTTTATTGTATGTTTATCGCATCTTTACATTTCTTTAATTTTCTGTAATTACTTCTATATAACTTTTTCCAAAATATTGTAAAACCCGATCGCATACACCATAAACATATCAACCGAGAAACTTGCGATGAAATTACACTTGGTTTCATTGTAAGTAAATGTGTGACATTGCAGGGCATACTACTTAAATATAACCAATATCGCATAATCAACAGTAGTATTGCATCTCATGAGCATCGAATTTCTTATATGCGTTAGTGAAAAGCACAATAAGTTTATGGCGCCGTTGCCGGGAAAATAACTGGTCAATGGTTAATGTTTGAATATTTTCATGTTTTATACAGGACAGATCTCTTTGTACTGACTATTCAAAGCGAAGAATAGTATGACGGCTTATAAGTGCTAGAGCAATTTGGTAATTCTAAGTGGACCCAGAGATCAAGTGAATCTTTCGCACCGAATTCATCAGGATCGAATCTATTGGTGGAAGAGTATGGCTGAGGAGAACATGGCACCTGCTGCAAACCTGAAGGAAGAGTTGCCTATGCAAGATCCTGTCTTTCTTGCCAGTAATCAGAATATCCTTATGCGGGACTATGCGGTGCCAGATTTCTATAGTTTTTCACCAAGAATCTCACGACTAACGGTTGAAGGAGATGTAAGCTTCGAAATAAAACCAATCATGCTGCAAATGATTCAGAATGTGGGGCAATTTGGAGAATTATTAGGAAAGGACCCACATGCACATTTGACTAATTTCGCAGACATGTGTAGTGCATTCTACCCACCTGGTGTGACTCAAGAAAATTTTAAACTACATTTATTCCCATACACTTTGCGGGATGAAGCAAAGAGGTGGTCCCATGCATTAGAGCCGGGCGAAATTAAGGGATGGACTCAGTTGGTCAACAGGTTCATGAACAGGTTCTTTCCTCCATCTGTTAATACACAAAGAAGGAGGGAGATCTTGAATTTTGAACAGCAGAACTATGAAACCTTGAGCACCGCTTGGATGTGATTCAGGCAGTTAGTAAAGAATTGTCCACATATAAGGATTCCTAAGAGTATTTTGATGGAAACCTTTTACAATGGCCTAGATCATTCAACGCAAGTAGTTGCTGATTCCTTCGAAGAAGGAGGATTAATGAGCAAGACATATATGGAAGCAAAGGATATACTGGATCACACATCGTGACATTTTGATGAATGGGTTGATAGTGGATTTGAGGAAAGAGGTTTGGAGCCAGAGCAGGTAAAGAGAGCTGATGCACCAACAGACATGATGAGCACATTAGTCGAGCAAATGACCACGATGACCTCATTACTCCATACAGTGGTTGATCAACAGAGAATTCTCTCCCAGGGTACAGCGTAAATTAATGTGGTAAGTTATACATCCACAATGGATTGCATACAATGGGGGAGAAGAGTATCCGAGAGACATCGACCCATAGATCCAACAACTCGTATATGTTGTTTATGATGAATCATGGGGCAACGACTTTAATCATGGTTGGGATCATCCAATCTTTAGAGTGGACGAGAACCTCGCTCATGAAGGCCATAGTTTTTATCAATTCAAGTATCATGTCTGAGCTCATATTTTAGGGTAAGCTTCCTAAGACATTTTAAAATATGTTTGTAGAAGGAAGTATTTTAAAATAAGGTCCAGAACTATGAGTAATCTAAGCTGTAAGTTGAACCTGGATTCTAGGGGTGAAAAGGGAGCTTGAGGTGCTACTAGAGTGAAAAGCTCCTAAGAAATCAAGGTGTGTGGCTAAAATGTTTTGACTAAAACATTTTGCTTAAAATGTTTGATTACAATTTGTTATAGAAAGCATGTGTTAAAGAAAAGTATTCTCATGCTTACTAGTTTTGCAAAGTGATTTTCAAGCAAGCTATGAATTGTATTTTGAACGCATGCATATGTGAGAAATTGTTGAAAAACGATTTATATGTGTTAATTATGTTCAGCATGCGTTAGTGCCTTTAAAGCCATGTTTTGTATGTGTTATACTTTACATGCTTTAAAGAGAAAGTAATTTATGACTAGTTTTACTAAAACGTGATACCCATGGACATTTGAGAAGGTATCCGCCCAACTAGATACTGAAGGACATTTGAGAAGGTATCTATTGGTACTGAAGGACATTGAGAAGGTACCAAGCCAACAGGATACTAAAGGATGTTTGAGAAGGTATCCTAGTAGCTCGATATTGAAGGACATTTGAGAAGGTATCTAAGCAGAAGTACCTAATGTGTGACGATACTTAGTGTGACCATAGGTAAATAGAGTCAGAGATTGAGCAAAAGGGTTCTCTTTGGACTAGTAGTTGGTGTTGGGATTGTTTTACCCACAGTAGGGTACTTTGAACTGAGAAATGATTTTACTATTTTATGATTAAAACAACTTTATACGTTTTATGCTTGGAAAATGTTTATGCTGCAGTACAAGTACTATAGAAGCTTATGTTTCAATTAAACTCTTTATTGAGATTTTGCATGAGAATTAACTATTTTTTCTAGGTCATTCATTAGGCGTAAGCTCACCCTGTTTTCAAATGTTTTGTCCCCCCCACCCCCACAGGTAGCAGTCAAATCCTCTGAAGATTAGTGCTGTCTCTTATACACATCTAGATGTGTATAAGAGACAGTGTTACTGTTGTTCATATAGGGACTAGGGTTTGTGGGTTTTGGGACTTGTAAATCTAGTGTTGTAATGACTCTAAATATATTATGTTTCTAAGTTAATAAATTGTGAGCCTAAAGACAGTCCGCTGAATATAAATTATATTTTGGTATCAGAGTTATTCCGTAAGAGTTATTAGGTAGTAAGTGTCAGCCCAAGGGTTGATAACTGCTGCAGTCACGCCCTCCTCTAGGCTAAGAGGATGGTCTGGGTGGGGTGTGACAGAGTGGTATCAGATCATAAGTTTCTAGGAAGGTTAAAGAGTTAGCTGATACCAGAGTGGTATCAGAGCAAAGGTTTACGTAAGACCTGGGAAAAGGTTGAGTGTAATGTTTAAGTTGATACTAGCTTGGTACTAAAGTAAGGGTTATACGTAAACTTGGGAAAGATTTGAGCTAGCTTAGTTCTAAAACATAAGATTTTGGGTGAAAGAGAGAGTTCATGCATTAGATTAAAGTCCCATAGATTAGTCCCTAACATGTGTACTTAATAATTAGGCAAAGATGCTGAGAAGAAGTGGCAAGCGGAGCAAACAGACTGAGGAGAGGAATGTTGACCCTACTAGCGGATGTCCTGAAACTAGACGGAACCCAGATCCAAAGAGGAAAAAAGTTAGAGACTCAGTAGAGCAGGAGGTAACTTCTGAAAACAAGTCTAGTACACGAAGGGTAGATGTAGAACCCCAGATGGAGGATCGAGTGTTTGATAGAATCACTCAAAGATTAGCGGCGAGTGTAGGATCGATTCAGAACGATCCAAAAAGAAATTCGGCATTGAGAGGCTGAAAGCTTTAGGAGCCACGACGTTCGATGGATCCACAGATCCAATAGATGTTGAGATCTGGTTGGACTTGATAGAGAATTGTTTTAAAGTTATAAGATGCCCTAAGGACCATAAGGTCGAGCTAGCGGCATTCTTGCTGCAGAAAAGGGCTGAGAAGTGGTTGAAAGTAATAGAGGCTAGAAGAAGTAGTTCAGAAACTATGGCTTGGTCTGAGTTCAGACAAGTATTTGAGGATAAATACTACCCTAGTTCTTTTTAAGAAATGAAGAGGGAAGAATTCCTTAGGCTAACTCAGGGAATAATGACGGTTGTTGAGTATGAACAAAGATTTACTGAGTTATCTCAATATGCACTTCCGATCATCGCGGATGAAAAGGAAAGGTGTAGGAGATTTGAGAATGGCTTAAGAAGAAAAATACGTACATCCATTACCTCTACATATTATTGGGTGAATTTCACTCAGTTAGTTGAGACCGCTATCTGTGTAGAGCAGAGTGTAGTGAGAGAAGACGTACTCCATCCAAGTGAAGGACAGTTTAGAATACTTGGAGAACTGAGAAGTAAGAGATTTAGACCCCCGTTCTCTGGACAGTTGGGTATAAGGAGTTTTGGAGGCATGAGCCAACAAAGTTCAAGTCGAAAGAAGTCAAGACCTGTAGCTAGACCGAGTGGTGGATCAGTATCAGGTCGTGCTAGCGAGTCAGTAGCTAGTACAGGGAGGAAACCACTATGTGTAAACTGTGGTAGACCTTATACAGGAGTATGTTATGGTAATAGGAATATGTGTTTTCAGTGCGGACAAGCTGGGCATTTCAGGAGAGATTGTCCTCAGCTAGGTCGTGGAGCAACGAATGAACAAAGAGAAGTTACCCAAACTGTAAACCAACCTAGAATGACCAGAACTAGGGGTGAAGGATCCGATGTAGCTAAGCAGAAAGGGATAGTCGGACGACCCCAACAACAACAGCAGCAGCAGCAAGGTAGAGTATATGCTATGACACACCAGGAAGCGGAAGAGGCTCCAGATGTCGTAACTGGTACGATAACTTTATGTAATCAATCCGCTTATGCATTATTTGATCCTGGTGCTACGCACTCATTCATATCTAGCATGTGTGCATTACATATAGATAAAGTACCTGAGCATATGAATGAGGATTTTTTTATCTCTACGCTTGTAGGAGATACTCTAGTTGTACATGAGTATTACAGGAATTGTGAAGTAATTCTTGGAGATCAAAATTTTTGGGTTGACTTGATCCCATTAAGATTACTAGAGTTTGATGTTATCTTAGGTATGGATTTCCTAAGTAAACACTATGCCACTATGGATTGTTTAGAAGAGAATTAGTGTTTAGGAAACCAGGTGAAAAAGAAATAACCCTGGTACGGATTAAAAGAATACTTCCAGGAAGTTTAATATCAGTAGTAAAGGCTAGGAAACTTTTGAGTAAAGGATGTGAAGCCTATTTAGCCTCTGTAATAGTTTCACAAGATGAGAAACTAAAACCTATGGTACAAGAATTCTTAGATGTGTTTCCTGAAGAATTACCAGGTTTACCACCTGATAGGGAAATAGAATTCACTATTGAGTTAGTTCCAGGTACAACACCTATATCTTAGGCACCATATAGGATGACACCAACGAAACTAAAGGAACTAAAGGTTCAGTTACAGGAACTTATGGGTAAAGGGTACATTAGACCCAGTGTATCGCCTTGGGGAGCGCCAGTCTTGTTTGTTAAGAAGAAGGACGGTACTCTTAGATTGTGCATAGACTATAGACAGTTGAATAAGGTGACCATTAAGAATAAGTACCCATTGCCTCATATAGATGATCTCTTTGATCAGTTAGAGGAAGAAACGGTGTTCTCTAAGATAGATTTGAGATCAGGCTATCACCAGTTGAAGGTGAAGGTGAAGGGCACAGATGTTCCAAAGACTACACAACTAGGTATGGACATTTTGAGTTCTTAGTAATGTCGTTTGGATTGATAAATGCTCCTGCGGTATTTATGGACTTAATGAATAGGATATTCCATTCTTATCTAGATCAGTTTATGATCATAGACGACATACTAGTGTATTCTAGTAGTGTGGAGAAGCACAAAGAACATCTGAGGATGGTACTACAAATGCTAAGGGAAAAGGAATTATATGCCAAATTTAGTAAATGTGATTTTTGGTTAAATCAAGTCGTATTCCTTGGGCATAGTTTCAGCTGATGGAGTTAGCGTTGATTCCCAAAAGATAGAAATAGTACTTAATTAGGAATGACCCCGGAATGTAACTGGAGTACTTAGTTTTCTGGGTTTAGCAGGTTATTATAGTAGATACGTGGAAGGTTTCTCTAAGCTATCTCTTCCATTGATAAACCTGACCAGAAAAAATGCAAAGTTTGAGTGGTCGCTAGAATGCGAGCATAGTTTCCAAGTGCTGAAACAGAGGTTAGTGTTAGCACCAGTATTAACTTTACCTATACTAGGTAAGGAGTTTGAAGTTTATTGTGATGCATCCCGATAAGGGTTAGGATGCGTGCTGATGCAGGAAGGAAAAGTAGTAGCTTATGTTTCACGACAGTTAAAGAAGCATGAATATAACTACCTTACGCACGACTTAGAGTTAACAGCAGTTGTGTTAGCTCTAAGATTATGGAGACATTACCTGTTTGGTGAGCGATGTCATATATTTACGGATCATAAAAGTTTAAAACATATCTTTGATCATAAGGAACTGAAACTCACAACGCTACCTAAAGATCTACTGAGGGAGGCAAGTATGAATTTGAGTTATTCTCATTTAAAGTTTGAGATAGAATTGTTATGTTGTAGATAGTTAGGTCAACATCTAGCTTAGAGATGGCTAGGTGAAGTATTATGGACAAACTAAGGAATTGATATCAGAGTAGCACAGTAGAAGCATGGTAATAGACAAGACTATGAGAGGTTACAACAGTGGTTGTTGTGAAACCTTAAACCAGAGTTAGTTCGAGTAAATTTCGAGGATGAAATTTTCTTAAGGGGGAAGTAAATGTGAAACCCAGATTTCTATTTTCCTTACTTAAGCAGGTGATAAAAGGAATTAACTAAGTGAAAGTTAAATCCTATGTTAAAGGGAAGGAAATTTCTAAGTGTTGAGTAGATTTTCCTTGAGTAATTTAAATTGAGCTTTAATTGGTGAAATGGTTGTGAAATTTGCCTAAGTGTAAAGTCAAAAAAGGAACCATGCGTTAAGAGACATTAATGCATAAGATGAGAAGAAAGGTGACCTGCATTTGTAGGGATGAATGCATGGTTGGCCGAAGTATTGGCAAAAGGCATTGCCAAGATTTGCTCATGCGTTGGGTATGCGTAAGCAAGAGAAGAGAAAGTGAAGTGTTGTGGCAAGGCACTGGGAAGACAATTGTCTAGTAGATGAGCGGCGTGACACGATGAGGTGGGCGATCGTGTAGTAATTGCACGGAGGTAAACGACGCTCGCAGTAGCTGAGAGTGAGATAGCGAGATCGTGGAGAACGAGATCGTTGAGAGCGAGATCGTTAAGAGTGAGATCGTTGAGAGCGAGATCGTTGAAAGCGAGATCAGCAAGATCGTTGAGAGCGAGATTGTCTGCTAAGCCTTACGATGGAGTCGTGCGACCTTGGATGCATTGGATTGTTGGATGCATTGGATGCATTGGATTTTTTGGTGAATGCAAAAAGGAGTAATGCATTGAAAGGCACACGGGTAGGCGAGGAAGGCAGGCCAATGCGTCGAGCAGCCTCGGCCAGTGCTAGGCCATGCATTGAGCAGCATCGGTCAGCGCCCAGGTCAATGCGTCGAGAAGCCTCGGTCAGACACCTAGGTCATACGTCGAGTGTTCACGCCCATGTGCTGAGTGCGCTGTCGAGGGGAATGTGTTGTGCGTTGCGCGCACCTGCCGAGCGCCCCTGCGTATGTCAAGCGTGCACACGTCGAGCATTACCATGCGTTGCCGAGTGAGCCAAGCGTGTAGCCTATGCCATGCATCCATGCAGCCGTGTGAGCGAGCGAGCAGCACAAGCTATACGCCCATGCGTCAAAGCAGCACGCCCATGCGCCCATACACCTGTCTCAGATTCAAGGCGCCGTGCGCAGCCCATGCGGCCTGGAACACTAATGCATCGAGTGGCCAAGCACACCTATGCAATGGTGGCCAGCACCATGCGCCATGCCAAGCAAGCCGTACAAGTGAGCTATGCGTCGAGGGATGGAAGTTCACCCTATGCGTTGGTGATGGATAACTTCTTGCAATGGCTAAGTGGAATTGTTATGCTATGCGTTGCTATAATCTAGGCAAAAGTTGGACGCATATAAGGGTGTGGTCACAAAGAAAACGTCAGCAAAACCATGTGTCTTCTTGAGAGAAATTCTTAAGGGTTAAGCAATTGAGGTGGACGCATGTGGAGAAGGCACCTTGGGTCAAGCTGATGCAAGATTGCGTTGATGAGGGGAAGAGCAGACACTTGGCCATGCAACCAAGTAGGTGGTGTCAACACCGGCGGAGGTCTGGACGCCTATAAATAGAGCCTTGAGACTTCATTTTTATCACAAAAACTCAGAAATACCGAAAAAAAAAGAGGGAGAGTGGAGCAAACCATGCGTTGAAGCCAAATCCATGCGTTAGTCATAGTAGGACGCATTGGACAGTAAGAGCTGAGAAGGACACATCAACTTGGGACGAGGAGTTCTCCCAATCTACTCATGCGTTTGGAGTGATTCCATAGCCACATGAAAGCTATGAGAGTCTAGTTTTCAGGAGGGGGGAGGGGCTGCCTGAGACATTTTAGAATATGTTTGTAGTATTTCAAAATAAGGTTCAGAACTATGAGTAATCTAAGCTGGAAGTTGAATCTGGATTCTAAGGGTGAAAAGGGAGCTCGAGGAGCTACTAGAGTGAAAAGCTCCTAAGAAATCAAGGTGAGTGGCTAAAATGTTTTGACACAAATATTTTGCTTAAAATGTTTGATTACAATTTGTTATAGAAAGCATGTGTTAAAGGAAAATATTCTCATGCCTGCTAGTTTTGCAAAGTGATTTCCAAGCAAGTTATGAATTGTGTTTTGAATGCATGCATGTGTGAGAAATTGTGGAAAAACGATTTATATGTGTTAATTATGTTCAGCATATGTTAGTGCCTTTAAAGCCATGTTTTATATGTGTTATACCTTACAAGCTTTAAAGAGAAAGTCATTTATGACTAGTTTTACTAAAACGTGATACCAAAGGACATTTGAGAAGGTATCCGCCTAACTAGATAATGAAGAACATTTGAAAAGGTATCTATTGGTACTGAAGGACATTGAGAAGGTACCAAGCCAACAGGATACTGAAGGACATTTGAGAAGATATCCTAGTAGCTCGATACTGAAGGAAATTTGAGAAGGTATCTGAGCAAAAGTACCTAATGTGTGACGGTACTTAGTGTGGCCACAGGTAGATAGAGTCAGAGATTGAGCAAAAGGGTTCTCTCTGGACTAGTAGTTGGTGTTGGGATTGTTTTACCCACAGTGGGGTACTTTGAAATGAGAAATGATTTTACTGTTTTATGATTAAAAAAACTTTATACGTTTTATGCTTGGAAAATGTTTATGTTGCAGTACAAGTACTGTAGAAGCTTATATTTCAGTTAAACTCTTTATTGAGATTTTGCATGAGAATTAACTATGTTTTCTGGGTCACTCACTGGGCATAAGCTCACCCCGTTTTCAAATGTTTTGTTTTTCCCCCCCACAGTTAGCAGTCAAATCCTCTGAAGATAGCTTTTCTACTACTCTGCCACTAAAGGATAAAGAGAATTGTAACCCGTCTGTTAGGAGGTTACCGTTAATATTGTACACATGTTACTGATGTTCATATAGGGACTAGGGTTTGTGGGTTTTGGGACTTGTAAATCTAGTGTTGTAATGACTCTAAATATGTTATATTTCTAAGTTAATAAATTATGGGCCTAAAGACAGTCTGCTGTATATAAATTATATTTTGGTATCAGAGTTATTCCGCAAGAGTTATTAGGCAGTAAATGTCAGCCCAAGGGTTGATAACTGTTGTAGTCACGCCCTTCTCTAGGCTAAGAGGATGGTCTGGGGCGGGATGTGACATATTATTCTTCCAGTTTAGTCCATATCCTATAGGTTGTTTCTTGATCTAAAACTTGTCTTAAAACACTATCACTAAGGTTTAGGACCAATGTACCATAAGCTTCCAGCTCCCAATATTCTTTTTCTTAAGCTATCATTGAGGTTGGGAGAGTTGATGGGTCAAGGAGAGCTTTGTGAGCCTTCTGTTGGCTGAGAATTGCTTTGATTTTGGCCTTCCATAGGCCAAAATCTCCTTTGCCATCGAACTGCTCTACTTCGAATCTTGCTACTGACATCTTGGAGTGAAAAACTTGAACCTTGAATCTTCAAGAACTGCAATCTTGTAAGTCTTTTTCTATGATACCAATTTGTTGGGCCTTCACACTTAATATTCTGAATAATGAAAGCCCAAATGATGAAATGTTGGCCCATTTTCTGATCCAAATCGTGATCACCTAGTTGTTTTGCCCCAAAATTAAATTGGTAGGTAGAAAACTTGGTCCTGATTGCTCCACGATCTTCCAGCTGATGTGCAACACGTGGAATGATCCACTACCTTCTGCCTGATGGAAGAAAAATGCTTTCTGTTTCTGATGGGAAAATTTTCAAACAAATTAATTTCTCTCTCTCTCACGTTCTCTCTATCGTTTGTAGAAAACTTATGCTAAACTTTTTTCTCTCTGATTATTTCATGTGATTTCCGAGAGAATGAAGAGGAAGAAAAACATGCAATCTTGTAATGAGAAAGAAGAGAAAGAGATCTACACGATGATATATGTGATTTGACTATAGAGTGCCTACATCCACGGGAAGGAGAAGAATTTTATTCAAGAGCTAAGTCACACTTTTTTTTACAGATCTTGTAGCTTTCTTGTAAGCTTCTGTAAGATTGATTACAAATTGTAAATTATGCATATTTATACATTTTTTTTATACAAGTAGTTACTAACAAACTGTAAAGAAAATGAAAAGGCTGTTGAATATTCGGTTGTATGCTTGAGCTTATTTTACTTCAAAATGAAAGTTAAATTTCGAGAAAATAAAGTTGTTTAAAAAAAAAAAAATCAAATAGAGCCTTTAATAATATATGAATTTAGATGGCTCATGCTTTTAAAGATAGGAAGCTTCCATTATTGAGTTGAGTAAGTTTTACATCGAAAGAATGATTAAATATTATTTTTGGAGAGGATCCGAAGGTCAACACTAATTTAAAAGAAAAACAAGAAAATAAATTATTTGAAATGATAAAACCGTTGAAAATATTTATAAGATATAACAAAATTTTAGAACTATCAATGATAGACGTTGATAGAAATTGATAGATTTCTATCAGTGTCTATCAATGTCACTATTAGACACTAATAGAAGTCTATCAGTGATAAACATGATGTTTATGTTTATTTAAGAAGTATAAACGTGATCTTTCTTAAGCTACCAGTTGGAAGTCTTAAAATTTTTATTATAAAATCAAATTTTATGATTGAATTTATTTTTCATTCAGGTCATGTTTATTTTCCTATAAACATGTAATCAATCAATGATAATATGAGAAGTGAAGGCCACTTAATTATGTTTGTTGTTTGTTTATCAATATTCTAACTAACGGTTGACCGCACTCCTAAATTCGTAATTCCATTCCCTAAAAAGCAATCATTAGGTATAGCCTACGCTACATCTTATCCCATACTCTTTTTTTCATGTAGTTGCCTCGGCTACACAGAGTATTTCTCTTCCCTAAATAGATATTCGATCGTATTACCTTTGATTATCATATGAGACCTACATTATCTTTTTTAACTTTTCATAATTTACCATTTCTTCTCTAAATTCATACTTATGCCCATGTCAGTATCTGTATCAGTAAGACCATTCTTCTCTCTATTTTATTATTTTCAATTGTATAACTAAATACTAAGGGAAAGTTGGAATGATCATGGTAGTTAAAGTTAGAAGAATGGAAACTGGAGTTGAGAATTTAGTTAGTTTGATCAAATTGTGAATTATTTTGATTAAGGTCATGACAGATTAAAACGTGAGGTTAAAATTCACAATGAAATTTGTGAGATTAATGTTGGAAAGAAAATTAAATCATAACAAAATAGTAATGTTCATGTTATAAATCATTTAAATTAGTAAGTATTTAAATTTTTATGCCAAAATTACAATCAGATTAGAAGTATTTAACATAAAATTAATTAGATAACAAGATAATGTATAAACTGACAGGACTCCAATTATGTGGCAATATCAAGAAAGAAAGAATAGAGAGGTGGTTGAATCGGCTAGGAATGTCTTCCAATTCCGTTGGGAGAAATAGAGGTTTAAAAGGAGAAGGAAACAAAAAGGAAAGTAGAGAAATCTGAATATCAGAAGTGAAGAAAGAGAACTCTCGAGAGTGAGAGTTTGGAAGATACTGTGATGGAGAAGCCATCGCAGTGTCAACCATCGTCTAGGTCCAATAGGCGATCGTGTAGTAAAGCGTAGTGATCATGTAGCATTTGGTTGACGATTGTATAGCAAAAGGTAGGTGACCGCATAGATACTGGTAAGTGATCGTGTAATAGATTGTATGCGTTTGTGTAGGAGTTTGTGAGTGATCGCGGAGGATTTAGTAAGCGATCGTTTATTAATACTGAGCGATCGTGTAGAACTTCTAAACGATCGTTTAGCATTTGGTAAGCGATCGGGTGATAATTGTAAGCGACCAATTAATCTTGTTTAATTTCTATCGCCTAATAAAGAAGTTGTTCATCGTTTACTTCTTCTTTCCGGAAGATTGTACCTATTGTTACGTTAATAAAGAATTCAAGAATCAGTGTCCTAACAAATTGGTATTAGAGCAATCACCTGGGCAAGTATGGATCAGAAAGATTTTGAAAAGAAACTGGAGTTACTAGAGCAAGAAACCTTTGAATACAAAGTCGAAATACAGATAGAGTCAACCATAGAGGAGAGGTTGGCGTCGAAAAAAAAGAGCATTGAAAGAATGGAATTGCAGGCAGAAAAACATCAAGAAATATTTGTTTCTTATGTGACAGAAATGAAGAAAGAGAAAGCAAAGGTAATAGAGGAGGTAAAAGGATCGGATGCCAATCAGGGGTGCGGGATAAACAGTTCGGTGAGAACATTCGGTGAAGAAGTGAATGGTGACCAGAGTGAATTCAAGAAAGTGCAAATGCCGATGTTTAGAGGAAGCGATCCAGATGTGTCGCTATACAAAGCAGATCTCTATTTTCAAGTTCATAAGCTGACTAAAACTGAGAAGATGACAGTGGCAGCAGTGAGCTTCGTCGGCACCACATTAGACTGGTACCGGTCAGAGGTAGATAGAGAGCATTCAAAGATTAGGAAGACTTGAAGAAAAGGATGTTAGCCCAATTTTGATCTTTAAGAGAGGGATCGATCAACAAAAGATTCTTGGTTAATAAACAAAAAACAATAGTGGACGCATATTGAAATTTGTTTGATAAGTTTGTAGCACTGTTGTCACATCTAACGAATGAGGTTCTTGAGGAGACATTTGATGTGTTATTTTGTGTGGTGAAATATTGAAGTGAGTTGCGGTGATGGAAATGCATTATGCAACAAGTTTTCTCAGCAGAACCCAAGTATAAATCCTATTGAGTTTCCTAGCAAGTCCAGTGTGGAACTCAGGGACTAAGGAAAATGGTATGCGGTGATAATTTTTAAGATAACTTTGCGGCAACAAATAAATTAATGATATGTTGGTTTGTTGTTTGCGGTGTTAAAAAGTTATGCGGCGGAGTTATGAAAAGAGTGGATAACACGGAAGATGCGATGAATATGCGGGGAACGGGTTGAGAAAGGGTTCAGCTAAAACTTCCTAGGATGCGTTCTAGTTATGTGATCATGCTACACACATACAATAGCAAATCATCTCTCAACGAAAACGCTACGGCTTCTAGTTGTAGAACGCATGCGATATATGTGATAAAGTCTATAGGACCTACACATAAGCCTCTATTCTTGTTTATGCAATGACAAATGACAAACACACATATAAGGTGACTGCATAATACCATAACCTATCTCTAGGATGCATGCGATGCATGTTGGCAAACAGAGCTTATCTCTAAGTCCCTATTTCTCACTTATGCAAATCTAATCTTGCTCTCTCGAGTCTAGATTCTAACCTAGCTCTCTCAAGTCTTAGGTTTTTTCTTTAGACTCTCTCTCGAGTAGCTCTAAAGGGGTATTGGGCGCAACATAAAACAAGATAATCGTATGTGATGAAGATCCTAGGTCATGTTAGCTTACTTCTTCTCAACCCATTCGGTAGATTTAGCTACTCATGCGTGCTTTTAAGAGAGTGAATAGATGTAGAAAAGCAAGTTCCATTTTATAGATATAGAGTTGAAATACAAAATAACAATGCAAGATGAGAATAAAGAGCCTGTAGGAATCTCTTGCTTCCCAAGGCTTTTACACTGTCTTTTCTACTCTGTTCAAAAGATAGTCTCACTCTTGCAAGAGTCGGCCCTTTCTCTACTTTTTCATGCCTCTGGGTTCTCTCTCGAGCTGACTAGAGCGATCTTCCAACGTCTCTTCCCTTCCCTTCGCTCGCTCTACCTTGTAAGTAAAAAGGAAAACTATGAAAAATTCTATTCTATTTAAAGGAAAATTCTCTAACTGTCTGAACTCCTTTACTAAAGATTGCCTTTGGTATTTATAGAGCTTCGGGGTGAAAGGCGTCTTCTCTCTTATGATTGCACTAATGGGATGTCTTTAATTATCTGTCTGATGTGCCGAGTATTTGTCACCAAAAAGCTGAGTGTACTTGCTACAGTAGATCGTTAGCGACTTGTCAACTTAATTCAGACTCAACCATCATCATCTTTCTGTCCCATCGTGATTAATTATGCTTTTCACCCAGATGCGCCCACCAAGTTGCGCTGGCTCTATGCGAAAATCCTCATATATTTGCAAGCACAAATCACCACAAAGCCTTGCGGTAATGCTGTGCTCGACTATTGCTTTCTTGTGATCGCATTTTACGCTTTGCGTCAACGCATATTCTGCACAAAAATACAAAAGTTAACTATTTTTATGTGATGAACGCATACAACCGCAATGTTACAAACTTAATGCTTTTTGGACGTAAACTTATGAATTTTATCAACGCAAACCTGCATTATTTAATAACTTAGCATTGTAATAACGTGCATTTTTCCCATTATCACACCCCAAAATTTAAACAATGCTTGTCCTCAAGCATAAGCTAAAGATTTCCTTTAGATAGTCGACCGCAATCTCTTTTCCTAGATTTCTCAAGGACTTCATTCAAATCTTATACACCAAAATTTCCTTAATTCTTATTCAGGTCTCTTCTTAAAATATATCTAAAATTCAGGAACTATAAGTTAGCCCTCAAAAGGACTTTACTAAAATCCAGGACATCGCATGATCTATTTCAAAAGGAACTTTTTCAGTGGGGTGTTAAACGATTTTTATCCTTGCATATTTTTGACATTGTTATTTTTTTCTGACCTTGCGCTGATCCAAGTGCCTCACCTTCATTTTGGCTTACCTCCACATGTGTCATGCGGACATCCAACTACGAGCAAGGCGCTCTTTCTCAGACTAAACTCATACCTACTTGGCAGCAGAGTTGCGGTCATTTATTTATGCATTGATCACGATTCCTACCTTCGTTTTGGCTTGCCCTCATGTGTGTCATGCGGACATCCAAATATGAGTAGGATCCGATCGCAACGTTATGATGATTTTATTTTATTTTATTATTATTTTTTTAGAGCTAAAAATAGCAAGGTCGAAAATAAATACCTCACCCCCAAATTTAAAATGCGGCAATGTCCTTATTGCCAGAAGATTGAAAGAAGTCATGCGATGTTCTTAGGAAGTTTGGTAAAAGGTTAGTTTGAAAGAAAACTAGCAGACCACTAACTTTTAGAAATATTTCATGAGGTGACTGTCCTAAAATTAAGTCGACTCTAGCGTACAAGAAAAAATAGAAGCATGTGTTTCATCATTGAAATCATAATTGGCAAAGAGAAAGCATGCGATGACTTACTAAATTTATCAATGTTAGCTGATTGCGGTAACCAAAGAGGATGCGGTGCTAAAATTTTCAAAATTAAAATGCGATGTGATAGTGCAAAATTTGGAATAAAGTCAAGGAAGAATACCACTCCCAAATTTGTGTTGTCGCTTGCATTGTTTATTGTTGCATCCGGCCTTGCAGCGATCTACCTCCTTTGGATTGTGGTGACGGAATAAAGTAGTTGCGTCTTCGTGTAACGCCTCCGCAATCATTCACCTCGATCATTGCAAAAAAAAAAAAAAACATTGATAGGGTCAAATAATTTTTAAACAAAACAAAATCTTTTACCACAATCATTCAGCTTGATTGCAAATTTTTTTTAAGCAAAAGGATAGTGACATGAAAATACTATAGAGTAGAGATAAGTTGAAGATTTCATGATTCCAATGGGTACTTCACAAACTTGTGTCCCTGATGAATTTAGATCGCCTGATAGTGTAGAGACCACCCACTACTTTCTCAATTAGAGTTTCTCAGGTCCATGGAGTTGACTTGGCGATGCCAGCCTTCTTCGCGATACACTTTTAATCGTTTCCCATTAACCTTGAATATGTTGGTTCCGTCATCATTAGATAACTCGACTGCGCCGTGTAGGAATACCTCTTTGACTATGAAGGGTCCGGGCCAACATAACTTTAATTTCCCAGGGAAGAGTCATAGTTGTGAATTAAATAGTAAGACCTTTTGCCTGACTTGGAGGTTCTTGCCACATATTTGTTTGTCGTGCCAGCGCTTTGCGCGCGCCTTGTAGATCCTGTCTCTTATACACATCTAGATGTGTATAAGAGACAGCGCTTTGCGCGCTCCTTGTAGATTTTTGCGTTCTCATATACATTAATTCTCCATTCCTTCAGCTCGACCAATTGAAGTTTTCTCACTTCTCCTACTGTCTTTAAGTCAAAGTTTAGCTTCTTCACTGCCCACAACGCTTTGTGTTCCAGCTCTAATGGTAAATGCCATGCTTTACAAAATACCAACGCATACGGGGACATACCTATGGGTGTCTTATAGGTAGTTCAGTATGCCCACAACGCATCGTCGAGCTTTGTTGCCCAATCCTTTTGTGAAGGCTTTACCACCTTCTCCAGTATCAGCTTGATTTCCCAGTTGGACACTTTGGCTTGACCATTTGTTTGTAGATGATATGCGGTAGCCACTTTATGGAGGATATTATATTTGCACAGCAATTCTTTGACAGTGTGATTGACAAAGTGGGAACCTTCATAACTTATTATGGCACATTGATGACATGCAAAAATGCATGTCATCTTAGGCCTTTTACTTAGAATTATGAAGATTGTTAAGCAGAATATGCGGCAATTATGTTAGGAATTCATGAGAAAATGAGTTTCATCGTTTAGCATCAAGAATCTCGGCTAACCCCTTATTATGTGTTATTATGCATTTAATTGTCTATTTTTGTAGTTAACACAGGAAATGGATGCAAACGTGGAATCCGGACTACCCCATAGATGACCGTATGTGGAGAAACACTCCATCTCAAAGGCGAACTTACTCCATCAACGCATAGGTGTTGCAGTGATCAGCCGCATACGTCCATCGCATAGGAGTTGCGATCGTCAAGCGACTGCGGTCATTATGTAGAAGTTGCGGTATTAAGCGAATGTAGTCATTGCATGATTGCGACTACACGATAACGCATAATAGAGGGATCAACGCAAGGTTGGTGTAATAAACGCATCAGCGCAGATCTCGAGAAAATCAAAAGATGATGTTGACATTTCACCTACCACACCGTTAGCAGCAGAGATTCAGAAAAGGACTAACGCGCCACAGATGTTAGAATCAGAGCAGTCCATTAATGCTGTCGGTGATCCAAGCTCTATAAATAGAAGCCGCTGAGTAGAATTTCAACTTATCCAGGGTTCTTCCCTACGATCCAGACTAATGCGTGAGAAGAAAGATTGAGAGTTCTTCATTTCCTTCTTCCATTCCAAGTGACGACCGGAGCCTTCGACCAGAGCTAGATCTTGGGAGAGTCAGTTCCACCACCCATCCATGGCACCACCAGCAGCCTTGACGCACATCCGTTGGAAGCAAGTCATTACTTCCAGCCGGTCATTTCATTTTCTCTTCTTTTCTTATATTGTGTTGTATTACATTTTGTGATTGAGGAATTAATACATTATGTGTTCAATGAATTTCTGTGTTTCCTCTGATTTCATTTCCATCTTCTTCACTCAGCATCTTTAACTTTTATTGCATCACTTAGTTAGATTGTTAGAGTATCTCATACTTAGTCATGTGGATTAGAGATATGCAGTATGTAGCAACCCATCGGAAGGTGTGCGTTGTGCGAGTGTGTGAGAAAACCTCATTTGCTTAGTGTGAAGCTATAGCAACGCCTGTCTATAGGCGAACACAATGCTTGTCTATGAGTAAAGTTAGCAACAACTACTTGCCCGGGAGGGTAAGTGGTTGGTCGCATTAATTAATGTAAGCCAGTGTTCACTAGAGATGGGAATACTCTTGCGTCAGCCAAGTTCATGCAGTTATCTTGTCTTATGTTGCGCCCAACACCCCTTTAGAGCTACTCGAGAGAGAGTCTAAAGAAAGAATCTAAGACTTGAGAGAGCTAGGTTAGAATTTAGACTCGAGAGAGCAAGATTAGACCTGCATAAGCAAGAGATAGAGACTTAGAGATAAGCTCTATTTGTCAACATGCATCGCATGCACCCTAGAGATAGGTTATGATATTATGTGGTTGCCTTGTATGTGTGAATGTCAACTATTATCGCATAGACAAGAATAGAGGCTTATGTGTAGGTCCTATAGATTTATCGCATATGTAAAATGCATTCTAGCCTTAGAAATCGTAGCATTCACATTGAGAGATGGTTTACTATTGTATGTGTGTAGCATGATCACATACCCTGTGTTGGTTGAGGTTTCCCTTGCAGTCAATCTAAGGGTTGCAATGAAAACATCTCTGCATTTTATCTATTTTCCATCCATTTACTTCTTATCAATAGTTGTCATGTCTCTACCTCTCATTCTTACTTCTCATTGCGTTGTCTGTTAGTTAGGAGTAGGAGTAGTGTTAACATAGAAACCTCTCCTCATTCTTTTATTCAATCGCCGTATGCACATTACCGCATTCATCTTGGTACAAGTCCCTGAGTTCGACCTCGGATCACCCGAGAAACTTGCGTTGGAATTATACTTGGTTCCAGCACAAGAAAACTTGTGACAGGACGCAAAAACTTGATGTGTTGATTTTATGAAGTGGAAAATGGATGATATGCGTTGATGGAATTGCGTTGTGCACTCAAGTTTCCCCAGTGAAATTCAGGTGTAAATTCCTCTAAGTTTCTTGGTAAGTCCAGGGTTGAACACAGGGACTTGTGAAAATAGTTGCGTGGTGATTTTTATGAAAACTTGCGGTAACCGAATAATGAATAAAGAGTTGGGTGTGTTGTTGCGTTGATAAAAAGAAATAAATAAAGGCGGCAGATTTGAGAAAGACAGTTGCGTTGATAGATGTAATGAGTATGCGATGAACGGGTTGAGAAGATCTTTAGTTAGCATTACTCGGGAATATGTCAGACTATGCGTTCATGTTACAACCATGCACAACAAGTCATTTTCCAATGTGAATGCGATGCTTCTAAATCTAGGAAGCATGTGTTGTATGCAAAAGTGTCCATAGAGCTTGTCACTGAGTCTCTACTTTTGTCCTATGCGTTAATGTAAAATGCATAAAAGCAAGGTGAACGCATACAATCATATCTTATCTCTAAGATGCATGCGATACGTTAATAACAAATAGTGCTCATTCCTAAGCACCTATCTCTCGTTTATGCTTTCTAATATGGTTTTCCCAAACCTAGATTCTGACCTGACTTTCCCAAGTCTAGATCCTGTCCTTAGACTACCCTCCCGAGTATCTCTAATAGACGAATAACGCATTCATAAACAAGATAATCACGAAGAATGAAGATTCCCTCGTTCTGCTGACTAAATGCTTCTCAACCCATTGAACTAATTTAGCTACTCATGCGTTAATCACAGAGAGTGAACAAATATAGAGAAAGAAATTCCATTCTTATAAATGAGTTGAGTACAAAATGACTATGGAAAGTAAGGTAGAGAGCTTGGTAGCAATTCCTTGCGAACCGAGGCTTTTTACACTGAATCTCTATTCTGATCTAAAGATGTTCCTCCTTCTGCAGGTGTCGGCCCTCCCTCTGTCTTTGAAGCTCCCGAAGCTTTCCAAGCTTACCCATACGATCTACAGGCACAACTTCCTTCCTCGCATCTGCCTTAAAATGAAAAGAAAACTATGGACAGAGGCGTGAACTTGTAAAGTGGCGAATTAATCGACTGCTTAACCGAACTTCTTCTATGAAGAATGCCCTTGGTATTTATAGAGAATCCATGGTGAAAGGCGGCTTCTCTCTCTTGGTTGTACAGATGGGACAACTTTAATTCTTGACTCATGCGCCGGATAATTGTCACTAATAAAGCTGAATGGACTTTGTGACCGTTATCAGTTGTCAACTTAATTTGGATCGAACTATCATCAGCTGTCTGTTCCATCACTCTGAATTGTCCTTTCACCCAGATGTGCTGATCATGTTGCGCTGACCAAGTTGCGGCGATTCTTCTCGAGCAAATGTGTGCGAGCACGATCAACGTAAAGCCTTGCGGTGAAGTTGTGCTCGACCAATGAATTCCTATGATCGTAATCTCTTTGCATTGCGTTAACGCATATTCTGCACAAAAATACAAAAATCAACAGTTCCAATGCACTGACGCATGCGACAGCAATATTATAGAATTTATGCCTAATGGATGCAATTTTAACATGTTTCATCAACGCATTCCAACATTGTTTAAGAACTTAGCACTATGATAACGTGCATTTCTGCCCGTTATCACATGGTCATCGCATACAATTGATAACGCATAGTCATTCCAACGCATGACCATTGACGCATGATAATCAATGTATACATTAAGAACATGCATCACATATCACGTCCACGGAATTTTAATTGTTGAGTAATTGACACCTAATTTCTCGTCATCACACGTGGAGTGCCAAAATGAGTGAAAATGTTTTTCTTCGGGAATTTAGAGACTACTGTCGCATCACTTGCGGCACATGCCACTGCTTCTACCCACTTGGACACGTAGTCGACAGCTAACAAAATATAGTTTTGACCATTCGATGGTGGGAATGATCCCATGAAATCAATGCCCCAGACGTTGAACAACTCTACTTCCAAAATGGTGTTCATAGGCATCGCATGTTTCCATGAAATGTTTCCTGTGCATTGGCATCAGTCACACTTCATCACATAGTCTCTGGCATCCTTAAATAATGTTGGCCAATAGTACCCACTTTGTAAGACTTTTGCTGCAGTGCGCTGTCCTCCAAAGTGCCCACCATATGGTTAATCATGACATTGCGATAATATGCGTTGATGAGCAGCATCCGGTACACATAGTCGCATAATCTGGTTTGACCCCCTCTTATACAGATTTGGCTCATCCCAATAATAATATTTGCATTCATGTTTGAGCCTCTTCTTTTGGTGGTCGGTATATTCTTCAGGAAATTGCTCGCAAACCAGATAGTTGACTATGTCTGCATACCATGGCAGTTCTTCAATCCGAAACAGATGCTCATCTGGAAACAGTGTGCTCATCTCTGACTCATTACGGTCGACCTTTGGATTTTCTAATCTAGATAAATGATCTGCAACTTGGTTCTCCATCCCCTTACAGTCAATTATTTCTATATCGAATTCTTAGAGGAGGAGAACCCATCTAATCAGCCTCGGCTTCGCATCCTTCTTTGTCATCAGATATTTTATCGCCGAGTGGTTAGTATGGATGAATACTTTTGTTCCCAGCATATATGCTCTAAATTTTTCTAACGCAAATATTACTGCAAGCAGCTCTTTTTCTGTGGTGGTGTAGTTGGTCTGAGTAGGGTTTAAGGTTTTACTTGTATATGCAATGGGATGCAGTATTGCTTTTCTCTTTTATGCTAGCATTGGTCCCATCGCATACCTGCTTGCATCGCACATAACTTCAAAGGGAAGTGTCCAATCTGGCGGGATCAAAACGGGCACAGTCATTAGTGTATTCTTTAAAATTATGAATGCGTTGCGATAATTATCATCGAAGTCAAATTTCCTATCGGCTTCCAACAACGCACTCAGTGGTCATGCTATTTTTGAGAAATCCTTGACAAAACGTCTGTAAAATCTAGCATGCCCCAAGAAACTCCTTTCAGCCTTTACACTTGTTGGGGGTGGGAGCTTTTCAATTGCGTCTATTTTTGCCTTGTCCACCTCCAACCCATCCCGAGATACCTTGTGCCCCAGCACAATGCACTCCTTCACCATAAAATGGCATTTCTCCCAATTGAGTACGATATTCGTCTCCTCACATCTTTTCAATATCTTCTCCAAGTTGGCAAGACAGACTTCGTATGTGTGCCCATAGACAAAGAAGTCGTCCATGAATATTTCAATAGAGTCCTCAAGATATTCTGAAAAGATGGCCATCATGCACCTTTAGAATGTGCTCGACGCATTGTAGAGGTCGAACGACATGCGGCGAAAAGCAAAAGTTCCACATGGGTAGGTGAATGTGGTCTTTTCCTGATCTTTGGGAGCAATCATAATCTGATTATATCCGGCATACCCATCCAAAAAGTAGTAGAAGTCACGTTCGGCTAGACAATCCAGCATTTGGTCAATGAAAGGTAAAGGGAAATGATTTTTCTTCGTTGTCTCATTCAGCTTGCGGTAGTCCATGCAAATATGCCACCCGGTGACGGTCCTTTGCGGTATCAGCTCATTATTTTTGTTTGGGGACTACCGTCATCCGACACGCACTGCACGAGGCTGACCCACGTGCTGTTTGCTATCGGATAAATGATGCCCGCATCTAACCACTTGATTATCTCCTTCTTAACGACCTCTTTCATCACAGGGTTGAGTCTGCACTGATGTTCGATCGATACTTTATGGTTTTCTTCGAGACGAATTCGATGCATACAGTATGCGGGGCTAATTCCTTGAATGTCTGCGAGCGTCCAGCCAATTGCTTACACGTATTTTCTCAGAATGCTCAGCAACGCATTCTCCTGGTCTTCATTCAGTTCAGAAGAAATAATTACTGGCAGCTTCTCATTCTACCTAAAAAATGCATACTTTAGGTGGTTAGGTAGGTTTTTCATCTCTATTATTGGTGGTTCTTTTAAGGATGATTGCGTTGTTTTTCTTTCTTCCTTTACTGTTGGCTCTTCTTCTTGGGTTGTGATCATCTCATCTTCCTTGTTTGTTTTTTCTATGATTATCATGGTCGCCCTAGTATAATGGGCACATCTTTGTCAGCTTCGTAATCTAAGATGATGAAGCCGAATAGTAATATAAATTTGTCGATTGTAACCAGCACGTCCTTTACCTTCCCCTCTGGATGCACCAGAGATCTATCTGCTAATTGGAGAGTCACGGTCATGGGCGTAAGTTGCCCCACAAACTTACCAGTGCCTCTCTTCTTGGTTACCATATCCTTCAGAAACTTCGCATATGCGGGCATCTTCTCAATCGCTTCAATGAACGGAATATTAAATTGCAATTGTTTTAACATAGTCATGAAGTGTTGGTACTGTACCTCGTCATTCTTCTTCTTTTAGAGTCTCTGCGAAAAAGGTGGAAACTGTACTCTCATGGTCTCCTTTTCTTTTGGCTCTGAGGTGGACACAATTTCTGGCTCTATCGCTTCTTTTTCTCCTTCTTATTCTCGAGTCACCGTAATCTCAGGTTCTAACACCAATAAGAGTAGCCGACTAGGCTCCTTCTTCTCTCCTACCACGGTTTTTCCACTCCGCAATGTCACGACTTGACATTGCTCTTTACTTGTTCCCCTTAGGTTGCGTAGGAGTTCTGTTGAACTCGGCAGGGCCCCTTGCTGTCTATTCTTAAGTTTGCTTGCAATCTGGCCCATCTGTAATTCCAGGTTGTGGATGGTCGTCGCCTGGTTTGAAGCACAGTTTCGTTCTTCTCGATATACTGCTTCGACAAACTTTCCAAGGAGGAAGATTGCGGTGGTTGCGAACTGCTAGCTTGACTACTCGTTTAACCATTGTTTCACGGGAAAAATCCAGGTGGCCCTTCTTTTTGCGCCACTGTTTGGAAATTTTGTTGCTGATTTTTCCATGCAAAGTTGGGATGGCTTCTCCACCCAGGGTTGTAGGTGTTAGAGAATGGATTATTTTTCACAAAATAAATAGACTGTAGGTTCTACGGGCATTCTTCCATTGTGTGCCCTTCACCGCAAGTTGCACACCTTGCGGCAGTCTAATTAGTTGCATTTACTTGCCCACTATGCGGTGTTGGGATGTTGATTGTGATTCCTTGAATTAGGTTGTGAACCCCGAATCCTAATTTTCTACTTAAGTGTTCCTTATTGAAATTTGTATGATAGGTAGGTTGATGAGGAAGCTAGTATGGAATGGTGAAGAAGGAATGGAGATTTGGAAAGAAAATATGGAATTTGAGTTTGGGGAAATTTGGAAAATTTGGCTAAGTATGGAAAATTTTGTATAAAATGCATTGGAAGTAAAGACATATGGCTGAGGAAGGCAAAAAAAGTGTTGTGTGCAAGGCATTGGAAGGAAATTGGCTAGTAGGTGAGTGGCACAATGAGGTGGGCAATCGTGTAGAAGTTGCAAGGAGGCCAAAAATGCTTGCAGTAGCTAAGAGCGAGATTATTGAGAGTGAAACCAACGAGATCATTGAGAGTGAAACCAGCGAGATCATTGAGAGCGAAACCAGCGAGACCATTGAGAGTGACACCAGCGAGATCCTTGACAGCGACCAGTGCGAGCATTGAGAGCGAGAGCAGCATCTGCCAACGCTTAGGCCATGCGTCGAGTAGGCACGCCCGTGCATTGGGTGCGCTGTCTAAGGCATGCGCCGTACAAGTGCTCCTGATGAGCAGCTACGCCCTGTGCGAGTGCCCATGCGCGCATGCGCCGCGTGTTGCGCATGTCTGATGAGCAACCACGCCCCGTGCGAATGCCCATGAACGCATGCGTCGAGCGTTGCCATGCGTTGCCAAGCGAGCCAAGCGGGTAGCTTATGCGTGCGTTCAAGTAGTCATGCGTCAAGGCAGCTCGCCCATGTGTCAAGGCAGCCCATGCGCCTGTGCACTCGGCCGAGCTTCAAAGCACCATTCGCAGCCCATGCGACCAAGCACACCCATGCATCGAGCGTCCAAGCATCCCTATGCGTTGATGGACCAACTTGTGCATCATGCCTATGCGTTGGTAATGGATAATTTCTTAAAATGGCTAAAATAAATTGTTATGCTATGCGTTGGGCAAAAGTTGGACGCATAAGGGTGAGGTCACAAAGGAAGACAACCCTTGGGGATGTTTCGAAGAATGATTCTAGAATTCGATGGAATTCAAGATATGAATAATTGGTTTACGTCAGCCAAACCATGTGTCATCTTGGGATAAATTCTTAAGGGTTAAGAAATGAAGGTGGACGCCTGTGGAGAGGACACTTTGGGCCAAGATGATGCAAGATTGCGTTGATGAAGGGAGGAGTAGACACTTGACCATGCAACCAAGTAGGTGTTGTGAACACCAGAGGAAGTCTGGACGCCTATAAATAGAGCCTTGAGGCCTTATTTTCAAATCACAAATTCAGAAATTACGTGAAAAGAGAGGGAGAGTGTAATGCAAATGCTTGCACGCAAAGTTCAAGCTTATATCCCCGTTACCAGTTCCCCGGAACAGCGCCATAAACTTGTAACGCAAATATGCGCAACATACCCCTCATCGCAATGTAACACAAATTTGTAACGCAAACTTACTCAACAAACCCCTCAACACACCCCTCAACGCAATAACCATAAACTTACTCATAAACTTGTAACACAAATGCTTACACACAAGGTTCAAGCTCATGTCCCCTTACCAGTTCCCCGGCAACGGCGCCATAAACTTGTAATGCAAATTTTGATGCGATGATATGCAATGCGATACTACTACTTATTATGTGATATTTATGATGATTAGGTAGTAGCCCTGCTCTATCACAAGTTTCCTTACGATGAAACCAAGTGTAATTCCATCGCAAGTTTCTCGGTATGATCCGAGGTCAAACACGGAGAAATACGATACCGATTTGATGCGGTGTTTTCATGATGTTATGCGAGCAATTTTTCAATTCTTTAAGTTGTGTGATATACAAAAGTAATAGAATAACAGGAAAGTAAAATAAAGCTATAAAAATACAGTAAACCTAAACTAGATGTATTTGATACAGGCACAATGTACAAGATACCTAGAGTTGGGCTCGCTGTGAAGTCTGTGCAAGGACATGGATTGCGGTGGCAAGGCTTGTGGTGGGAAAAGAAAACAAAGACAAGTATACAAATCATTGCAAGTTCTCAATGAACGTAAAGAGACAAATACTACTCCGTTCTTCTCATAGCATACACCTCTCTGTGATCGGCTATGTTTCCCACATGTCTGTGTAGAAACTAGAGTTAAACATAATGAATGCAAGGTTGCTTCCATGTCTGGAAGTACTTCTCGCTTTAGTTAACGCACTCTCTTAACCTTCTCTCGATAGATCAGAATGACATCTTCACTTCTGCTCTCACAGGTGAAGATGTCGTCCAACATGCTTTAGCAAAACGTATTACATAACTTTAATTTACATTAAGTTCTAGGATGTTTATAGCATTCATCAAAGGATTAAGAAAACAATATGAAGACAATGTATAATGGGTGAACGATGAAAGACAGAATATGGTATGTGATAATAATCAAAACAACTAATATTTCTATCAACCGTTTGATACATGATGAATGAACAAATAGATGAGAAAGACATGGAATACAAAGAAAAGGGAGAGTAGAGATGATCAGTGCCAATGTCTTGGTCATTGATCGGTGGAGATCTGCTTGTCGCTTGTGGTTGGAAGGATGATAGGAAGAGCTTCCCTCTCAGGCTGGCCCTTCGGTAGCAGAATCCTTGAACAGAGCTTCGCTCGGGGATGTTGATTGACAGGATCTGAGATTACACCTTTCAGCCTTATCTCTTCTTCTTCCTGGATCTAACTTTGAAGCACTCAGCTAAGTTCTCTTCTCTTTTTAATCTTGCAGCACTTTGCCCAGCACCAAATAGCATATGATTGGATAGAACCTAGTTCAATGGAATCCCCTATCACTGAAATTCCTTGTCACTGGAATTTTATCCAATCCCTTTCACTGAATTCCTTGGGGATATTTATAGGTGAACATCTTTGACTCTTGGCTTTGTGGTCCCCACATTTTTTTATAGAAATTCTAAAGATGGAGGGATTTTATTCCTTCTGTTATGTAATCAGACCGTCAAATTTGCATAGCCGTTAGCTGCACACGTGTCATGATCTCCTGCATTTGCACTGCTCATTTGCATCACTCGATCGTTGGTCCGCATGCGGTGTTCATTTTTATTAAATGCGGTCGTCATGAGAATCAAGATCGATTATCATCTTGCACCGTTTCTTCAGTGATTGTCTTATGCGTTGACGTTCGATAGGCACAATGGTGATGGAGATGCGCTGATGAAGTTCTCTCGAGCCTAGGATGCAAGAGGTGACTTCAGTTTTCTTGCAAAACAAAGTCAATTTTCGCCATATTCTCCATCTTTTGGCGTTAGTGGGATTTATTGCAAGCATTTGAAATTATTAACAAACTAAGTTAATTTTCACACAATTAGTGCATAATCTTTCACTTTTGGCCGTAATATCTAGATAAGGTGGCAAAAATAACTTGTATTTCTACAAGTTATCAGAGAGTAGAGCAAACCATGCGTTGGAGCCAAATCTATGTGTTAGTCATAAGTGGACGCATTGGATAGTGAGGGTTGAGGAGAATGCATCAACTTGAGACGAGGAGATCTCCCAATCTACTCATGCGTTTGGAGTGATTCCAAAGCCATATGAAATCTCTGAGAGTCTAGTTTCAGAGTGGGGTTGCAGAGGAAAAACTCAAAGGAACCAGGTTGGAGATTGAAAAGAAGGCAGAAGGGTCAGACTGTCGAATCAGTCTAAGCCAGTCTTGAAGATTCTGTGATTTCAGAAAACCACGAAAAGTTATGAGCTCAAATTTTAGGGTAAGCTTCCTGAGACATTTTAGAATAAGTTTCTAGAAGGAAGTATTTCCAAATAAGGTTCAGAACTATGAGTAATCTAAGCTGTAAACTGAATCTGGATTCTAGAGGTGAAAAGGAGCCCGAGGAGCTACTAGAGTGAAAAGCTCCTAAGAAATCAATGTGAGTGGCTAAAATGTTTTGACTAAAACATTTTTCTTAAAATGTTTGATTACAACGTGTTATAGAAAGCATGTTTTAAAGAAGAATATTCTCATGCCTACTAGTTTTATGAAGTGATTTCCAAGCAAGCTGTGAATTGTGTTTCAAACATATGCATGTGTGATTGTTGAAAAACGATTTATATGTGATAAATGTGTTCAGCATGCATTAGCATCTTTAAATCCATGATTTATGTGTTATACTTTGCATGCTTTATAGAGAAAGTAATTTATGACTAGTTTTACTAAAACGCGATACCGAAGGACATTTGAGAAAGTATCCGCCCAACTAGATACTGAAGGACATTTGAGAAGGTATCTATTGGTACTGAAGGACATTTGAGAAGGTACCAAATCAGCCAGATAATGAAGGACGTTTGAGAAGGTATCTGAATAGAAGTACTTAATGTGTGACGGTACTAAGTGTTGCCACAGATAAATAAAGTTAGAGATTGAGCAAAAGGGTTCTCTCTGGACTAGTAGTTGGTGTTGGGATTGTTTTACCCATAGTGGGGTATTTGAATTGAGAAATGATTTTATTATTTTATGATGAAAACAACTTTATATGTTTTATACTTGGAAAATGTTTATGCTGCAGTACACGTACTATAGAAGTTTATGTTTCAGTTAAACTCTTTACTGAAATCATGCATGAGAATTTACTATGTTTTTTTGGTCACTCACTGGGTGTAAGCTCACCTCGTTTTCAAATGTTTATTTTTTCCCCTCCATAGGTAGCAATCAAATCCTCTGAAGATAGCTTAGTGTCTGCTCTGCCACTAAAGGACTAAAGGACTTGTAACCGTTTGCTAGGTGGTTACTATTAATATTGTACACATGTTACTGTTGTTCATTTAGGGACTAGGATTTGTGGGTTTTGGGGCTTGTAAATCTAGTGTTGTAATGACTCTAAACATATTATGTTCTAAGTTAATAAATTATGGGCCTAAAGACGTCACGTTGCATATAATTTATATTTGGTATCGTTGTTATTCCGCAAGAGTTATTAGGCAGAAAGTGTCAGCCCAAGTGTTGATAACTGCTGCAGTCACGCCCTTCCCTAGGCTAAGAGGGTGTTCTGGGGCGGGGTGTGACATAGGTTCATCATCGCAGTCATCTGACTCTGTAGTGAAGCGATAGCACCATTATTTGCGTCGTTATCCTTTATTCTCAGTCTCTGATCGCTCTCTCTCCAGTCCTCGTGATTTTTAGAGATGCGATCAAGAATGTTCTTAGCCTCATCATATGTTTTGTCTAGCAGACCACTAGCGGTTGCCGCATTGGCAGCGGTCTACGAAGCGGGATTTAAACCGTGATAAAAGATTTCCATTTGCAAGAAGTCTGGTAATCCATTGTGTGGACAATCCCTTACCAGCTTCTTAAACCTCGCTCAGGCATCAATGACTACTCGATATTGATGCATAAAATTTCCATAAACTTGTTGACTTAAAGATATATTATATATGCAATTCTATGCTCATGCAATGCGAAACTACTTCTGATTATGTGATGTTTATTAAGATTAGGTAGTATGCCCTACTGTGTCGCAAGTTTCCTTACGATGAAACTAAGTATAATTCCATCGCAAGTTTCTCGGTGTGATCCGAGGTCGAACACGGGGAAATACGGTACCGGTTTAATGCGGTGTTTTCATGATGTTATACGACCGGTTTTTCAATTCTTTGAAGAGTGTTGTGTACAAAAGTAATTACATAAAATCAAAGGAAAGTAATGGTGTAAAAATACAGTAATCCTAAACTAGATGTATTCGATACAGGGTACATGTACAAGATGCTAAAAGTAAGGCTAGCTGTGAAGGCTATGCAAGGACATGGATTGTGGCGACAAGTCTTGTGGTGAGAAAAGATAAGAAAGATAAGTATACAAATTATTGCAAGTTCTTAATGAAAATAAAGATACAAATACTGTTCCATTTTCCTCATGGCGTATACCTTTTAGTGATCGACCGCGTCTCCCGCATGTCTGCATTGAAACTAGAGTCTGACATAATGAATGCAAGGTTGCTTCCATGTCTGGAAGTACTACTCGCTTTAGTTAACGCATTCTCTTGACCTTCTCTCGATAGATCAGAATGACATCTTCACTTCTGCTCTCACAAGTGAAGATGCCGTCCAGCATGCTTTAGCTAAACGTATTACATAACTTTAATTTACACTAAGTCCTTAGATATTCATAGTACTTATTGAAAGTTTAGAAAAACATAGTGAAGAAGGTGAATAACGGGTGCACAGTGAAAGACAAAAGATGAATAACGAATATTATCGCAACTATTAATATTTCTATTAAGAGTTTGATACATGATGAATGAACAGAAAGACAGAAGGAACATGAAATACGTAGAAAGGATAGAATAAGGACAATTAGGCGCAATTGTCTTGGTCATCGATCGATGAAGATCTGCTTGCCGGTTGTGGTTGGAAGGATGGTAGTGAGAGCTTCCCTCTCAGGCTGGCTCCTGTGATTCCTTGAACAGAGCTTCGCTCGGGGATATTGATAGGATGAACTGAGATTACACCTTTCGGCCTTATATCTTCTTCTTCCCGGATCTTACTTTGTAGCACTCAACTAAGCCCTTTTTCTCTCTTTAATCTCACAGCACTTTGCCCAGATCGAATAGCATGTGACTGGATAGAACCCAGTTCAATGGAATCCCCTGTCACTGGAATTTTTCCCAACCCCTTTCACTGAATTCCATGGGGGTATTTATAGGTGAACATCTTTGACTCCGGCCAAGTGGTCCCCACTATTGTTATGGAAATTCCGCAGATGGAGGGATTTTATTCCTTCTGTTATGCAATTAGACCGTCAATTGTGCACAACCATTAGCTTTACACGCGTCTGAATCTCCCACTCTTGCGTAGCTCATTTGCATCACTGGATCATAGGTTCGCATGCAGCGTTTACTTTTATAACCGCATGAAGTTGTCATGTAGATCAGGATCGACCAATGCATTATGCCGTTTCTTCAATGAATGTTTGCGTGATCACATTTGATGGGCGCAATGGTGATAGAGATGCATTGATGAAGTTCTCACGAGCCTTGGACACAAGTGGTGACTTTGTTTTCCTGCAAAACAGAGTAAATTTTCGTCATATTCTCCATCTGTTGGCGTTCATAGATTTTATTGCAAGCATTTGAAATTATTATCAAACTAAGTTAATTTTCCTATAATTAACGCATAATTCCTTACTTATGGCCACAATATCAAGATAAGGTGGCATAAATAACTTGTATTTCTACAAGTTATCATTTGCTGAGCGATTCGTCCATGTCTTGTTCAAAATTGGTTATTAATTTCCTTCTCCTGTCATTCTCAGTGGGTGGGAAATATTTCTTCAAAAACTTCTCTACGACCTGTTTCCATGAGGTGATCTCCCCCCAGTTCGAAAGAGTACGCCCATTTTCGTGCCTGATCACACAATGAAAATGGGAACAAAGTTAGTCGAACTTTTTCGGCAGAGATATTCAGGAACACAAAAGTGTTGCAGATTTCTATGAAGCTCTGTAGATGGGCGTACGGGTCCTCGCCACGCCTTCCTCCGAACTGTCCTGTAGTCTGGATCATCTGCAGCATCACCAGTTTCATTTCGAATCGGGATCCATCAAGGGCAGGCCTCATGATTCCTAGAGAGAAATCGTAGAGGTTTGGCGATGCATAGTTTCGAATGGGCCTATTACGATCGTTTGCCTAGATTCGCCATGAAATTATTTCGTTTTGTGCTCCGTTTCCAGGTTGCTCTTCCATATCGTCTTGATCTGGTTTTTATTGTTGGCGATTATCTCTCAATCTTTGTCAGAACAATCTCCGGGTCATAATTCGCCAGAGATTGAGAGTTGCAAAGAAATCAGAAAAATTACCATTAGCACATTGAATTGCCGAAGTCCCCAGCAGTGGCACCAAAAACTTGATGTGTTATTTTGTGTGGTGAAATAATGAAGTAAGTTGCGGTGATGGAAATGTGGTGATGGAATTTTGTCGGCACCGCATTAGACTGGTACTGGTTGGAGGTAGACAGAGAGCGTTCGAAGATTGGGAAGACTTGAAGAAAATGATGTTAGCCCGATTTTGATATTTAAGAGAGTGATCGATCGACGGAAGATTCTAGGCTAATAAAAAAAAAACAACGGTGGACGCATATTGAAATTTGTTTGATAAGTTAGTAGCACCATTGTCACATCTAACGAACGAGGTTCTTGAGGAGACATTTGATGCGTTATTTTGTGTGGTGAAATAATGAAGTGTGTTGCGGTGATGGAAATGCGTTGTGCAACAAGTTTTCTCAGCAGAACCCAAGTATAAATCCTACTGAGTTTCCTGCCAAGTCCAAGGTGGGACTCAGGGACTAAGGACAACGGTATGCGGTTATAATTTTTAAGATAACTTTGTGGTAACAAATAAATTAATGATATGTTGGTTTGTTGTTTGCGATGTAAAAAAAAATATGTGGCGGAGTTATGAAAAGAGTGGATAACACGAAAGATGCGATGAATATGCGGGGAACGGGTTGAGAAAGGGTTTAGCTACACTTCCTAGGATGCGTTCATGTTATGCGATCATGCTGCACACATACAATGGCAAATCATCTCTCAACGAAAATGCTACGGCTTCTAGTTCTAGAACGCATGCGATATATGCAATAAAGTCTATAGGACCTACACATAAGCCTCTATTCTTGTTTATGCGATGACAAATGACAAACACACATACAAGGCGACTGCATAATACCATAACCTATCTCTAGGATGCATGCGATGCATGTTGGCAAACAAAGCTTATCTCTAAGTCCCTATCCCTCGCTTATGCAGACCTAATCTTGCTATCTCGAGTTTAGATTCTAACCTAGACAATGTGAATAAATTAGTAAGCGGGAATGATTCGAAAGAGCGGGAGAAGATCGGAGGTTCGTTTCCGATGAGGACCATTACATTGCGAGGAACATCGAGTAATGATAACCGGAGAGAAATTCCGGTGAGAAGATTAACAGATGCTGAATTTCAGTCGAAGAGAGAAAAATGGCTTTGTTTCTAGTGAGATGAAAAATACATTATTGGACATCGGTGTAAAGGGCGGGAGTCGAGAAAATTGAGGTTGCTGGTGGTGCAGACGGCTGGAGAGGAATGAGAGTTGCATAAGGACGACGAAGCAAGAGAAACGACGTTAGAAATGCGTATGCTGACGTTGAGCAAGGAAATTTCATCTGTTACTGAATTGATTGTGAACTCAGTTGTGAGGTTGACGAACCCACGAACAATGAAGATTGGAGGGATCATCAAAGGAGAATCGGTAGTGGTATTGATAGATTGTGGATCGACACATAAGTTCATATCAAAGAGCTTAGCGAATCGACTGCAATTGAACATCACAACCACGACAAGTTATAGAATAGTTTCGGGATTGGAACCTGCTCTACGAGGCAAGGGAGTATGCCAAAATCTGGAAATGAGGCTAGAAGATTGGAGAATGTGTGATAGTTTCATTCCACTGGAGTTGGAAGGAGTTGGCATGATTTTTGGGATGCAATGGTTACACTCTTTGGGAAAAACAGAGGTCGATTGGCAGAATCCGACAATATCATTTGTTCGTGAAGGGCGAAAGATTACTCTGCAAGAGAATCCAAGTCGGATAGAGATCAACATTAGTAAAAAATGTAGGACGAGGATATGGGATGGGGTTCTGCGAGCACTTCAAAAGCATTGGAGGATGACTCAAGAGAAAATGAAGAAGGCTGGCAAAGAGGTAGTTAAATAAATAGAGCATTACCTTGAGGACAAGGTAAAAGTGGAGGGCGGGGGTAATGATAGGACTCCAATTATGTGGCAATATCAAGAAGAAAAGAATCGAGAGGTGGTTGAATCGGTTAGGAATGTCTTCCAATTCCATTGGGAGAAATGGAGGTTTAAAAGTAGAAGGAAATGGAAAGGAAAGTAGAGAAGTCTGGATATCAGAAGTGAGGAAAGAGAGCTCTCGAGACTGGGAGTTCGAAAGACGCTATCGTGGAGAAGCCGTCACAGAGTCAACCATCGTGTAGGTCCACTAGGCGATCGTGTAGTAAAGCACAGCGATCGTGTAGCATTTGGTTGACGATCGTATAGCAAAAGGTAGGTGATCGCATAGATATTGGTAAGTGATTGTGTAATAGATTGTATGTGTTCATGTAGGAGTTTGTGAGTGATCGCGGAGGATTTAGTAAGTGATCTTTTAGTAATACTAAGTGATCGTGTAGAACTTCTAAATGATCGTTTAGCATTTGGTAAGCGATTGGGCGATAACTGTAAGCGACCGATTAATCTTGTTTGATTTCTATCGCCTAATAAAGAAGTTGTTCATCGTTCACTTGTTCTTTTCGGAAGATTTAAACATATAATAATAATTTTTATTGTTTAATTGACATGTAAACTTTCTTTTATTTGAATGTTTAATATTTTCTGATTGACTTCAGTTTGGACAGATTGGTTTTTGTTTTGGAATATTCCTTCTACTTTATTATCTTTTTGGTATTGATGTTGGTTACCTTGTTCGTTCCTTCCTTTTTAGAAATTTTCATTGTTGGATTTTATGTCCTAAAACTCGTAGTTTGTAAATTAATAATTATATTCTGTTTTGTTTCTCGATAAATTTGTTATTGAAATTGTAATCTTGAATCCAATAAACTATGGTCCTGAGGCTATTTAATGTAGTTTGAACTTTATGTAGTGACATAAAGGTGGATCAAGTTCAAATATATAGCCAAAATGGTCTATAGTATATGAATAAGGTTGGGCGCCTTATTCTGGGGACACTATGGATGCGGCCCACTTTCTAGCTAGTACAAACGATGTGATCCTGAATCGTTCATATAGAGATATGTGAGCGGGGGCATCCTATGTAAAGAGGTTACATAAGACTGAACCATGAAATAGTCACATTTTATGTTCTAAATACCGTTTTATGTATAAAACTGACTATTTCATTAATTAATGACCTAGGTAACTTAATCTTAATCCTGAGCTAACTATGAACTCCTGTTCACTCAAAATATCCTTAGATCTGCATAGGTGAGGGCAGCTCAATATCGCTGGCCCAATAAGCCTCCCATTTCAGGGGTAAGATCGGTAGCTGGGAACATAGGGTGCAAGATGGAATTCACTCCTACCCGTTATAGGGACAGTAGATAGGCTGTTCCCTTTAGTACTAAATCTAGGTCTTGAACAAGGGGCTCCACCCTCTCCTTGGCCCGAGAGGGATTCGGTTTATAGGTTGGACCTTAAACCAATTGTTCATTAGAGGATTAGTGGAAGTTAAGGAACAATAGTCTTGGGGGTAAAACGGTTTTTATGACCCAGCCGAGATTACAAACAACCTGTGAAGGATTAACTTACTAATCATGGTTATATCAAATGGACACAAATATATCTATAGTGAAGGGAGTGCAACTACGGGACTTTAGTGGAATGATTCGTTAGTTAACGAATGTTGATTAGTTCCGTCTAAAGAGTTTAGTTAGCTAATCTCGGATCGTTGGAGCCCATGATCTATAGGTCCATTAGGTTCTCCTACTAGCTTATATGGAATAAACTTAGAATAGTATGATAAAATAATTTGAATTGCTCGAATTAGGTAGAGAGAGAGAAACCGACAAGTATATGTGATATAGTGGTCGGGTTTTTCAGCTTAGAAATATAGCTTTAATATTTAAATATGATTTAAATATCAAGAATATGAATATGTTCATATTCGGAAGCTCGGAAATAATGGAAATGGTCAAAGATGTAAAAAGTCAAAGAGTTGACTTTTGACTTTTAAAAATCAAACTTTGACCGACCTTATATTCAAATTAGATTTGAATTTCGAGAAAATGAATGCGGATTCATGCTCGGGAGGTCAAAATTAGTCAACACGGTAAAAATCATAAAAGTCAAAATGTTGACTTTTTGGTCAAAGTTTGACTTTGACCAAATGACTATTTTGCCCTTTAACTATAGTTAGTGGGAAAATCCAAAACTTGGTTGGTTAACTCCACTAACAAAATAGTGGGCTAGGTGTTGGCTTATAGTGGAGACATTAAGCCCACTAAGATAGTGGAATATAGGTGTTGGGTTTTTTATGCATTTAGTTCATGCAATTGTTGCATGGATTTTTCTATAAATTTGGCTTTCATTTTGAATGAAAAGATTTTTTGCAATTTTGGAAATCGGTTTTCATATTTGAGCTGGAAAAATCACAACTTTGAAAAAAAGAGAAAAACCCAGACCTACCCAAATTCCATCTTATTTTCCATCTCTTTTCTCTCTCTTGGTTTTCTTCATCCACCAGGTCCTACAACTCGGTTCTGAGTCCAGAGGATAGTAGGTCAACTCTAGTGGTGGTCCAAAAGAGTTCGGGTCGTGATTCAATGAGGAGAAGTGGTTTTCGGGAGCTTCAAAGGTAGCATCCTACACTTTTAATTCACTGTTTTTCCCTTCATGATGCATGCTTATTTCCTTTAATTTAAGAGCAATTAGAGTGTAATTAGATCCTAATTCCACTGCGTATGTCTCGAAATATATTACAATTATAACCCTTAGCGATTTCATTTATAACATGCTTCCTTTCAATCAACTGCTTTAATTAACATTTTATATTAAACTAAGCTGCTAGTTATATTTTATAACACTTATAGATATAAAATGCATCGTCAATGTTTTCTCTATCGGTGGCGGTTTTAAATATATGGTACATATATGCACCATAATAAACAACTTATACATACATGATATAATTGTAACACCCTAAGTGGACGTTTTGACATTTAACAAAATAATAATTCTATTACAAACAAAGCACCACTTCCTGAACGGCTTTAAACACTACTTGACAATCCGGAAACGCTTAGATCACATCGAACGGACCTTGACACCAAAACCAGTTGACCCGGTCAAACCGGACTCACCAGTTCATGGACGTCCGGGGATGTTGGACCGCATGTCAACTTCACGTGCAGTAGTTAACCGGCGGTGGTTGGGAGATGGGTTCGCGGAGCGGTCTGGGCGGGGAGCGGAACAGGCCGTGCGATGGCTGCCGAAGCGGAGCTAGACGGATAGGATCGGGCAGGGCTGGCATGCCAAGACGGCACCAGGCGAGCTTTCGATGGGTTTGGTTCCAGACTGGAGGTCGGAGTTTTGGAAGTTCTTCTCGGGTATGGAGGCTCGAATTGCGGGTCGTGAGCATTTTTCTTCAATTTGTGCTTGATTCTCTCTTCCCCGAATCTAGATTTACAGCCTAAATTCAACTCTATGCTCCAAAATTTACTGACCCCTTTTACACATTATTGCTTCTAAATGTGGCAATTTACAATTAATAGAATTTAAAGAGAAAAAATGCAAAATCAAAATCATTTGTTCCATTCATTCCACACTGAATTAGGACACTCACCAAAGCATGAGTAATTCTCAGCATGCTTGATACCATGTGGACCA